>NC_091137.1:44850914-45460914 GCF_041381155.1 Argopecten irradians | reverse complement strand
AGCCAATAATGTACTTTAAACTTTTTTCGCATTCCCAAGACAACGTCAACATGCACAAACGTTATAAAGTAAAATAGAAACAAGTGTCAAGCAAGACACTTCTTTCAATCGTTCACCTTAATTACGTTACATCTCATTAGATATTGTTGAAATTATATCTGCCATAACTGGGCGAACATTTTGCCATTCTATTTGTTCGTCACTAGATTGGTATTGGTTATTTCAATAAACTACACCCGCAATGCGCACAGTAAATTGGTATTGGTTATTTCAATAAACTACGACGCAAAGCGCACTCACTTTTTAAAGTGATATCACCTTACTGTTTTGTCAATTAACCAAACTAGGCTTTGAGAAAGAAATTTCATGATTTAAAATACAGATGATAGAATGGATGAAGAATCGATATATTACAGGAGTGTAATGACTTACATAATTACATATTTATTACAGAAATCCACACACTATATAGTAAAGCGATAGTGGTGTCTGATTCCACACGTATCTGTATGCTGAGTGTTCGTGCCTTAGCTGGCTCCAGTGATCCTCTTCGCTGTGTTCGTAACACTGTACAAGGAGCTCAGTTTCTGACAGTCGACACCAGTAACCAAGTCATCTACTATGTCAGTACAACAACAAACGACATCAGGGAATATGACATTAACACGGCTACTACCCGTCATATTACCACAGTTCAGACAGTCTCAGGTAAAATACATATCACGGTCCTGTTGTTCAAAGCATGGTTAGCTTAATCACATTATTAGAGAGATTTTCATTTCTTATATACTGCGAAATTTATGATCATATCTTCATTAAACTCAACAGGTAGGTAAAACATGGATCTTTTAAGATTCTTATAACTTTTTTGTAAATTTCGTATTACCAACCAATATTTATCTTAATTTGAAAATTGTCTTTAATCTGTGAGGAGCCTAATCAGCTTTTGAACAACTGGGCCCAGATGTTAAAACGCTGTTCATCGGGTTGTATAATGATCCGCTTTTAAAAACGTATCAGTGGCTTACTATTATATGACTATATTCTATTATTTTTTTCTACCATTAAATTATTTTCCTAACACAATTATTTAAAAATACTTATATGAAAATTTATTTTTAGGCTAATACATCTATATCTATAGGAGCATCATTAATACATGTAATACATGGCATATTAATAAAATTCAATTGTTCTTCGATACATACTTTTATCATTATTTGAAAATTTGTTTCATTAATATATTGCTAAATTTTATCAACTGTAAATATATAATTAAATTTGTCAAATTTCTGGCTAGGAGAGTGTTTATAAAGACTTAGCACGTTATATGATAAAATAATTATTAAATGTATAGTGTTCATTTTCGCAGGTGGACAATTTCGTGATATCCTCTTTGGTAGTAATTCGCGGAGAAACATATTGGTGTATTTGTCGATTTATAACTGTAAGATGTTATCTTTAATAAAGTTAATGGTCTGTCTGGCCATTGCATACGCGGATATTTAATTATATCAGCAAATAAAACAAAATTTATCCTGCGATACATATTAATTATTGAGACGTCTATAAATCATTAATGTAGAAGAAAGATATAGACTAGTGGAATTAATTAAAGGTAACACATTATATGATTATATTTTGTGTTAATTTTTTAGTTACAATAAACTGTTTTTATTTCATACGCATACAATGTTTCATCAGATATAAAATAACAGCAAATACAGAAATTGATCGGTACAGTTTTCAATCGATAACTATATAGCATGTTATATTTGTAGGACTTGCTTTTGACTGGATAGATAGGAATCTTTTCTGGACAGAATCTTCCACAGGCAAGATCAAGTACATCAGTTTGACGACACTTGCTGCCACAGAATTTGAACTGGTTTCTTCACCCCCATCTGACATGACAATAGATCCACATAGCAGGTATAATTCTATTCCTTCTCTTACCAACACATTCAACTCCACAAACACCGCATATTTAAATGATTTAAGGAAAGCAAATAAAATTTTGTTAAAACGGGACAAAGTAATATATACAGTGTATTTATCTGTATGTATACATATCTTTCACGATTTCCAGGGATAGCGATCTATACATCATTTGGATATGTCTTATAAAAATTGAAGGACCTACGCGCGCTTCGAATGAACAGGTGGTTTCGTAGTTTATGTAAATCTTCAAAAGAAGTCTCTGCATTCTTGTAATTGGTCAGATTTTGTTTTCTTCTGGACTGCCTTCAGTTACTATGACATTATCCAGGGGAGTAAAGACCGAGTTTGATCGTAACCCCGTGGAATTAAGAATGCTTACATATGTATCAATAATTTTGGTAATGTTTGATTGTCTTTCAAATCAGGACGCTGTTCTGGGTGGAAGGTACAAGTGGATACGAGATGAAGATTGTGTCAATGTCATTGGTTTCCAAGGTAAAGTCTGTGATACTGACACCACCATCACCAGCTACAATCAAAGGTATATTCTTTGATGTCATCAGCAACAGGTATGTATTTATACAAATTAAACTTTTAACATACATATTTTTCCAGAAATGTTGTTTTAGCACTTTTTGAGTGTAAACATTTACTTTGCAAACCAAAGAACTTTTTTGCTCCTAGTGCACTGGTCTTCTTCCACAGTTTGACCCCTCTGTAAAGTTCAAAAGATAAAATATTGTGGGTTGATGTTTGTGCCATTTGTCCATTGCATCTATTGCGATGCATGCAATTTAAACTATACAACTGTTGTTAAAAAGACAAAAATACCGTTGAAATTCATCGGTGAAGCGAGCCCAGAGTGCACACGAGTTATGCAGCAAAAATGATTACTAGATTAAGGAAAAAGGAATCGATCAATTGAAAATGATTTTGGAAAAACAGCATGTATAAAATTGTTATATTAAAAAAAAATGATTTTTCATTTAAACCACTAAATTTGAATTTAAGATATATATATTATATTATTGAAACATGTATTTACTTTTGTAAAAGTGTTGTTTCCTATTTTCCAATACAGATTGTTCTTTGTTGAATCTGAAAAACTGTCCAGTATAGAACGAAATGGTAGCGATATAAATCATTTCTTCACTGGAATACAAGCTGTACAGGATCTGTTGATATATAAGGTAATTATAGCAAATGATATAGCGAACAGTTACATCCGGGCACATATGTGTATTTTTCGTGTTCATGGTGGCAGTTATATGGTATATCGATGAATAAAACCACCAGTTGCTACTGTGGTTAGAATCAAATGCATGTCTGCGTATCATGTATATACATTACCATGTATCTGTCTTCTTTTGCTGTCATAACATACCTGCCGATGCGGGTTATCTGGAATTTATTTTAAAAATCATAGAAAATGCCTGGTTTGCTTTCCGCAAGCTATACGCCGGTGCGGGTAATACGCAGGAATAACGGAAATGTTGTATTTGGCGGCCGCCAGATAATTTAAGTGGCAGCCGCCAAATAAAACATTTTCGTTATCCTGAAAAACATTTTCCTATGTGAGCCTAATACGCTTCCGTATTTATCGACACTTTTTGTTTGTTTGTTTGTTTTTAAAATAATGGGTTATATATGGAAAATATACATTAATGGCTTTGAGTCGACTTTGTGAGGACATTCTCTTAAAGGGGTCATAAAGTTTTACATTAGAAATATAATTATTTTATTTCACAATGTGTCTATCGACAGGTTTTGGTGTTGTTGATTTTAAATTTTGCTTTGTTTTGGTTTGTTGTTATTGTTGCTTATTAAAATTATTGGTTATATTTGATTTCTCTTAAGAGATATGCGATTTGGTCGGTCACATCAAGTCCAATGTTATATACGAATGGGCTGCAGCACAACTATCCAGTAATCTCCAATTTGACGAGCAGAATGGGAGTAATAACTGCGATGGCAGTTTATGATGAATCACTCCAACGACAATCAAAAGGTATTATGTAAATCAACATCCATGTTTGTTTATTCTGTGAGTGTTATATGTGTCATAACTAGGAGAAAAAATGACATTATATATGTTTTCCATAATCTTTTGAAAACCACAAGGTTTGATGAATTAACCTGTGAAAATCATTCAAACACATCAACAAAAATGTATGACTCCTTATTAACAGTAGACACAACACTAGTTTTGCACTGTAAAAGTTCTTTTTTATACTTAATGTGTGTTTTGATTAAAAAAAACTGCTTAAGTCACTTAACATTTACTAAAACACTGTAAAAGTCGAAATGAAATTGTAGACCGCAACTTGGTTTCATGATTTGACGATTTGGTTTCATGATCTACTCATTTCACTGCTCATAGACGTAAATAAAGCGATCGTTTTAAAAACTGCTGTAAGCTTCGTCAGTAAGAAAATTACGGCACATACAATTGTTTGGTTTTCCCCTTTCCTTTATATGTAGCTTATCTCACTTCTGACACTAATTCTCATTTTTTGGATCAATTTTCTAAGAAAAAAACTTATTCTGACGTCTATTCATATAAATTTCTGTGTCAGACGGCTAATTACGAAAACAACATACACGGGCATATAAAGTTCAATAAGGTTTTATTTAGAACAATCAGTACTGCCACATAATACATTCCAATCGAAACCCAAACATGTATTCCAAGAATCTAAATCATCAAGTTTCAACTTAAACCGAATGGTAACTGCAGTATACTTTCCTAAATATATTATAAAAATATATCTAAGTTATCACAAAAGGTTTATAGATACAATATGACACAAAACTATACACCAAAATCAGAACACTAGCAACGTGTTAACTATTTCAGTTAAAATCCACCACTCTGAATACATAATCTAAACTGTAACAGGACAACTCGCACAGAACTAACCGGAAAAACTACCAAACTCAACCGCCCCTAGTTAGAGCCAACAACACCTTTTATACTGGCTATTTTAAACTAATGCCATCACTTTCCACTACAACTTAGACGTACATGTACTACTAAAATCTTATGTAAGAATGACATTATATGCCACTATAACCAATTACTAGTACCCCCTCCCCAAATGACCTCGTGCATATTATATTTTAGTCCAGAGGCTGAGAGCCCCTATTAATGAACTTACACTTTTTTTAAGATCAAAATCTGCGACCCTTGGAACTGGCCACACTAACTTCCAAATTTTGACCTCATATCCATTTACACACTACAGTCCCCAGACTCTGTATCACTTTTTATAGACACAATAATCAACAAACTTTAAGTTCCCTTATCTAATGATTCAGACTTACTGATAACACTAAATCTACTCATTAACACTGAGAACACTACACGATCCCTAATCTAATGTTAATTACAGACTTCTTAATACAATTATCACCGACCATAAACTGACCCTACACGATATATCACATATAGACTCACCTTACCAATACAAAACCAAAGACATTTGATCCAAGGGACATAATCCAGGAAAATGTTCCAAACTTAAATTACACACAAGTTTAATAATTTGTTTTAATGTGTTCCACTCTTTTTTTCTTTACAGGACCATGCGCTCATTTAAATGGGGGATGTGAACAACTATGCTTGACTGGTGTAACCGGAAATGCTGTTTGCGCATGCTCATATGGATTGACACTTTTGTCTGATGGAAAGAGATGTGGCAGTGGTAATATCATATGGAATCGATTTATATACTACTCAAATATACTCGTTCGATGTTAAACAAATTCAAATTCAAAAGGTATAGAACAATTCGTTTTCAAGTCAAGGCACATTTTCTTATTTCTAATGTGTTAGAGAATTTAAACTTCAGGTGTAATATATAAGATAAAAAATAGTTCTTCCTAGCCAAGGCAAATTATCGTCATTCTACTAGTATTTTCATATACTTTATTACTACTTTCGAAGCAATTTATGGATAAAAATTATAGTGTTATCTTATCAGACATGTTTGGTAAAATCGTGTTATTTGATGGTTTGGTTTAATTGTGTCTCGTGCTTGTCTTGTGGATTTATAATTGTGAATAGGTTAGGAGGTATACGCCGCCTACAGACTTTAACCGTCAATGATTGGATGGTTGGTTGGTTAGCTTAAAAACGAAGTACCCGTCAAATGTTCCGTATTTGTGTTAAAGTCACCATTCGAAAGTGGATGCGTAGTGATTATACACGATATACTTTAATCAATGCAAAATAAAAAAAAAGTTATGTCAGTATCCCAGCAGTCAGGTAACCTTTTACTGCTTGTTTCAGTTCCATTATCCAGTAATTTCCTACTAGTATCGGATATTAACCATGGCAGATTACTTCAAATTTCTACCGTAAATGCACAAGTGACAACCCTGGACATCAATGGCGTTGGAAGGCCGATCGCCGCTGTGGTAGATTTGAGAGCGTCATATGTTTATTGGACTGACGCAAACGAGGGCAGTATTAAGCGATCTACTCTGAATGACAGCCATACGGAAATTATTTACACATCGCCTGGTGAGTTAGGGCAGTATTAAGCACATCGCCTGGTGAGTTAGGGCAGTATTAAGCGATCCACTCTGAACGGCAGCCATACTGAAATTATTTACACATCGCCTGGCTCCAGGATCATGAAACAATCTTAGACTTAAGTTTAGACTTAAGGATTTACTCTTCTGAGATGTCAACATTTTCTTTATTAAACTTTTTTTTATATATATCTTTTTGGAAACAAGAGTTCATGCCATAAAAGAAAATGGAAGAAAAAAAACATATGTCCGTGTGCTCGCTTTTGAGCTATTGTCACTCCAAGATACCTAATTGACAAAATATTGGATTTTATGGGAATTTTGTCGTTTGACCATATACACAAGATATTAAAGCCATAATTTCCTAATAAGGTGTTTGATATGTATGGATGTTTGAAAAATTTATTTTCCAGTAGTCTTCTCTAAAAATATTCCAGTTTTGATTAATATGACTAATATTTTTTCCTCCGAATAACAACATATGCTACCCTTACCCCTTAATTTTGAGCTACAAAATACACCATTTTCAGCCATTTTTGCCAAATTTAACCCTTTATAGGAAAAGTTCCGGTATTAAAAATTTTGTTAATATTTTGTATATCCACAGGGAAAGGGAGTTCTTTCTAAATCAGGCAGAAAAATAGGGGGTCCGTGTGCTTACTTTTTTGCCCCATTTGAATATTTGTTATTTTTCGGTATTTTAGAGTAAAAAATAAAAGTGCTCAAATTACCATTAAATATAAAAATAAAGTGACAAATTGTATCAATTTCCACATTAATGCTCAATGTTTTAATTACCACGAACCCAGTAAAGATTTACAGCAAAAATTAGCCCGATACAGCTAAAGATACTGGCGCAATGATGATTTAAGTAAAAACAATTTCAGTAAAAAAATGGTAAAACTGTGGTTCTACTCGAAAAAAGCGAAAAAAGACACAATTTCCAAATGGCCGCAAAATGGGCTATTTCTTAAAATCCCCGTATAAAAAGAAATCTGCTAAAACTAGAAATGTAATATTTTGGCAAAATTTGCAACTGGCAACTTGCTACAGATATTGATAGATTTTATTTGAAAATCTCATAACTTCTTTGATCTATGTCGAAACAAGACTGCAACGGGACTGAAACCTCAGAAGAATACATCCTTAACCAATCAGAAATGACGTAACTTCTTGTTACGTCAACTTTGATTGGCTTAGTCTAAACTTAAAACAGTTTTTTTACTTAAGATTGTTTCATAATCGTGAGGCCTGGTGAGTTAGGGCAATATTTAGCGATCTACTCTGAACAGCAGCCATTCTGAAACTATTTACACATCACCTGGTGAGTTAGGACAGTATTATGCGTTCTA
Source organism: Argopecten irradians (assembly GCF_041381155.1). Taxonomy (NCBI): domain Eukaryota; kingdom Metazoa; phylum Mollusca; class Bivalvia; order Pectinida; family Pectinidae; genus Argopecten; species Argopecten irradians. The sequence continues at coordinate 45,453,085 of NC_091137.1, read as the reverse complement.
CTCTGAACGGCAGCCATACTGAAATTATTTACACATCACCTGGTGAGTTAGAAAAGTATTAAGCGGTCTGTTCTGAACGGCAGCCATTCTTAAATTATTTACACATCACCTGGTGAGTTAGGGAAGCCATATTGAAATTATTTACACATCTATTTGTGAGTTAGGGCAGCCATACTGAAATTATTTACACATCATCTGGTGAGTAAGGGCAGTATTAAGTGATCTACCCTGAACGGCAGCCATACTGAAATAATTTACACATCATCTCACTTTCGCGTGCGATTTAACTTCAAAGACTATGAGAACAAAAAAGATCGATGCGAAAATGTTTTAAATACACGTAAAGTAAAACCAAAGAGCTCTCGATCGCGAAAGGAACTGTCGTAAAAACTTATTACGTGCGATAGCGCAAAATATAGTCGCAACAATGATATGTTTTTAGTCATCTGACCATAGGTCATGGTGACCTATTGCGATAGTCTTTTGTCCGCCGTCGCGCGTCGTTCTTCGTGCGTTAACAGTTCCTTGTAAACACAATAACATGGCATGAGTAAATTTGAACTAAGCTTTATGAAAATATGTATTACGTAAATCATTGGAAAGAGAACAGGTAAAGTAGAGTCCAAGTCAAGTTTTGTTTTTTCAGTTTTTAATAATACATTTACAGCACTGGGGTATTTATTTTCTCATATATATGTTTCGTACAGTTAACTAATTTCAAACACATTGTATCTTATATTTTGGGTTTATTCTGCATTCATATCCTACTCCACGTGAGTTATCTACACAGATATGATACTTCTGATGTACAGGTGTAGACTCGTTTGTCAATTCCTTGGCCATGGACTATTCGACCGGTAATCTGTACTTCACGGTATCAGGTGATGCCACTACGACATCCCCAGGCAGTGTTGGGGTGCTTAGACCTTCTACCAGACTGGCAAGAACTCTGGTGAACAACCTAAACTATATCAATGGCTTAGCACTTTATCCATCAAAAGGGTTAGTACAGAAAAAAGCAACATTTGGACCTTGCAAAACGACAATTTATAATTTGTAATCATTTTGCTGACATCCCCATGTTAGTTTTTAATTTTCTAGTTTAAGTGTAACTGATGCAACGCCAATCTAAAATATGAATGATGTAATGCTAAGTAAAATTTCAAGTGTTTTATTTCAGTACTAATTAAAATTACATTTTAAGAAATCAAAAGACAATTAATTTGGTGGAAATTTTATTAAACTAAGCTTTTTAACTTCTTTTATAAAATAAATTAAAACGAATTGCATTTTCAAAATGTATTTCCAGTAATATAATAATATAGTAATATAAGTACAGTATAACGTGCTACCGGAACTAGCTCATTTGGCTGGTAAAACCAGGTTTTCGGATACTGATTTTACAATAAAAGAATGGATATACTGGAATAGAGAGGAATCCATTTTAGATTATGGCAGTTTTGACATGTTATACTGTAATGTATAATTTCAGTTTTCTTTTCCTGACAGGTTAATGTTCTTCACGCACGATGACGGCAACGCCACATTTACACGGATTGTACAAGCCTCGATGGACGGAACATCCACAAGAGACATTATCGCCATTGACCCCTCGGACGTTCTTACGAATCTTGCTATAGACTACACCTGTTAGTAGAAATTATCATGGGAAATACATTTATTGGCTTGTACCGTGCATTTGTAACAGCATGTGTAATTAGTCACGAATTTCAAAACGTAGCATCAATTCCATTTTTGCATATCTCAAAGAGTTATCAATGTCCGTCGCATCCCGCCCTGTCTGTCACTACCCCGACACAGCCCGTCAGTTGAGTCACAACCCCGTCACAGCCCGTCATGTGAGTCACAACCCCGTCACAGCCCGTCATGTGAGTCACAACCCCGTCACAGCCCGTCATGTGAGTCACAACCCCGTCACAGCCCGTCATGTGAGTCACACCCCATGTGATCACAACCCCGTCAAGCGTCATGTGAGTCACTACCCCGTCACACCCGTCATGTGAGTCACAACCCCGTCACAGCCCGTCATGTGAGTCACAACCCCGTCACAGCCCGTCATGTGAGTCACTACCCGTCACAGCCCGTCATGTGAGTCACAACCCGTCACAACCCGTCATGTGAGTCACAACCCCGTCACACCGTCATGTGAGTCACAACCCCGTCACAGCCGTCATGTGAGTCACAACCCGCACACCCGTCTTGAGTCACAACCCGTCACACCGTCATGTGAGTCACAACCCCGTCACACGTCTGTGAGTCACACCCGTCACACCGTCATGTGAGTCACAACCCCGTCACAGCGCAGTAGTCACACCCGTCACACCCGTGTGAGTCACAACCCCGTCACAGCCCGTCATGTGAGTCACAACCCCGTCACAGCCCGTCATGTGAGTCACAACCCCGTCACAGCCCGTCATGTGAGTCACACCCCTCACACCCCGTCATGTGAGTCACAACCCCGTCACAGCCCGTCATGTGAGTCACAACCCCGTCACAACCCGTCATGTGAGTCACAACCCGTCACACCCGTCATGTGAGTCACAACCCCGTCACAACCCGTCATGTGAGTCACAACCCCGTCACAGCCCGTCATGTGAGTCACAACCCCGTCACAGCCCGTCATGTGAGTCACAACCCCGTCACAACCCGTCATGTGAGTCACAACCCCGTCACACGTGATCACACCCCGTCACACCCGTCATGTGAGTCACAACCCCGTCACAACCGTCATGTGAGTCACAACCCCGTCACAACCCGTCATGTGAGTCACAACCCCGTCACAACCCGTCATGTGAGTCACAACCCGTCACAACCCGTCATGTGAGTCAACCTCACACCCGTCATGTGAGTACACCCGTCACAGCCCGTCATGTGAGTCACAACCCCGTCACAACCCGTCATGTGAGTCACAACCCCGTCACACCGTCATGTGAGTCACAACCCCGTCACAGCCCGTCATGTGAGTCACAACCCGTCACAGCGTCATGTGAGTCACAACCCCGTCACACCCGTCATGTGAGTCACAACCCCGTCACAGCCCGTCATGTGAGTCACAACCCCGTCACATCATGTGAGTCACAACCCGTCACACCGTCATGTGAGTCACAACACCCGTCATGTGAGTCACAACCCCGTCACAACCCGTCATGTGAGTCACAACCCCCGTCATTCACAACCCGCCCGTCATGTGAGTCACAACCCCGTCACAACCCGTCATGTGAGTCACAACCCCGTCACAACCCGTCATGTGAGTCACACCCGTCACACCACCTCGTCATGTGAGTCACACCGCACACCCGTCATGTGATCACACCCGCATGTGATCACAACCCCGTCAAGTCACACCCCACACCGTCTGTGAGTCACAACCCCGTCACAACCCGTCATGTGAGTCACAACCCCGTCACACCCGTCATGTGAGTCACAACCCGCACCCGTCATGTGATCACACCCTCCAACTCGTCTGTGAGTCACAACCCCGTCACAACCCGTCATGTGAGTCACAACCCCGCACAACCCGTCATGTGAGTCACACACCCCCGTCACAACCCGTCATGTGAGTCACCAACCCCTTCACAACCCGTCATGTGAGTCCTACCCGCCACAGCCCGTCATGTCCGTCACTACCTCTTTACAACCCGCCATGTGAGTCACAACCCCGCCACAACCCGCCATGTGAGTCACAACCCCGTCACAACCCGTCATGTGAGTCACAACCCCGTCACAACCCGCCATGTGAGTCACAACCCCGCCACAACCCGTCATGTGAGTCACAACCCCGCCACAACCCGTCATGTGAGTCACAACCCCGTCACAACCCGCCATGTGAGTCACAACCCCGCCACAACCCGTCATGTGAGTCACAACCCCGCCACAACCCGTCATGTGAGTCACAACCCCGTCACAACCCGCCATGTGAGTCACAACCCCGCCACAACCCGTCATGTGAGTCACAACCCCGCCACAACCCGCCATGTGAGTCACAACCCCGCCACAACCCGCCATGTCCTTTCCATCACGATGAGGTACAGAGACGGTGTGTAGTTACAGTTATTTTACTATTCCAGCTGATCGACTCTACTGGTCGTCGAATCGAGGCGGGGTAGAATCAAGCAGTCTGTCGGGGGCTGAACGGACTAAACTTACTACCCCCACATCAAGAGTAGAATCCATAGATGTGGACGGGGGCTACCTTTATCTGACGTCGGACAGGAAACAGTAAGTGGCGAGCAAATGTCGTGATAAAATCAGTTCCATTTAAATAAAAAATGTAGACTTCAAGACGAGTTTCATAAAATCTCATATAAAAATTAACACAAATTTAAGATACTTTTTATCACATAACTACAAAAACCTATATCACAAAGAATTTCACGTCAAAATAAATTTCAAAAATCCGGCGGAGGCCGCCATTTTGTCCCCGCTGTTCTCGTAGTCCTGATGTCACGTCATTTTTCCTTACGTCATTTCATTGTTTCTGTCTGAAGTCACAATGAATTTCCAGCCAATGAAAATCGCCCCAGATCATATTACACTAGTGACATATCACAAAAATATTACACGGGCGAAATCACTGGATATCAGGCGGCTTATGTGATAAAAATATAAAGTATGCTATCAGCGAGACAAAACAAATCATTTTATCGCATTTTTATGATAAAAAGTATCGCCAAGGCTTGCAAAAATAAAAACTTCTTAGACTCGTTTCATAAAACCTCATATGAAATGAACACTCATATTAGATCCTTTAGATATGTGACCCTCAATATAATAACTTGATACCACTAAACTGTATTGCAGCAAAGTCGTGAAGATAAGTCTACAGAGTCAACTTGAAGCGACTTTCATGGCCGACAATGCTGAACTAGGAGTGTTACACAACATTTTCGTATACCCAGGACAATCGCAGCAAGGTTTGTTATCCTATAGAAGTCATCATTCCACTGTTGTCCGAAGTTTAGTTAATGATTAAATTGATTAAGTTTTGCGGCAGCTAAATTTCGCAAATTTATGCCGTATGCCTTGTTTACAGCGATCAAAAATCCGCAATCCATAGTTAATACTATATTTTACTTATAGTTGAAACTTTTTGGCGTGGAATTAATTTTCATGAATTCTGATTGAGCGAGAAATACGCGAAATTAAATCGCGCGAGAAAATAAGTTAGTTTAGCTATTCCGTCTAGCATATTACAAAGTTACCTCCCTTGCGGTTAGGTATCCTATTGTGACGTCATTATTTAGCGAGTGAAACTCACGTTGTGTTCTCTGAAAACTATGACGTTACGCAAGCAAACACATGACATCACAATCAATACCTACCCGCAAGTGCAGATAACTCTGTAATATGCAAATGCAGAATATGTATAATCATTTATTGTACCGTATAACATAACATTATAACTCGATCATCCTTCAGTGTACAGTTGTTTTTTGGAGGGAAAATAATCTCGCTATATTTCGACGAACATAAATACCCGCGAACAAAATTGAAAGACTTACCTTATTTATATTAATTTTGTAATTAATAAATTCGCAAATATCTCTCCCCGTGTAAAGGTATCATAGAGAAAACCGCGAAATAATATATTTCCTCGTGAAATTAAGCAACTATGCAGTATACACTTGTGAAATATTCATGTTTTCTACTGATATGTAAGAAATATGTAAGACATATCTATGAAAGACTTACAGAATGTACCTTATTAATATTAATTTTGTAATTAATAAATTCGCAAATATCTCTCCCCGTGTAAAGGTATCATAGAGAAAACCGCGAAATAATATATTTCCTCGCGATATTAAGCAACTATACAATATAAACTTTTGAAATATTCATTTTTCCTACAGATGTATGAGAAATATGTATTTATCTATCAATTTTTAAGTTGTAAATCTCATACTATAATACGTTTATCGAAATTAGTTTACCGAAGTAAGACATAAGATTAATTACCTGGTCGGACTGAATGACATGGATGCAGTTTCTATGGATTCCACTAAAATACAATCGGAAATATAACTATACTGATTTAATATCATGTTCATTTCAGTTAGTTCCGTGTGCAGTACTAACAACGGGGGATGTAGTACCTTTTGTCTACCGAAGTCGTCGCCGTCCTCATCTTACTGCGCATGTCAGGATGGGACAAGTCTCAAGTCAAACGATCCTTACACATGTCAAGGAGGTAAACTACTAATTGGGACACATAACTTTGACAATATTCTTAAATGAATTTCTTCCTAACGTATCCCTTAATACCGACCCATATTTGACTTTTAGTTGAGCGCTTGTTTTTGTGAGAAAACTTCTGGGTTCTATCCGCTGGCCGAGACACACCACATATGCTATAAAGTGATAGTTTATACTCCTGCTTAGCTACATGTTGCATATAAGATAAGCCATCGAAATAAATTCATGTTGTTATTAGGACGTTAAAACTAAAAGATGACAGAACCAAACCAGTTATAGATCATTCGTAGTAATACGCTGAAAAATCAAATCTAAAATGTAAAGTTCAATTCTTACCTACTCCATACGCCCTTTTGCCGAGAGTTTGGTTTGTCCTTTTCTAAAAAAAACTGGCTGTCTAGCACAATAGAAACCATAATAACTGTTTTGTAACTGTGTCATTCGACCTTGGAAACTTCTAATAATCAACAGTAGGGATTAGATATAACTAAAACTATTAAACTAAACATTAACTAAATTAAAAAGTAATTAAGATAAAAAAATGCCTTCATGATGAATATCTTCACAGTAAAATGTTACTCATAAGGGAGCTACATGTATCACGATTAGTCTTAATTTAAAGATGTTATTTTCTGTCTTTGCTTTCTGTTTATAATAAGATGCATAATAAACCTCGTGTATATCTCGAAGAACAAGACAAACTTCGAACAAACGCAATTCCGTAATTCGGATTAATATTTTTTTGTTATAATTAAAAAGATATCGAGTTAACGAGGTTCGACATAATCGATTAATTCTGATATATCGAGTTGTTACATTATTACATCTTGATTTACAGTAATTCGATGTCCGGTAGCTGTACCGAATGGTCAAATCGATTCTTCATGTACACACAACGCTGGGGAGGTGTGTACTTTTCGTTGTGATCAAGGATATCTCAGAACTATTTCAGCGACAACAATGACTTGTGGTCAGACCGGAAATTGGGACGAAAATGTGTCACAGCTGTGTCAATGTAAGTTGATGAAGTCAATTAACAGTTTTATATATGGATTAACTTAAAACAGATTTTATGAAAAACGTCTATTAATGGTTTTTTCTTTATCATTCAATCTACTATAGAAAATCTTTTAAAAATGTTAAATTCATTTATTCATTTTGGGACTTATATGAAACATAACGCCGTTATATATATCAGCCAACCAGAAGCGACATTACAAATGGCAAGGTCATTTTTTCTTTATAAGTCGATTAAGTAAAATTTTAAGCAGTAGTACGTAGTAATAAAACTGCTGTACAGTTGTTTTATTCGCAGTGGATTTCAGTTCGATATATTCACGATCAAGATAAAAATGTAACGTCGCTTCTGAATGGATGCGAATGATGTTATGATTTCATAGAAAAAAAAATCCAAAAATGAATTTTGGTAATTTGAACAGATTTTCTGTAGAAAATTGAATTATAAAGATTTATTTGAATACATTTTTTATGTTATTCGTCGTACAGACTAGAGAACACTCAAAGTTTTATGTAATGTTTCCATATAGAGATTGGGCAGTGCTTTAATTGCATTAAAGGTGGTATGAAGGCAATGGGATACAGACATATTCAATGTAGCGCGTGCCACATGTAGAATATGTCTGTATCCCATTGACCATATGTCAATAATGTTCATTTCGAAAAATAATTGAGATGACCGAGGCGGAACGTCTACCGGTGTATCGTTGTCAGGTTAGTGATGCGGTCCGAAGTTGAGCGAGCCGCCATATTTGATTTTCAACCGAAGAAAGTTACTGTGATTTATGGTATTACCGTGGAGCTGTTGATTGTTTGTCATGTATGCATCTGTCTACGAACGCAATATACACTTAACTCTTCATAGTCGTGACTTTTATTTTCTAGTACGGAGGATAGCAAAGTGTTTGCATGGTGGGTGTAGGCCTATGTTGAATGCAAAGACGGGGATACAGCTGATGATACTGTTTCGGTTAAGCTACCTGTAATGTTTTTTTCTGGAAACATGTACATGACCTGTTTACCTATTGTTCGCTTAGACGCTCACAGAATTGTTCTCCGACAATAAGATGTTCTGTATATTTAGGTGAGATGAGTGACCGTACCCATACTGACGTAACTATGGAATTCCCCGCACATTCCAGAGGAAACCCCCCTCCCGGTTGCAGCCCCGACCAGCGATTCATTTTGTTGTTTATTACCGTTACAAACATGAACACATCTTTGTTTTCATGTCAAATACATATTTAATTGGATCTTATAAAAACTCTTTATTGTTATTTTAAACTCCGTCAACTTATGAAGCAAAATCTTATCGAGGCGTGAACTAGAAGTAGTCCGAACCTGTCCTGCGTTTGTATTCATACGTCATTGCGATTACGCTAATTTGACGCATCTCACCTCCCATTGACTCCCAAGTTAATCCTTAATCAAAATGGAAAGAAAGTGAAATAACTTATATAGCTTATTACTGTTCGATATTGTCAAAAAACATCAACGTATCTCCTCGTTAACTAGTATTAAAGATGATATCGCGATTTTCCAAACGAAGTTGAATTACTATAAAGTATTCAGTAATGAATATCTGTGAACCTCGTAGGTACAACATATTTGTATTTTCGCGTCATTATGAATCGATATACTGTAAATCACTTTGTTTTCGCGAACACAAAATTTCGCGCCTTTGTAATTTTTAACCTATTTGTGAATAAATGAATTCACGACCAAGGACTCTTTCTGAAAAATGTGCATTCATATACCGGTATGCGTTTATATAGGGATTGAATGTATTTTTCTAATATTCATAGCGACTTTGAAGCTATCTATATATCCCGTGGAGCGCGTAATCCTCGGAAGATAATTATTATGTAGATAGCTTCTACTATTCATAGCCTCTATGAAAATTATAAAAATGCATTCAATCCATATATTTACATTAGAAAAAAAAAATATAAAAATATAATGTATTGAAAGGATATTACATTATATTTAAAAATATGACACCCATATACGACGAGAAACGAGATTAATGGAACAGCTGGATGACAAATTCGTTCATCAACGTCGCGTTTTCAAGCTTCCGCCTTCCGGTCGACCGTTTTTTGCAAGTGACAAACGATAAACAATAAATATAAGTTAAATAAGATTTAATTGACTCATTACAGTAAACCTTAGTTGATTCTACATCAAGAAACAACACATTAAAGATTATACATTAAAATATTGTTTTTATTGATATGAAAATGGCGTAATGTTTGAAATCAGCTGATCGATGCACGAGATCATAGTGTTTTCATAGGCAAATTTTTGTTTTCGTCAGTTGGTTGATTCATATAGTGACGAAACACTCCGGATGTAAATATACAACTATTAACGAAACATTTAAATTTGTGATCGAGCTCTCACGCGAATTTACACGAAAATTTGTGCCTCAGGAAAATAAAGTTTATGGTTTATAAACTGTATGCGTTATACCTTTATCTTTCTTATTAAAGCTGAAGACGATGGTATTACTCCCGAAAATCAACAGACAATTATTTATGTGGCAGCTGGACTTGGTGGACTGGTCATCATCTCGATCACTATAGTGGCCATAGTGTGCGTCGTAATAAGGAAGAAGTAAGTACCGAAAACACTTCTCGATGAACATAAGATGCACGTGTACGTGAGCAGAGGAACAAATTAGTATTCCCAATGAACTAAAGATACACCTGTATATAAGTAGAAAAAAATTGATAAATGTGTCCGTAAGTATAGATAAAACCTAGTTTTCTTAATGAACTGACGGTACGTGTGTACGTATGTATAGATAAAACTTAGATTATCAATGAACTGACGGTACATGTGTAAGTAAGTATAGAGAAAAATGAGTATTCTCAATAAACTGATGGTACTTGTGTACGTAAGTATATAGAAAACAATTAGTATTCTCTTTGAAATAACGGTACATGTATATGTATGTATATAGAAAAAACTTAGTATTGTCTTTGAACTGACGGTACATATATAATATGTATGTATGTATAGAGAACACTTGGTATTCTTAATGAACTTAATGTACACGTGAAGGTAAGTATAGAGAAAACTACGCATTTCAAAGAATTGAAGATACGTGTTATTAGGAAAAAAGAAAAGCAGATGTGTGAAGGATACGTATACATTTGATATAGGTAGCTTCATATTGGGTTGAATAAATATCTTATGTTAGCCAAAATGTAATTTGTTATCCAGCTTATTGTAAATAAAAGGATAAAATAAAAGCAAAGGAATAATATAAAAACGAATAAAACTGATTAATAGCATAGAAATATATAATTGGAGTAAAACAATGTTTTATACATAAAACGTTTTGAGTATCAATGTATTTGTCTTATCTTAAATCTATTTTATATTGTACAACAGGAGGTTGTCGACAAACCAAGATCGACAAAGGAGTGAACCAAATGTGTATTACACACCTAATCATCAAATGTCACAACAACAAATGACACCACCAGGAGCTATCAACCATGCCATGTATAGCCAAGCATCAAACGAGAAAATGATGTGTGAACCCTCTTTGTCTGTCCCTACCCCGCCAGCATACTCCGCCAAGGCAGAAAACGTGTATGATACCATACCAACTCCTCCTTATGAAGAGCCCTCACGGATACAACATGCTCCCTCAGTGAGGTCGCAGACATCCATCGTCTCGGCGCAAAGTTCTGACTCGGATTATTTGACATTGATTCGCACATAAAGTCGTAAACATAAGGGGCTACTGTCAGTGGGGTTAATCACCCCGGACTATCTCATAATAAAACTGAAGTTCATGAGAAAACAACTGACCAATCACAGGCCTACGGATATTTTGTAGAAGATTGTAGCTAGAGCGCCGCCAAACTTAAAAAAACCCACCGTCAACTAAATAATAAATATCCCTTTGATGTTAATCAAAGAACCAATCATCCTGTCTCAACTGTCGCCTACTGAGCCTTCAGTTTTGTTATAACATAGTTAATGGGTAAATATAACGATAGTGATAGTAACCCCTAGAATATCGAGGATGGACAGGAACTCAAATAAACTTACAGAACAATCTTGTGTTTCCACTAACTTAGCTAACCTAGTTTGGGTAATCCTCATTTCGTTCTTTATTGGGTCAAAATATCCAGAGCTTTTAAGAAGTGTGATTCAATAAAGAAAGGAAATAGTTCAAACATCGCCAAAAAGGTATATTTCAATAATTTGATAATCAATTAAGAATGGTTTGTATTTTTCCTAGCGATGATGATAAGTAGTATTATTTAGGAAATACAAATTCCTTTGTGAGCGAAATCAAAGCCTTCATAAATGGTCAAATTAGTCTGAGCGTTCATTGGAAGTTGTGACTATATTGGTAATAAACCATTTCTAATGACAATCGTAAACGTAAGCATCCAAGTAGCCAATAGTGTTTGGCGGGTTTGTATAAATTAGGGTGAATCCGAGAATGGCTATATTTTACACATTGTACCTGCTTTATCGCATAGTACTTCAATCAGTAATTTTAACGTTACCAATTATAATTCTTGATAATACCATAGGGTTTATAAAAAAATTGGTTTTCTTTCGCACAATGGATATAGAACAATAGTTTTTTGTAAATTTTGTTTTTTGTTATGTGACCAAATTAACTTCACCGAATTGCTGCCTAAAAACGAGTCAGTTATGATAATAATAGTGAATAGTATAATTAGAATTAGTATAATTAAAACTGCTTTGTATTTGAAACAACATAGGATTTTTGGCTGCTTTGTATTTGAAACAACATAGGATTTTTGGCTGATTTTTTTTACAATCTGGCCTAACATTTTCAGCTTCCAGATAGCTTGGCAATACATATATCAATGTGTCTTAAGATTGGCTTACGTAATGGGACATCATTCCCTATTAAACGTAATATTATCTGACCATCATTAAAATTGTAATTTTTTATGTTTATTAAACTGGATTTATAATAATGCGACTATCCCCCTCCTCATAATATTGTTCAGTAATGCCTATTTTTTCGAACAGAAAAGGAAAACTTTTAGTGTAAAAAAGTCACCTAAATATATATTATTTTTACATCAGATGTGCACTAATGTATATATAATTTAATGATGTCATGTTGCGATAGTAAATATCAATATATATCCCTATGCACAATTGCTTCTCATTGTGGTTAATGCCATTGGGTATACTGTAAGCCAAGTAATTTTCGTGTGCAACTAAATTTCGAGGAAGATCGGAATGCGCGAAAATCAATAACCACAAAATTGTCCTGAGTCCAGGAATTACAAAACCATTGTATTCTTAATTGAAAATTTAAAACAATTTGAAAATGTTGTCCAACATAAAAACGCGACATACGTCACCGGGAAAATACCTTAGATTACAGTAAATATGTTTGTTTTTGTTAAAACTACAATTAAACAAGGACTCTGCCTGTGTGTTTTAGCGACATTTTCCGATTGGCTATAGTGGTACATGTATCATGTGGTTCTAGACGGAAAAGACTTGATGAAAGAGTTTTTTTTATCAATCATGAAATGACTTTCTCTAAGAGTTGTACAACTACGGTATGGGCATACTATTTTAAGTTTTTAATGATTATGACTGATACGTTACTTGTGTATTTATTCTAGGTTGATAATTCCATTTTGTTAATTGACTCGACTTCATGTCTTTATTGTATCAAAATAGCATAGATGCATTATGTATTTCAAGACATTCTTACAATTGAAACCTTCATATGATAATAAAGAACAATCCATTTTAAAATTTCTATTTTGAAATTAGACCTTTGAAATGGTCCCTTAACCCCGGATAGAATTTTGTCCCGGCTACTGAATGGTTGAATAATTATGAACTTCCAACGTAAAAAAATCCTGAGATATCTATCCTTAGGTACACTATAGGGAACAACCAACTATATAAAACAAAGACCTTCGAAATGGCCCCTGCGTATACAAGATTGAGCCCAGGGTAGAATTTTAACCCGGCCGCTGATTGGCTGGCTAATTATGAATTTCAAAAGTAAAAATGTTTTCTGACAGGTAATTATTCCTAGATAACCATGATATGAATTTGGAAATTCATATTGAGATTTAGGTTCAAAATATCAATTTTGATAATGAATAGGTAAAAACATTAGAATTTCAGGATTTTTTAGTGCAAAATGCGCCTGATTTCAATAAAGCTACCCTGGTTGGAGTTTGAGCAGAAGGACCCAAACTTTTTTTTCTATCTAGTGTTATATGAGAACCTAGACTTTAATTATAGAACACAATAGCTAACTAATATTCCTTTGTTTTAATAATACAGTACAAAACTTGAACAAAGTTTAACACTGTGGTCTATGTAAAATTATTTAGTTGGTTGCTCTCTATAACAGCGATATAAATTTGGAAAGTGAGAATGAAATTAGGTTCAAAAAATAGATGTTGATAATGAATGGGTAAAACAAATATAATTATTTTAGGATTTTTCAAGTGCAGAATCGCCGTCGTTCAAAATGGCTACCTTGCTGGTAGTTCTTTACTGAAGGGCCACACTTTTCATCTTTTTATTAAATGAGAACCAAGATCTTAGTTGATAACTGAATTTGATTCAGTAATTTTAACACTGTGGTTTATGGAAAAGCAATTATAGTAGGGTGTTTTATATACATTTGTCTATTAAAAATATTGTAAATACTTGAATATAATACACTCCCGATAATGAAGTGGATGTATATGATACATATATTTATGTTTTAATATTAAAGTTTAGCTATTGAAAAAGTGTATGGGTAATAAAACGATATAATACTGTCTATATTGAGAAATGTTGTGAATGATGGTCTAGGCATGTATTTAAAATGAGATGTATGAATGTTTTACTTGATACTTATAACCATTTCGTTAATAACCGAGATATATATGGGGACAAAACAAGGCTATTGTGATTTGTATGATATATATCTAATACTTGTATCTGTTTAATTCTTCTTTAAAAGAAAGTATTTTTTCTCATTTGATAACAAATACAGGAGCATTTCTCTGTTTTGTTTAACTTGTTTATTTCTACATGTTTCATTGACAAAAGATGATGATATAACAATAGAATTGATCATGAGACGTAGCCTATTGTATCTCTCCCTCCTGATACATGTGACAAAACAATTGATATTTCCTTTGATTTGTAAAGTTTCGCTTGATAACTGAATCTCATATTCCATTGTTTTCAAGACATGTACATCAATTTACCATATATCTAATATGTTGTTTATTTTAATGTTTGATTTAATCGGTATATTGTGTTTTATCCTGCAACTGTCGCATACGTTTGGGGTTGTAAACTCATCTTAAGCCATCGATATACATATATATATATTCTGATATTTTTAAGAAACCTTTATGTTTTGCTCCGGAAAGGTAGTGGGCCTTCAAGTTGGTCGTTGGTCTGAATGTCATTTCTCATAAAGGAATAAAAAATAATTTGATCAATACTTCGATGAATCTAGTAATGAGTTTGTTTTTGTTATTTTATGAATTTGGTATTGTGATTGATGATAAAAAAGTAATTAACTAACATAATATATAATAATAAAAATACTGTTAGAGGTATCTTCATCATCCCAGCTGTTCCGAAATCAGAATGATTTTTTTAGTGTTCCAGCAAAATTAATGTATTTTATTTTTCTTACTTTTTTAGTAAATCAACTTTTTATGTCCCTGTTCCCCCGATGCAAAAATTCACTTGGAAGGTCTTTATCACTACGGTGTTAATTTCGGTTGAAAACAAGCGTTCTGACGCCCTTCGAATTTGCGAATTCAAACTCAACAAACGTAGCTGAACAATATCAATAAACCAGATATTTTCAGCACTAATATCGAGATTAATCAGGCATATAACTCGATACCAGGTAATAAGAATTTCCTGTAACAGTTGCGATAGGAAAATATTGCGATGTGAGTAAATAAATGTTTAATTTCTTTATTCTGATTACCATTTCTAAATTTGACGATTTGATCCCGAACATTCCAATGACGTCACTTTTTAGTCCTCTATGAGCCCGGGTGATTCGACCTTGCAAGCTGACGTTTTGAAGGAATAAGCATTCACTTGTGGTTTTATGGTGGCAATTTACTCATATACAACATAACATAGTTTAAAATAATAGTGTAATTTATCTTGAAACATTTCATTATTTAAAAATCACTTTGACAAAAAGAAAAACAAACAGTAGGCCTAGGCTAAAATGTAAATCTTACAGCGTTTGTAGATACAATGCTCGTTGAAATTTATGAAATATTGCGCAAAAAACATCATTAACATGCTTCTGAAAAACATAATTAATTATTTGAATTGAATTTGTTTGACATTGTGTGTGAAAAATCTATTTTGGTCTTTCGCCGTCGAAAACCGATGAAATCGCGGTACTGGGTTGCGAGCAGCTATCGTGATTTTTTCGTGTTTTTTTTTTCATTAAAAAGAAGCGATCTTTGAAGACTTAAACATTCACATGAACAAATTTTAGTATGGTGGCATATTTCTGTCGTCGTGGTTATTTTAGGTCACGTTACCGTAACATGTCTTGTCGAGATAGAATATGTCGAAAAGTCGTGTTATAACAAGGTTTGCCGCGATAGCTATGTCGACAAGTCGACTTTTAACACGACTTGTCGACTTAACTATCTCGGCAAGGCATGTTAGCTTATCACGACATACAAATTAAAATATCATGGATCTCAACCTGAATTCTCTTTTTGCCCATTTATGCCATCTAGATAGTTTGGCCGATCGCGAGTTGAGTTATAGATAGACACTGACTTCTCGGAACTCCTCGGGTCTTACATTTACTGGAGGCGACGTAGTGCAGCAAACACGTAAGTACAAATTAAGATTGTAGGATGATTTCACAATGAAACAGTAGGCCTAATCAGATTCATTGTTTATCAATTGATCCTCTCTTAGTTTTAATATCATTATTTGTTTTTGTTTGGAAAGAGCGATACTTTTCCTTTAAAATTATCCTACACATCTTTAGACCTCTAAAACGTCTAAATATGGTCTTATGGCCCCAGGTGAGTACATGATTATATAACCTGTAACTAATTCTCAGATCTCTGTGCTTGGTAGTTGTCGCTCGTTCGGGACAGGCAGTCACGTGCACATGGCCAGTTGAGTGCTTACAGTACAATGATATACATGGAGATATGTGGACGGACTATTATTTGGATTTATATTCACTTGTGTAGAATTTTTCACTTTGACAAAAATCTAAAATCTAAATGACAGTTTAGAGAAGTTGACTGTCCCATACAGCATTACAGGTAGCGACTTTATATACGTATTAGTAGGTGATATACAGTGGACAACTGCTAGGTGTGTATGTGTATTTCTGTACATGTATAGACTGAGTGCACGTGTGTCAATTAACGCGCTTTATATAGGGGTCGGAGATCGCGTCGGATTGTAAAAGATAATGTCTGTACTCGACAGGGGAATGTCTCACAAACGATTCTTGAAATACAAGTTTACTTATTTTTGTAATCACTGATATTTTGTAACTGGTATAGTCAGCTTTAACATTTGGAAGAAAACTGTGTGATGACTGCACGCCAAAATTTCCTTTGTCTATCACCATGAAATTGGACCACATTGGCCGTTCCTCCTTCCTCTTAACAAGTACGTTAGCTCACACACAAGATAACCCCTACGCTGTGTGCAAAGTTCAATCAGTCTTGGTAGACCCAGCCACTCGCAAATCTACGTCATTTCCGGATTGGTGGAGAAAGAAATACGGACAAGATCAAGCCGTTGATGGAACTCCATTGAAAATGAAGACGCTTCCAGAAATAAACCATTCCGTCGGTAGCCGGAATGACGTCATTGTGACCCCGGGAAAGTTCGACGCTGACATTCTCACAAATTGAATGAACTACGCTCAACATTGTGTGGAGGCTTGCAGTTTTGGTGTAATACATAGATCTAGAGTGTAACAACAACAGGGATAAGACGTTTGGGAAACCAAGATGTATTTGATAATATATTTGATATTATAATAAGATATTTGTCCCATCGGACAGAGATATCCGCTATTCCGATGAGGGAAAAATTTCGCTGTCATACCCAGGGCAGGATAGTCTGCACGGTCTTCCTTCATATATTTTATTGATGTTTACCCGGTAAAAAGACTTATTTTTACCGGTTTTCATACAATATCAGTTAGTATTTCTATGACTGTGAATATTATAAAATGATTAAGATTCTTGTCTGTCACAGTGCAACAAGTTTAACAAAGTTTTTGACAAAGTAAAATACGAATGATTAAGTTGATTTATATATTCTTGTGTTTTTAATCGCGTATTTATAGTTTTTAATATTTTTGGGTAAGTTACAGGGGCAGAAAAAGGATCATTCCCTACCTAGAGAGTAGGACAGGGAAATGGCTACCCTCGGAGGAGATTCACGACAGTTTAACCCTTGGAAAACCTCGAGTTAGACAGTTATGAATCTCTTTCTCGGGTAGAGATTTCTCTTTCTCCCATACTTCACAGAGATTTCCCGTGGTTGCTAGGGAAAAGATATCTCTATCTTACACAGGGGGTGTAAGACAGCTCACACGCGCTAGACCATAACGTGACGTCATCAACACATGCTACGTGACTTCGGCGCGCATTGTAGATGACGTCATCAATTTTGACGCATAACGACGTTCCTACGATAATGGCGCGATGAAAAAGCTTGAAACCAAGTGGAATTTCGTCATTTTTTTCTAATGAGTAGAAAAAGAATCAAGCATGGGTCTGTGAAGTGGACAGGGATACTCAATCCTCTTGAAAGATTTTGGCCCTCAACCCTCGGCAAGCCTCGGGGTGATCGGCCAAAATCTTTCACTCGGGTTGAGATATCCCTGTCCACTTCACAGATCCATGTAAGATTCTATTATTCTTATCCTCAAGGGAGGGAAAGATCCTTTTTATCCATAGCTGACACGTGGTGTCTTAGGAAAACGGTAATGATTTTTTTTAATGTTCGTGTTTTGAAAGACAATGATATATGTTCTGAAGTATCAATAAAGTTCTTCTAAAATAAAATCAGTCATTGGATGTGGATATGAAAGGTAGGGATATTCTACCTTCGGGATTACACAATGTTGTAAAACTCTCGGGCAAAATATACCCATTCTTCATATTTACATGTAGATATGAAAGAGTCTTATATCATAGTATAACATGCATTGTATATTCGTATTCGATAGATTGAGCATGATGGAGCTTATGTAGTTCGAAGTTAATATTAGATTTTTAACATATTTGCTAGTGATATCAAATTCATTCTGACCTGTATAATTTACAAAAATATTATATTTAAATGTGCTTGGTCTTTCGTAATATTATCTATACATGCATTTCTTTCTGCTGACAATGAATTGATGATTGTTACGATATGACGTATAATGAAAATTAAAACAATCCCTTTAATTACACGAGTTACGTATTTTTTTTAATTTCATGGTATGTTCAACAATCTCTACCACATTCAATTAACAGTTTACTATTACAAAGTCTACATTTATGATATGCAGCGAGATGCGTGTGTGAAATGCGTGCATGTTTTAGGAGACTGCAGTATGTTTGTCTTAAAATTCTTTGTAATAGTGGACACTATTGCACTTTGTATAGTGCATGCGGACAGAGACGCAGAGCAAGCATATCCGTCCTGGTCATATAATGTTGTCAACGGGTAGACCAGTCGTCCCGCTCCAATTAATGCTGGGCGCTAAGCAGGAGCCGAAACTACCGCATTTATAAAATACGTCGTATGCACTTTGTTTAAAATTTGAAAAATAAATAACTTCTCGTTAGGGTATGTGTATCTTTCTTAATTTTGGTCTCGACATTATTTGAAAATGTATGTATTCAAATTATATAAATTTTTCCATTTTTTAAAAATTTGAAAACAAATTTTATTTGCTTTTTCCACATACATTGTACATGTATATTACAGTACAGAGACATATTACAAAAAGACATCGCTTTCTCTATCGCTTTCTCTCTTAAAAGAACTACATGTAATACCGCTTTCCATTCAAACTCTGTCCATTTTAAACACAAACAAGTACAATAAATGTTGAATAAAATATAAAATTGCTCGATCTTGATAATTTCTTGAAAATAAGGAAAATAAAAGCTGTGTCACTGTTTTCTACGGAGCCAGCCCCCTGTCTCATACTTATTTTATTTCGTTTTATCGAAATACTATTTCCCTCTATAGAATAAGTATTTCGTTAAAACGAAATAACATTTCCATTAAATGTTTTCAGATTATACAAAAAATAACGTTTCGATAAAACGAAAGTGTCGTTAAAACGAAATAGTATATTTAACGATAAATAGTTCGATAAAGCGTAATAAAATAAGTGGGGCATGTCAGCCAGGGGGCTTCGTAGTTTCCATTCACACTGTTAAAACTTAAGGCTTTTGATCTAATTTGGGTTTTTTTTTTACATCTAAAACAATTTTTGAAAGTGGAGAAAAATATTCACAACATTAGTTGCATGTCGTTGCTCTATATAATCGCCGTTTATTTGCATGATAAAGGGACATAATTCTTGCAGATTTTGTCCATAGTAGATACACAGGTTATCTCCCCTCAATCGCCATACCAAACCATCTCGTGACGCCTCCGTGAACTGGCATTATGGAATCGTGTTAGCTATTAGAACAGGGATGGGGTCTCGAACAGCATCAGCTCTCGCTCGTGGGTTTCCAAGGTAGGCACAACAGCCGGACAATCTGCATTGATATTTATATAACGTATCACCGGCCTAGCCTATATACAGGCGAGAATGGGTAAACATTTCCGGTTAGAATACGCGCGGACTGCGGATTGACAGAGAACGACCTACTAATGTATTTAATAATTATACCGATTTTTTTCTCTATCATTATGAATTATATATTCATTTCCAACTTCTTAGAAACGTACTTTGAAATGATACAACCTACTTATTTGTAAATAGCATAGCATTGTGTTAGTCATGCGTATACATAGAACTAATTAAATGTACATGTATGATCACCTTGAACTATCACTGCTCTTATTTGCCTCGACATGGTGTACACTACACCTAGGTTATTATTTTTCCTGCTGACTTATGTTTCCACGTTTTTCTGGTGTTCTCGAAGGCTTTATCAAAACCTTTTCCCGGTGTTTTCTATATATAGGGATCTGCACTACAGAATTTAGCAGTAGGCCTATACAGTTGTTGACTGGGATTGAGGACAACAGCTGATTTGTTGAACCCGGAAACTAACTGTTAGGCTACCCGATCGAGGCCGAAGGCAGAGGGCAACAGTTTGTGTGTACGTCCAACAAATCATCTGTTATCCGAAAACCCAGTAAGTAACTGTTTAGTTATACTCCATTGTGACGTCACTCCGGTCCAACAGCACATTTTAACAGTGTTATGGACCGCTTGACGGAACAGTTCATTTATTGAATAGAGTTTATTTAAAACTATTTTATAGGGATATAACAAAGTGTATTGTTGTACCCATATAAGATAGTTTCTATATAAACTCTATTGACAAAAAATGCCAATAAATGAACTGTTCTGTGGAGCGGTCCAAAGACCTGTTAAAATGTGCTGTTGGACCGGAGTGGCGTCATACCTACAATTCATGACGTCAACACATTGTTTTGAATCAATGGGTATAACAAAACAGTTATCGACTAAGTTTTCGGGCAACAGATGATTTGTTGGACCCTCAAACAAACTATAATATCATAAAACTATCTTATATGGTTTCAACAAATAATCTGTTGCCCGAAAACCCAGTCATCAACTGTATACTGTACTGTTCTAGGATATATTGCGGATTATTTTCCGAGTTCAATACTTGTTATGTGTTGAATGTTGTGTAGACCTTATTAGGTAGTTTTTGGTATTTATCGAGGATGTGTTACTTCGATTCGTGGATGGGCGATTTCTCTCTTGTTTTAACCCTGTACAACACATGCTTTTTATGACACTATATAGTATATACTAGTACATCCTCAATACTCCAGGGGTTACAGTTACTGACATCATATCCACTCCTAGACTAGCTCATAGTAAAACTGAAGTCAGCCCAAGAGAAAAAATCTGAACCAATTTGACACGTATGCAAAGAGCGACGCCCAACTGTCAAACAAAGAGCAACACCAACAGCCAAACCACAGAGTAACTTTATAAGGCTCTTTGATGTATATCAAAGTACTAAATTATCTGCTCTGTTGCCTCCAGTTTTACTATGATATAGTCCTTGGGATGGATATAACGACAGTGACAGTAGCCCCCGGGATATCGATGATGATAATAGCATGGCTATGTCACAATACTGTAGTTACGTGTGTTTACATCCTCGATATTCCAGGGGTTCCCGTCACTTACGATCTCTACACCCCTAGACTATCTCAGTAAAATTTGAGTACCGTTATACGGCTCTTTTGATGTGCATCAAACGATTAAATTACCTGTTCTGTTTTGTTGCCTCCAATTTTACTAGAAGATAGTCCAGGGCCTAGTTTCATCAACTTTCCTTAACTTTAAGAAATTCCTTAACTTAACTTCCCCCATAGAAAAGCATACAGAAGTTATGGAAATAATCTTAAGTTAAGGAGCCTTCCTTAAATTCTGTAATGCTTTCCTATGGAGCATTTTAAGTTAAGGGATTCCTTAAATTTAAGGAATGTTCATGAAACTGGGCCCTGGGGTGTAGAGATCGAAAGTGATTGGAACCCCTGGAGTATCAAGGATGGTGTGTGTATTGCAATATGTCACGGTAGAACAGGTCATGTCAGTATTAGAGATATCAATTGATATGTTTATAAGCTTTTTGATCGTAAGCTGAATGAGATAAGCTGTTTGGTAGGACGGAAACAAATATAGCAGTTATTGATACGTGTACGTATTTGTCATTCGATAGGATCGCCCGTCAGCTGAACTACCAACGTGAGTTTTTGTCACCAAGTACAATTCGGGTAACAATCCCTGGAGGTTTACCTTACCAGGCATTCGAACCGAAAGGTAAGAAGGACTTATTAGCCTTGCAGTTTACAGTTTGTTTGACATCATTTCGCTCTACGAAGTTATGTATCCATGGCAACATATTTCACTATAATGCAAAATATTATAAGTTGTCTGATTCCCAACTGTTCCCATTGTCAATAATTCAATTATGCTTTTAACGAGCGTTTTCATTTGCTTAAAAAAATACTTTATCATCCCATAAAGAAATAAAATGGCGTCGCCATTTGTAACGTTGCTTCTGATTGGCTGAGGTAACGGCGTAATGATTTCAAAGACAAAAGAGTTCCTAAATTAGTTTTGAATATTGAAGAGACTATCTTTAGTAATTTGAATTATAAGGATTAATTTTAATAGATTTTTTATGTTATAGAGATATAACACAAAAATCTGACTGTACATACTCTCATCATAAACCGCTTCGCGGTTTATTTAGAGTACACTCATATTTTTTAGTTATATCTCCGTAACATCAAAAAATCTATTCAAGTAAATCCTTAAATACATTGTCACATGGGGTTCAACATACATTAGTGACGTCACAACCGGGTTTGATATTGTCCTTAGGATATGAGGACCTTTGATTTTGTCCGTGTGTTGTTATACATCCCTGGTAATATAATTTTAGACAAACCTATCTGAGAGCGCAGCAGCTAATCAATTCTTTCGGTTTTTTTAAATGTGTAAACAAATAGAAATATGCCAGTTAAATAAAGGATATCCAACGATGAAAGAGTAACTCCCCCCTGACCCATCGAGTCCTTACAGATATTGACAGGTTTTTTAAGTGCGAGTGGTACTCGTACTATGATTTTCCTTGTCGAGTGTAGAGTCTGTGTACATCCGCTATGCGCAGATTCCAACTGCGCACACGATCACCGAATTTATTTTCTTATAGCTAATTTCTTTTTATCATTCTTGCACCCAGTCACGATATTCTAAGTTGATCGACTGTGGGAAGCTTTTCGAAACAATACAAGCAGTGTCAATAAAATACAAGTGGCTGAATTTTTATACCTCATCATATAGCATGATACTATCGCTTACTAATATGTGTATCAATAATACCAAATAAAAAAACACACGACAATCATAAAATATCAGATAAATTATCTCCAGAAGCGTGCATGACAACAGGTATTGAGAGTATTTCTATTATTATAAGCAATCCTTTTTATGTAACATTCACACATTTAATTTTATGGTTTTATTTATTACAATGCACCAAGGCGGATAATAATCAACGTACACCTACTTTTTTAGGAAAGAATTTTGCTGAAATATTTCCTAGGGTGTATGTAGAAACACATTTATATGGCCGAATTACTGGTTATTGAGTTTTATAAAACCAATATTGAGTTATACTTTCTGAAACAATACGAGCTGCGGCTACCTTGACCCAGTATTATAGCGATCAAGCGGAAAATTCCGAAGCAACTTGCTCACGTTAAATGCTTTTAAGAAGATTCAGGACAACATGTAATCTTTCACTAATGTGAAATTGATTTTTTCCCAAGCGTTACTTGTTTGTAATCACGCGAGAGTGTGACTTTGGATACTGTCTTGCGCGATGCTTGTGTTGATATCCTGTTTCCGGTTTTTGAGAAAGTTTTTTCCAACTCTACATATATTGGATGATTTACATATACATGTAGAATATACACATAGAAGTACATGTTTTACTGGACCAGAGGTTATTTGATTTTTAATTTGAAAAAATCCAATGCTGAACATTGTTACATACAATGTTATATACTTAAATGGTAAACACATTTTGTCAATCAAACATCTATTTTAAAATCTAAAATTAAATTTACACATTAGTAGAGATTTTGAAGCAAATGCAGATTTTGACAAAAAAATCAAACATTCTTATGTCTGTACCAACAGGGGCGAAGGTGGCACCAGTGAGCTTGCTTCAGCTGTTCGAGTCTGTTCGGGCTTTTAGCCTGTGGCCAATACCCACTGCCGAGCGACCCGAAAGTTCCTTCGCGGATTTCAAAGAATTGCTGTTGGAGAATTTCTTCTTTATAGTAACAGTAAAACTTACCGTCGAAAGACAATTGTATGACGAATCTATGCCAAAATTTCCGTTGTCTATCACCATGAAATTGGACCACATTGGCCGTTCCTCCTTCCTCTTAACAAGTACGTTAGCTCACACACAAGATAACCCCTACGCTGTGTGCAAAGTTCAATCAGTATTGGTAGATCCAGCCACTCGCAAATCTACGTCATTTCCGGATTGGTGGAGAAAGAAATACGGACAAGATCCAGCCGTTGACGGAACTCCATTAAAAATGAAGACGCTACCAGAGATAAACTCTTCCGTCTATAGCCGGAATGACGTCATTGTGACCCCGGGGGAGTGCGACGCATACCTTCACACGAATTGGGCATCGTATGCTCGATATTGCACTGATGCTTGTAGTTTTGGGGTACTACATAAAAAGTATAAAAACATCACTGACAAGACTTTGGAAAACGGAGTTCGGGAACTGGAGATGGCCTTGATTAAGGAATCCCTGGCCGGCGATTCTTTAAACGTGGTGTCTTGGGAAAACGAGGATGACTTGAATTTTCGTGTTTTGAAAGACAAAGATATATGTTCTGAAGTGTCAATGAAGTTCTTCTCATAAATACATAATAATCTTAAATTCTTCATCGTTCTTCAATCAATAATAATCCAAGGAAGCTTCTATGTTTTAAAACTTTTATTTTAATAAATGCAGTTTTCTAATTTAGGTTATTTCGTCAACCGCATGATTGCTGTTAAGAGCAAGGCCACTATAGTGATAAAATATTGTTTAATTTGCCCATTATTATTTGATTTGACAACGAGAGATTGCCCAAATACACTCAAAAGTCAAATACTTTTAATAATTACTTACATTTATACATGAAGGCACATTCGGGTCATCGTAGATGTGTTAGATATCTGGTTGGTCGTTCTCAATGTCCTATTAGCAGTAAAGTGCATTAAAGACCCACTACCTTTCCGAAAAAAGCTTTTGATTTTTAAAATGTCAATGTAAAACGAGATTCGATAATTTTGCAGTCACAAAAGTTATTAACTTGCACATTGTACCGTTGATACTACACGTATCATCACCTTCTGAACAATTTGATTAGAATAAATAAAATGTTAATTTAGATAACGCAGGTCGTCTTATGTTTCCCGCCGTCATCCTAAATACCGGGCGGTAGTTGACTATCACTGCTCCAGACGGCAAAACAGCGAAATGACTTTCCACTATTATCATATATTACGGAGAAAATCTTACATATGTTTGGTGTTGTAACCGCGCCTTAGGCCATCGATATATATTGTCTTTTTTAAGAATTCTTTATGTTTTGCTCCAGAAAGGAAGTGGACCTTTAAAGGCCCACTACCTTTCCGGAGCAAAATATAAAGATTTCTTGAAACATTAGTTACCTCAGAAAATATATACCGATGGCCTAAGATAAGGTTACAACACCAAACATATGCAAGATTTCCTGCGTAATATATGATAACAATGGAGAGTGATTTCGCTGTTTTACCGTCTGATGCAGTCATAGTCAACTACCGCGCGGTATTTAGGACGACGGGGAAAACATAAGACGACCCGCGTTATGAAAATAAACATTTTATTTATTTTAATTGAATTGTTTAGGAGGCGATAATAAGTGTAGTATTAACGTTAAGTTAATAACTTTTGCCACTCTACAAAATTATTAATCTCGTTTTACATTCCCATTTTAAAAATCAAAAACCGTTTCGGAAAGTTAGTGCGCCTTTAACACGTGTACTCCATGAATAATACCATCCTCGATACTCCAGGGGTTACTATTACCGACATTATCTCATCGTGATTTAACCCTTAGAGTGCCACAGTATAACGGTACACTGTGGTTGACTGTGTGGCTTTGAAGTTGGACGTCGCTTTCTCTGTAGTCTTCAAAGGAAATCTTTACTAGCCTGTGATTGGTCAAATGTTTTCCGCTGAGCTTCCTTCTATTTCACTATGAGATAGTCCAGGGATGTAGAGATCGTAAGTGATCGGAACCCCTAGAATACCGAGGATGCCCAAGACTATCTCATAGTAAAACTGGAGGTAACAGAGTCGACACAGGTTATTTGATCCTTTGACATACATCAAAGAAATTGTATAACGGTACACTGAGGTTGACTGTTGCTTTGAAGTTGGGCGTCGCTCTCTTTGTAATCTTCAAAGGAAGTGTCTACAGGCATGTGATTGGTCAGTTTTTTTTCTCCTGAACTGCCTTCAGTTTTACTATGCATGAGGTAGTCCGGGATGGATTTTACGTAAGTGATTGTAACCTTGGGATATCGAGGATGATCCTCCCTCACACACAGACATACACACGCACCCTCTCTCACACATACACTCACCCTCCCTTATACACACATACACTCACCCTCCCTTATACACACGTATGGACATATTTAGTATCGACGAATGGTGAGTACAATCCAAGGACATATCCACAATTATGATGTATCTGGGCCTCATTATTTCAGCCAACTGTACCGGAAACAATGGAATCAAGTCTCTCAGGCTTGTTGACATGTTTCCATGGACTGACGTGGATACTTCGACGCAAATTAGTAAAACTGCCCTGATAATTGGATATTCTTTCTGAGACACAACAAGTCTTTCAGTACACAATAAATAGCCAGAGGATAAAATTGATATTTCTTGCTCCAGATATCTAAAACATTGCTCTTTCTCTCGTCCGCCGTTTCTTATTCAGTAGAAATGTTTAATTGCTATGATGATATTTAAATGGGTATTTGTGATGTACCTCGGTCGGTTAATATAGTGTGATACTTTGATTAAAAATGATGACACATGTGACTGTAACACATATAACCCAACGTTCTGGACATATTGTTGAAATGTAAGGTTAAATATTGAGTAATAGACATTTGTTTCGTGTGGGTCTTGAATTGCAACACAAACCAAACTGGTAGCTCAAGTTTATCTGGCACATAAACTTTTTCACCCCTGAAGACACATTTAGGAACTTCTAAATCAAAGACTGGAGCAGTTCGTTGTAAAAATTAAGGGGTATTTAAGCGTAAAGACATTATGGTTGGGAAATTTTGAAATGTCATATACTATTACCGTGTATATTACTGTCGCCATGGATACCAAATGCATTATGTTTATTTTTTGTGTTATAATACTTAAAAGAAATTCAATAACTGTCTTAATACTCCTCCAGAGCGGATATGTCAATCCGCCATTTTTATCAATCAGTTTATCATTGAGCAATACACCTTCCAGTTTAAAATATTGACTGTCTTGCTTTTACTGTCGCAGTTTTCGAGCCGAATGATTTTTTTTCACGACGGTTTGATTTCTTGACTTTAAATCATTTGGTTCTATTTTACATATGTTTGCACGTTTTTCGCGCAGACGTACTTGGAATTTGCGATTTCTTTCTTTCCGCGAAATTCGCAAAAAAAAAACCAAACTTATAAGGTTGTTAACGGACATGCAGCCAAGTGTTTTGTATAGATCTCCAGCGAAGTAAATCAAATAGGTTGGTTCTATTCGAAATTCGTAAACATTAATCGCATGCAAAAATATGTTGTTAGGTGCTAGTGTAACGTTATGCATACTAAACGACAGAAAACAATACCCAGTGAAACTGATTACAGTATTGTAGGGTGTTGTTCTCACTACAGATACGCCATGCCTAAATCTGACAGCTTTATTGTCAAAAGAATTGGAAAAATACTGCAACCTGCCAAGGCAGTCATATTTATCCAATTTAATGTTCCGATATCTCCCAGAGTTCATTGCGGTCCCCTGATTTCAACGTGAAACTATGGGAGAGATTGTAAGGCATGTTTCTGCAATCGTATTATTTAAGGTTGCGGTACTGTAACTCGAATTTGCCATGATAATGTAGCATGACTATAGTTGAAATATTCATGTCGGCAAATAGACTTATTACAAGACTTGTCGTCAGAATCATCTTGGAAGATGAAGTTATATTATCGTGGCTGGCTATTATGGACCTTGTCGTAATAAGCTAAGCTAATTATAATAATAATTTTTGTTATAACTTTGCCTGCCGACATAATTATCTTGGCAAAGTCGAGTTACAGTAACACGATGGCAGATATATGTCACCATTGGTGATAGATTGGCACGTCACCCGATTATATTCCTTCCTCTGTTAAGCTGCTAGGCGTGTCGGTATAACTGTATGCTGTAACTTTACATATCATATGTCAGTTGTCGAAATTCTGTTGGCAGATTTAAGTTCATACCTAGGTGTCGATGTAAAGTTATGGCGCGGTTCTCTGACATTTGATAGTTGAGTTTTTTTTTTTTTTTTTTTTTGCATTAAAGGTTTTTGTCCAATCAAGTTTATTTGATGACATAAAGTTAACCGATACCACCTAAAGCTATAAATTCACGACAATTTTGATGACGACTCATATGTGCATTGTGTAGCAGTGTGTGAGTGTCTGTTTTTGGAGGATGTGGTTTATTTGTAATAGTGGAACGTTTGCCCCTTTTTATAGTGCAATCTAACTGAAGCATGACACCGAACAAGAACACGCACCCGGCCACAGTATACTAACAACTAGCACACCAGTCGTTCCACTCCCGTTATTGCTGAACGCTAATCAGGAGCAGAAGCTACCACTTTTATAGACCATGGCGTGTTTCGGTCAGGGGAGTCTTCCTCACAGGGACGAGCTTTCAACTCAAGGTCAAAATTGAGGCAGTGTCAAGGGAGACGTTAGGAAGAAAAAACTCAGTAAAAAGGAAAAAAAAAACCAGAAATCATAAAATATTAAATTTAGTCGTCATCTACGTTCAACAGGTATAATTCTAACGCCTTATCGGCAGAGCCAATTAGGCTAATCTTAAAAAGTGATATGATCAACTTCAATTGACAGCCAATTTACAATGAAGTTTACTTTATCGTATACCAACTATTGCATCTGTCATATCTACACTGGTTTATAACTACCAATCCTATTTATGTTGTTCAGGCTGATAATGGCCCTGCTGTAGTAATTATAAGCTGATCGTGATATTTATGTAATGGACATTTATACTAATTATACAGTCGTAGACTACCAGTATCTTAAAAAGGCATTCTAAATTACGAAAGGTCAATTGTATGATATATATAATCGCGATGTCCAGACCTTACCTATTCAACTTTTTTACTTTTATTTCAGATGATTAAGCACTCAGAGCTGTAGTAGATCTTGGTTGGTTACCAATGACAACAGTAATACGTCACGACGTGTGGTAGACACATAGAAACTGTAGTCAAAGGTTACAGGAGTAATGACGAATGATTAACATTACCATCAAGCTAGGGTGATCTAATTTCAGGAAGTAATTTATATTGTTATAGGCGGAATAAAATGATCGATCAAAGACGGAATAATTAAATGATGTTTTCAAAACACTTCGATGAGAAAATTCTTTACAATTGTTAATTGTGTAATAGTTGACCATTATATAAGTCCCCCAAACGCTACCACAGTCACACCAATGCATTCGGTATCCCTCAAAATCTTTATATAACAATTTTGATTAAAATCGGAAGATATTTAAATTTCGACCAATCAGAATGCTTTACTTTATTACAACGGCAATGTCTGCATTCGAAAAGGGCACAAATTTGTCCGGGATCCTTTAAAACCTTCATATGTACATCTAGTGACCACGCTAAATATATTTAACTCCGGGCAATAATTTTTGAGAAATTTGTAAAGGTTTCTGTCTTTCGCTTGAGAGCTTAATTAAATCATGTTTTCAGTCACAAATATTTCCCATCAATCCAATGACGTTGATGCATTTATTTTAATTAATGTAATATTGTAAATGTAAATTGTAAATGAAAAAGTACTGAAAATGGACATTTTGAATATTTTTGCACACATAAACGAAACAAAAACCATTTATACATATTAGTCCCTTAATTTCAATGTATTAAGCAAATAAGAGAGACCATGCTAGTCGCAAATAACGTATTTAACGTCTCACGGTAAGCTTTAGCTTTGATTTTTGAATGATTAGCGAATATTCCAATATCAAACCGACCGAATATTTGAGTATTTACCGTGAACAAGCCATATGACCCAAACATCATTGTAAATTCGAACATTCGTCATTCATTACATTTTGACATCTCTAGCCTAAAATCCATTCATTGGCATAACGCATGTTTACTATTATTTATGTCGTTAGACGTGAACAAAGACGATTTACGATTTTAATGGTCCATTGCCAATATCTTATTTTCATTGAAGGCCAACATTCTTTCCGACAGGGCTTTTAATTTTGAAAATAGGAATGTAAAACGAGATTAATACGAGATTAATAATGTTGTAGAGTCGCAAAAGCTATTAGCTTACCGCTAATACTACGCCTATCAGCACCTTCTGAAGGATTTGAAATAAAATGCATAAAATGTCAATTTTCATACCAAGGGTCTTCTTATATTACCCACCATCTTCCTAATCTCCGCGTTAGTTGACTATCTCTGTGAAATGAATCTTCATCGTTAACATTGATTACGAAGCAAATCTTGCATTTGTTTGATGTTATAACCTCAACTTAAGCCATCAATATAAATTTTCTGATGGTATTGTTGTTATAAAGAAACTTTAAATTCTTGTTTCGGAAAGGTATTGGACTTTTAAAGAAATCATATAAAAATGTGAAATTGAGATAAAGATTTTTTTTTACTAATTTTACGGAAAGATGTTTTCGATAGTGCTCCCCACTTTGCCATACTAGTAAACAGTCTTAAGAAATTGCTAAATAATAGATCGACTTTTATATTAATCATACAATTATCTTGTTTATGAAATAGCAAATCCTACAAAACTTATGCTGTTATCATATTAAGTTTTTTATTATTATTCCAGTCAATCGATGATAGACACATGAAACTTAGGCTGTCATCATATCATTTACTTGTATGTTATTTCAGTTAATCGATGTTAGACAAATCAAATTTTATTATGAAATAAATATGATGATGTTTACATTGATGACGTTTTATATCAAGTTGACAGTTGCCTTATATCATTGTCGTTAGAATCACAATATGCAAATAATTTATAATCTAGAAACTCTTGTATGGAAAAAAAATGGTTAAAAATGAGCGGTTCAGCTGAAAAAACACGCTTTGATAATTAGACTTGCTAATACTATCAAGAGCATATTATAATAATAGTTATGTGCTGTATTTTCAATTTGAAAAAAAAATCAAAAAAAAAAAAAATCATAAAAATGTCAGACTTTGTTCTCCATAAATTAATCCTCAATACTGAAATAATATTTATAGTTACAATGCCAGAGAATGGTTTATTTATTCTTCTAGGACATTTCTGAAACTATCAAGATAACAAAAAGATACATCTTTATTACAAAATCGTGCTTCCCATGAGAAGATGAGTGAACAATTTAATATGGCATTTGAAAATAATATGACAATTAGTGACATAACAGTTTTGTACGAAATTGATATGCAGAGGAATCTCTACATATGTTGCATTATTACTTTGTACAGCTTAACTATTAACTGTGCGAACATGAAGACAAATCTAGAAAGCAATTATTAGGGAACAACCAACTAAATGCAAAATACACATTCAAATGGTCCCTTTGTATTGAAGATGGAGCGCCGTAAAGAATTTTGTCCAAGTCACTGGTTGGATGTATACATGTATTTATGAATTTCAAAAAAAATAAATGTGTTTTCTGATAGGTAATTGTACATACAATGTACGTAACCCTGATATAAATGTGGAAAGTCAGATGGAAATTTACGTTCAAAATAGTAATTTTGGTAATGAGCAAGAAAAAAACAAAACGAAAGAAACAAAAGAAAATTCCTACCAATACTTAAAACAAATGACACATGGTATAGCGTCCATACGTGTTCAACCTGTATTGGAGACTGTGTCCCTTCTCCTTTCTCCACATGGGCTTGATACTGGCTATGGAGGTTATTAACTAAAAACACACGACAGTTCTACTATTATGCGACCGGAATACCCGGGAAGGTGTCAATAAGTGCAGTTAACCTTTTACAAGAATACACCTCAGCAGCTATTTATAAAACTCAATATCGTAATCCAACTGGGTATATCTCTTGGTCAATCATTACAATGGGTAGGCCTATCATATAACAACAATTATCAGATTATGAATGTTCGTCACGTAAGGAATTAGGATGTATCATATACCATATTTAACCGAGCCTGGGGTGTGGGCTTTAGCGACTAAGCGAAACTATTACATAATTCATACATGGAAACATTATATGTATGTATACCTATATATAACTACGAGCGATGTGTCGTGACAATATGTACAATAATTAGACATGTTCTTTGTTGTTTATAATCCTATTCACAACATATATCAATGTATTGTATATGAAACCCATGGTGTGAAACATGTACTTTAAAATAACAAAAAACAAAATCACGTGAATGAAGCTTTGATATAGAGAGCAGGATTTCATGTTATTTCCGTTTAATTAGTGACCTCTTACAGCTACCATTTAATTTTCGCCAACGAACAAATTTATAAAAAACCAGCTGCATTTTGTAGTACTTTTATAATAACAAAGAACATGTAAAATGCATTTAAAAATTAAAAGGACCCAGGGGCCTATGCTATGAATGATTTAATATTGACCTTCAAGGTGCTCGCCAGACTTCCCTTTTCGTTCCAACACGCTGCCAAATTAATATTCAATTGCGTAAAACATTATCATGTTTTCAAAAGTATGCTTTACTACAAATATTGACTGATAATGTGTAGCTTAAAGTTTGGAAACAGCAGATCTTTTGCAATTTGGATACAAAATATAGGCATTAATCAAAGTCAAATTCTTGCCCCTCCCTAAACGCATGCTTTTATTTTGCCGAGAGATTGCGATTTTATAAAAAAAATTATTCTATGCAAGCAACCGTTGATGTTATTACTTGAACGATGGTTTAATCCAGGAAAAAAATAACCTATAATGACAACTCTTTGATGGCAAATGAAATAACATCCTCGAATGTGATTCCCCGATTAACAATTGCCTAGCGGTATCTAATCACCTTCTTTCGAAAAACATTTAACACCTGGATGACGTAGATATATATCCCTTTAATAGCGTTACTAGTATCTATTTCACCAAGCTGTGAACTTAATACACTGAATAACATATTTTATAAAGAAACGTGATTTAGCTCAAACAATATGTCATAAACGGTACAATAACCAGATAATAATTTAATCTTAGACTAGAACACGTAAATCCAGAAAACGTAAACCAACAATTGAAAAAAATTCCAAAGAAACTAAAACAAAATTGTAATAATAAAACCAATGGAAAAATGATAAAATAACGAACTAAGAAAAGATTTGCAATATATATTGGAAAGCAGATGCAAAATCAGAATGATGTTAACTACGGCAAAATATAATAAATCATTAATGAACTACTTTCATACACGTAACAAGATGAGAACACTATCTTATCAATATCATAACAAAACTTGTCCAATATGGAATAGCAGGGCCAGTACGAGATAAAATGGGCCAATATTGAAAACGCAGGCAATGGCATTCGAAACATTTCTAGAATCATCATTGTGACTACAATAATGATGCGATGCATTCCGATTAACATAGTTTGAAGACGTAAGACACGGTGACATGTCAGGGTAGGAATAGCGTATGTTTGATGTTTAATATATGAATACCGTGTTGATTTAAACAGGAAACATTTTAACTATCGTGATAAACGGAACATTACAGTAGATCTAGGCCTACGTACGGTTGACTGCATGTACATCAATGTATCTGTCAGTCTTACACCGTCAAAAACGACAAGTCGTTGTCATACTGATTTAAAGCGTCACTAGAGGTAGCCTTGGTGGACATTAATGTGGTTTCTTAGCACGAAAAAGTTGATCATTCGATGTAAGAAATAAACTAAACTTCAATATGACAACTTTCGCAAACCTTATAAAAGTTGGTTCTTTGTATTTAATTACTTAATGATTGCTGGAAGTAGTTAATTAATAAAAGAATTATTAATCAGCTACATCCACATTGTTCCTGTTATTAGGCCTCGGTCTGTTACAATGGCTAATACCACAAACCTTGGTCTTATAACAGGGTTAATATGGACCTAGATGATTAATAGCCCTATAATGTTGACATGCATGCTTATTTTTACACTATAAGTATTACATCAATTGTTATTATCGCCTCACTAATGTTTAAGTGTAAGGAAATTATCAAGCTCTACTATTATAAAGCTATTTGAATACTCTGATATGAACTGTTGTTTTTCGAAAACGCATTACTGGGGATTTGACCCTTTTTTTATTATATTTGTTTATAGTTTTATACAAAAGAATTCATGCTTTTGATAACAATCCCACTTATATTAGCCGTTTTCCTATAAATATTAGCATACCCTGTGATTCGAATCTTGTCACGTCACCTATCACACTCTTTTTTAATATCTTGATATGTCTTTAATTCTCAACACGGAATGCTGTAATATCTTAATAGATGTGTCGTGCATGATGGATATTACCACCATCATCAGGGTTGTCATTACTCAGAGATATCCGTAGAACTAGAGTAACCAGTCAAAGTGGAGTACTTTGCGTGACGCCATTTTGCGTTGTAAAAACTTCAACTGCATCCAAAAGTTTTTGAAATATTAAACATCGCTACATGTAAGAGAGATGATGGTAGAACCCTTTTTCAACTTGGTCCAACGTTGAATGAGATATGTCTTGGCATCTTAATTCATGAATATTCCGTAAAAGATCTTGAGTCGCATATCATGGTGAGAGTTGACACGCTGTTGGAAGAAAGCACAGGACAAACTCTTCAATCGGAATTACTTCATGACTTTTCATTGCCCGACGATTTATATAGGAATATAACACATTTTGATATGGAATCGTTTTGCGCTCAAAATCATCAGCGAGTACTTCATGCGGCTGACACAACATCGTCATTGATGAAAATGAAATTCAATTTCATGTGTAAATGAAATGAACCCATAATCGGGATAAAAAGTGACCCATGATTTTTTTTACCAAGTGGTATATTTGATTTCAGTGTAGAGGATCATATGATCTTATACTAGTAATAAACTTAGCTTAACTTGACTTACACCAGGAAATAGTAATGGCTGTCTTATAGAACATACCATATGTTTGTATCTGGCTAGTGTGTATTGACTTCCCTGGAGCTTCCATGTATAGTAGGACTGCATATCAAAAACATGTTCTAAAGTAGAAGTTTCAGAAAAAAATACTTCTTTGATAAAACAGATCATCCATCAAATCTTTACATAATTATCTAGTATCACTCACGTCATACAACAAGCGTCTTTCTTTCTTTTCTTCCTCTCGTTTCATTTTTGATAAGTATATTAATATCATAAAAAATAACGCTTTGATTTGTATTTAGTTTGTGACGCGTGGCCGAGTGATTAAAGTTATACATATGTGTGTTGTAATCGGGCGAAAATTTTGACAGGCTATTTTTTTCTTCAATAATCTATCGAAAACCATCAGGTTTGAGGAATTAAGCGTCGAGAACCATTCAAATGGACAGACAAACATGTATGTTGCCTTATAAGTATTAGTTACAACACAAAATTTATGCACTGCAATATATTTTTTTGTTTACCTAATGAATGTTTAGATGGAATCATATATCACTCTACAATGACTTATACTGTAACACTGTAACAACATTATGTCATATACCACAACTTGTCTACATGGGCTGTCCGTATGTACTCATTTCTCTACGTTGTCAATGAAAATATACTGATTTGTGGCAGTACTTCCAAAATTGTTTTCAGCTCTTATTTGTTCTTGTGAAATTAAAATCTATGCATTGTAACTATTTACGTTTTCTTAATGATGGTAGTTATTTTGATTACCCTCCATCTCTCAGTCGCAAGTTCAAATCCCATGTGGGACAGCTGTCAGGTACTGACCGATGGTCGTTGGTTTTTCTCCGGGTTATCCGGTTTCCTTCACCAACAAACGTGGCAGGTCCTTACATGGTTGTTAATAACACGTTAAACTAATAAAACCGACGCATTTAGCTTGTTGCCATTTTATTTTTCTATGGTATGTATTCCTTAGGTGACGTAATGTCATGGCACGAAATCAAAAGATTTTTTTTCCATTTTATCGTCTTCATAACAAATATTTTGGAATCTGCTATGACTTGCACAATATTATCAAAACGAAATGTAAACACGTCATAAACTGAATAAATAAAGTTATTTTTTTTTATGATGACTCTTTGACTGACTTGTGAAAAAAATATCGCTACTATAGATTCCGGAATATCTAATTTACATCACTGAATTGCCTTTTTGCTTAAACAAATATCCGTATTTTATATTTGCCTTTTTGATATTCATTGAAACAAATGTGACTGATATCATAAAATCGCTCTTACATATAATGTGATATGAACAGTATTCACCGGAATCACCTAATCACATCGGTATATGATTCTACTCCCGTATGTATGGCGTGATGCCAATCGCTGTTCGTTAGTTTAATGTGGAATGTACAATGTTAACACAAATAAGTACGACCTTAATATCCTTATACAGTGTACTTCACAAACGCTTTAGGCAAAGGTCGAATTGTGTTGAGTTTTTTTTCAGCGTTAAACTCAGTGACATTGTCTATTGTATTTTGTGATTTTATCAGCATTTACAATAACAAACGCCCGCATTTTATTTTTTAAAAATTTGATTTGTTTGATCTTTTTTCCTTTTTTTTCCTTTGTTATCGACGCTTTAACATTTTTCCTTTCATTGAAACAAGTGCGAATCGTGACTTATTGGGCGTTAGGTATTCTAACCTCGACAATTAAACTGAGGAAATATGTACTTACATATGTACGTGTGTTGTTTTACAATCCTGTTGCCAGTTTAACAAGTCATTAGGTTTTACAGTGAGTGATAACTCTGATCTTTGGTGGTGAATATGTTTACCTCGAAATCGACAATACAATGATTAACTTTCAAACATTTCGAATATGACGTAAAGTGATTTCGACGAATCGATGGTAACATTTCAAATAATTCGAGTTTGGCGGTAAAATGTTTTACTCGAAGTCGATGAGACGATGGCAAAATAATTCGAGTATGGTGCTTATAGTGTTTTTACTCGAAGTCGACGACGAGACGATGGTAAAATTTCAAATAAAAAACAGTGGAAAATCTTGTTCGAACCAAACAATACAATTCATATAAATCACTGTATTTGAGTACCAAAGTTCGAATAAACGATGTTTAACTCTAGCAATG
Source organism: Argopecten irradians (assembly GCF_041381155.1). Taxonomy (NCBI): domain Eukaryota; kingdom Metazoa; phylum Mollusca; class Bivalvia; order Pectinida; family Pectinidae; genus Argopecten; species Argopecten irradians. Next base: position 45,415,425 of record NC_091137.1, on the reverse strand, counting down.
TACAAACAGAAGTAAAACAGCAAAGTGGTACCTGAAAACAGTTCATAAACTTTGAAAGCTTATAAACTACCAGTATGTCTATATGTATACCCTTCTATCTTAAATTTTACTATAACCAATTACTCGCTAATAAATGATGTTGTACGCTCACCTGCTTTGCTTTCTGGAGAGACACAAAGCTAGTTTATTTCAATAGGTGCTTGTTTGGCCTTTGACATTTATCGATCGTTTAATTTTTGTACTGCTCCTCTGAAATTTCTAGTTATATTTGAAACAAAGAAAAAACAATCATCAAACCATTTAACAACCGCACGGTACTATGACACTCTGCTGAATTAAACCCTTGACGCATTAATACCAGCTTGTTGGCGCAGCCTTATCTGTTCAATATGCCCGCACACGTTAGATAAACATCAAAGCCATCCGTGGATATGGGGGGTGTCAGTATCAAATCTGTCCGCGATCATCGCGAGGACCGTACGTCAGTATATATACCCTGTCGTGACACCTCGAGGGAATCAGTGCTAGCTCGCGCGTGCATCACGTCTAACCACGAGCAAAAATACCGTGATTAATATAAGAACAGTTAATCGGTACTTAACAATATGACAGTGTGATTTAATACAAAGAAGCGAGAGCAATCACAAGCTTCCTTCATTTTCATTCTCGAGAACCAGGCCATTCTACTTCTCGCCTCTCACATTCAACGCTTCGCTAAGAACTATTTTTTCAAAGTATGCAAGTAAGTACTTTTTAAATGCTATTTGAACATTAAATTTTGCTTTAAAATTGTTTTCTCGTTAAAACCACGAAAACATATGCATTGAATTATTGCAATACTTGATATATATATACGTCATATTTTGACGCGTTTCGAGTTGAAATATCTTGTAAAAATGCCGTTCATAAACCAGTGGTTAGCAAAAATAACGATTTACATATAATTTACATTTCGATAGTATTTTTTTCCCATTTTTATAATGCTTTTAATTGCAATTGGATATTCAATATTTATTTGACGCTAAACGAAGGGCCGGAACTAATTGTAGACGTAACAGATTGGGGGAAATAGAGTTAACTTCCGGTGCATAACAACAAAAAATTTCTACAATGACGTGATTTTTTTATCCGATGACCATGAAATACAACATTAACATGATGAAATTGCATGCTCATTTTGCTTTTATTTGATTTTTATCTTTAAGTATGAGCAAATTTACAAAATCTGAAATTACGACATAAAAGTCTAAAATGTGTTGAACGAAATGATAAAAATAGTGAAATGATAGTAATATAGACAACACTAAAAAGAAAATGGTATGAAAATATATAAAATGATGAAAAAAAATAAAAACCAAAATGACGTGAATGCCATAATGAACGTCAAATTAGTTGATAGTATAATGTAGCGAACACCATGAAAATGTATATGTTGGAATTTAAATAAAAGATATATCATTTCATGTCATGAAAATGTCTTTTGAAACTTGTAGTTAGATCTTTAAAAGTGCGAAAGGGCTCCAATTTCATTTTTACACGTATATCACTGTAGGTATTCAATTCATTCACTACCAACGATGTCAATGTCAGCATATCTAATCTATTAATAAATTGTCTTTAGACATATTTGCTCAACATTTGACATTTTATTCTATAATTATTTCGGATTATTTAAGTAATTACCGTTTAAGTACTTTTAAAAACAAATATAATTATCCTAAACCTTTGTTATGCAAGCTAAATCTGCAAACAATTTGTAAGATGTCATAAGTTCATATTTAGAGCTTTTGAAAAAAAAATCAATAGATAATATAAATGAATGAAACATTTATTTGTTGCTTCATGTATCTAAAAGAAAATCAAAGGTGGTAAGAAAGAAAAGGTTTCTAAGACGCACTTTCCTAAGAGCAATCGAATTATTATAAAACGAAAGACATAATACGTTATTAGGGAGTCTTATTTTAACGAAATATTCTGGCAAGAAGACAGCTTAAGTAAAAGTACGTTAAAATATGGATTTTAACAGTAACGTCTATGCTTACTAAGGAGATACACGTAAACAGGGACCCAGTTATTTATGCTTGACGTTTGTGTACTCCTATTGTTATAAAGAAACATCTCAAATCATCAAATTCTGAAGTAACTCAGTGATTAACATAGTTATAAAGCTGTACCAAAATATATTTAAAAACTGATCAGATTAAAAGTTGCATGATTAATAATTGTAAAAAAGCAAAAAGAAGAACGAAAAAAAAAGAAAAAAAGATGACATTTCAAGCAAACGGTATACCCATCCAAAGAATATAGGTTTATATGCGTTATGGCTTGTAAATAGCCTTTCCGCTAATCTTTAATTCACTTTCCGGTATCATTAAATCTGACTGAATAAAGTGTTGCCTAAAGCGTGCATATAGCACATTAAGTGGAAGTAATTTTTCCTTGTGTTTTTTGATAATTGGTTAATGCTCATCTCTTGCTTGAGAGCCATGATATTCTGAATTAGGTCAAATTAAATCACACGCCATTCCCATGTTAAATTATGAAAGTTTATGTGTAGATGGGCTTCTTATTTTGACTTGACGATGAGATGGTTTCTTCTTCTTTTAAAGATGGAACCCTTGCTTCATTTAAATGTCGGAGCTGCATTGTGTCTACTTGTGCTGTGTTTGACGACGTTAGACGCCTTTCCTTATGCACACATGTGTTCAGACTGTTTACCAGATGACGATGAATGCTTATTAAAATGTTCCATTCAGGAGCAGGAAACGGACAGCCTAAACGCTATGCTACAAGCATCAACAAGAAGGAAACGGTATCAGCATCAGTTAAGATTCGGGAAACGTGATTTGTATGAAATTACCGGTCCCAAGGATGATATGGAAGAGGTGTTTCGTCCGCAGCTACGGTTCGGAAAGAGGTCACAACTGGAATCGAAGCGAGGCTTTATGTCACATCTTCGATTTGGAAAACGAAATTTCCAATTTGATTTAAGATCGCGGAAACCACAGAGAGGATTCGAACAAGGTCCCGAAGAGGAATTAACGTCCTTGAACACGCCGAGAACCGACAATGGAGTTTTAAAATTACCTGCTATGTACTGTGGCGGAAGAGCTGAAGAAAAAAGATTTCGACCACAAGGTCGTTTTGGAAAACGATTTGATCACAATAGAGACACACTGAAAGACGCCAATGATCTATCGCTATACACAGGTAAAGATATGATCAACACAATCAGGGATATAATGAAGCTGTTTTGTCTTTATCTTTAAAATAAAATGTCAGAAAAGGCCTGTACCTCAGATTTCTGGCGATGTGTTCCGCTAAATGTTGTATTTTGTTGCTTCTTTTATTTTTGTTTTCATTTTATTGCACCTCGTATGCATTCGTTTGATTTTCATTCATTGCCTTAAGTTTGAACTGCGAATAATTCTTTTCATTGGCTGCAACCCAATTTATTATTGCGGCCGATATATGATTGTGTATTGCGCGAGTTTTACATTACAAAATAAAGTCGTGTGAAAATATATCTGTGTAGGAAAACGTGATATTAATATGCCGCGAACATAACTTGGTTTTCAGTATAGATGGCATACATAATATATATTTCTCCCATATCTGACATGGTTATCCCGCGGTTGCTTGGGAAAAGATAATTCTGTCTTTTACCGGAGTAGGGAAAAGACAGCTCACACGCGCTTGACAATGACGTCATCGATACATGCGGAGATTATTGCCGAGGATGTCATTAATTGTCAACACTATTAAAATAATTCCTGATCAGATTTTTTTTATATGGGAGAAAAATAATATTACATGGACCTGTCAAGTGGATAGGGATATTTCAACCCTCGTGACAGATTTTGGCTGCCAACCCTCGGCAATCCTCGGGTTGACCAGCCAAAATCTTTCCCTCCGGTTAAGATATCCCTGTCCACTTGACAGACAAATCTAAGATTTTATTAATTTTAGCTTCATTTGTATAATTATATCCACCTTAAATAGTCCTATCATTCAAGAATTTAGAAAGTAAAGTATGTCATGAATCAGAAAATTCAGAAACTAATTGCATATAAAAATTATCGTTAGTTTTCTTGTGTTCGTACCATTTTGTTGCCATGGGAATTCATGGATTAGTCAGTATAAGTACGCTCTCTTGAAACAGAGTTTTTCAAAACATTTCGACGTATCCGACTTAAGTATATTTGAATAAAAAATAAACATTATAGTCAAAGCAATCGTTCTTGAAATATCGATCTTCGAATGTGTAAAAGAAAAAATCAAATACAATAAGTGAACCTTGCTTGATGTCTCAGATGAACAAATAAGCAAACTATTAATTCAAGTATAAGTCAAGAAACATTAAACGCGTATATCCTCATCATATCTTACCTTAAAACTGCATCATATGGTATACTGGAAACCAATTTAGATTGGCGTGCAATTAACCTTTCGTATTTTACAGGCGAGTATAATTCACGAAATGAAATTATCACAATAGAGGTTCGACTTAAAGTATAATGGAGTATTTTAAAATTTCTAAAATTCTCCGTGAAAATATTGTTGAGCACCAAAGCGCGAAATTAAGTCACCGCGGAAATGAATTGGTTTGCAGTATAAAAGGAGTTTTTGTTTATAAACTGACATGAGATGGAAATGAATTGTTTTCGATATGATTGTGTGAGGTTTAGTTCATTTTCTTATCAACTAGCGTATTTCTATAGCTCATAGTGTCTAAAGGTAACCCACTTATAAGATTATAAATGAAGTGATGCAAGCTTTGACTTTATTGATTTGTACTACTTGTTTTTTTATTTAATTCTATTTTTTTTTCTTATTTTTACTATTTTTCTTTTGTCTTTTTTTTTTCCATTTGTTTTTAATTGTTTATGGTGCACAACTACATATAACTTTCATCTAAGTTGATATGGTGAGATTGTTTAAGAAATGACAAGTTTCATCCCTTGATTCAAAAAAAAAATCATGTTTAATACTGCAGATCCTGCACGCCTATTTTTCCTTTACATTTTGGAAATATGGACGGAAAAAGAGTACTTTTGAACTTCCTATTAGTTTAAAAATTCCGAATTTGTTATAATCCAATTGCCTTTGGCTTAGTATCTCTTTTCTCTTAATATCATTGAATTCCTATCGTGGTAATATATCAACGTTGACGTGACGTTTGACAAAGATAATTCTCTTTCTTCACTTGTTATATGCGGATAAAATTATTAGTTGTCTCTTACTTAACCACGTTACCTTAACTCTCGCAATCTCTACAACAAAGTCTTTTCATGGCGCCTTAATGCCAATGTTTCCATGTCTATTTTTTGTGACGATTTAATTTGTACCTACGCCAACACTTTCTCGCGGTGATCTATTTCCACGATATCTTCATATATGGAAATTTAATCGCACGTGCAAATCTCTTCGCTATATAATATCATATGAAGATTAAGGTTTTGAAACTCCAGAATCCCATTCAGTACCGTCAACTCGAGCCTTTACACTAGATGTAATATGATATGTCAGTAATAACTGCATGTACTGTATTTTACAGTTTTAAATGGAAGACCATATCATCTTTTGACAGAGAATATTTGCTATGAATAGATTGACACCCTTTAACAATACAATGTGGCCGAATATAAGAATTTTACGTATAAAAGGTAAATTCATCAATCTTTGCGTAAATTGTTTTTGATGGTAATAAAATCTCACACAATTATGTACCAATGCCATTTTCGTCATTCAATCTGATTAAACGTGAATTTGATCGCAATGGATCTAGAAGGTACAATTACACCAATACTATTACTTTACGGCCCTAAATACGTAAATAATATATGTAGGGCTTCGATTTCAATATAATAGCATCATCACGATTACTCCTCCGTGTTTTACGTCCTTTAAACGGCCAGCGGTAAGATGTGGAGGAAACCGGAATGTCCGGAGAAAAATCAACCTACAATTGTATGTCACTTCCTTAAAAGGTGGAGGTTGATGTTTAGTGAATATATGTTGGAACGACCTAACTAGTCCACTGTTATGATAACACTTAAAACCTATATCTGTGGATAACAGGATTACTAATTAAGCTAAAGGATTATATTTAATCAGGCTTTGAGTTGTAAAACAACTATGGCGTACTGTACTACTTACAACAAAGTTACGAAACACATCATGTATATCTTATATCTAATTACTGTTGTAGGTAATGGACTTTAAAAAAAACTGGCCTTAAAATTAAAATTTTGCGATAGGAGTATGTACGATTTATTTGGTACTTAATAATTTTTTAAATATTTTTGCGGCCATACAATTGCCTCATCAAAAGTCGCGAAAAAATCATCATTTGGAAAATGACATTGTCATTTTTTTTCGAAAATGCTTAGGTATTAAAACGTACAAGAATTTATCCTGATAGTGATAGAGTCTATTCAGACAGTTTAAATTAGCTGTTTCAAATAAGCAAATATATCATTGACAATAAAAATAATTTAGACGTAATGATATACTGTAGACCAACTTTCATTCGCGTATAATTTACTTTCGCTTTCGCGACCCAAGTAAATTCACGAATGCTTATCTCCGCGAATTAATACCGTTTTTTCATCATCTATATTGATAAGAATTATCCTTCAATTGTTAAAACCGTCAATATTAACCTTCGCAAACTTATTTTTGAATGGAAATCGCGAAATCTAATAGAAAGAAAAAAAGTTTGTTAACAGTATATAGACTTAAACAAACATGATTATGACCAGAGTCGTGAAAGACCTACTCTGCGGTTTGACAACGCGTGCCCAGGTTAGGTGATTTGTTGTCGCTAAACAAATCTAAATTGAGGATGGATAGGTTTAAGTCCTTCTATCGAAGGTCATGTGATGTCTCGGTATTGCTATCTTCTTTTTTCCATTTGTAATATTTTAAAGCTAGATCTGGAGACTTAACTAATGTAATATGAAAAGTCAATGAAGTGCTTTGAAGGTTAATGCCTCTTTGTCAGATCGGAATCACTTTGCTTTGATCAGATTTTGCAGTGTTCTTTGGCGTATAATATCATCGTTAAAATATGATAGCAGTCTTGCGATATGGAGTATCTTAAAGCGGTCGCAGTGACCGAGCAGTTCAAACATTCTGACATTCTAATATGATTCCTTCTTGTGCGGTTTTCTCAAGTTACTCAGGCTCTTCACCGGCTCCAATTCCTATTACATTGAAATATGACCATGACCTTTAAGTGGGAGGTGGTCAAACCAAATGGGTTAAAAAATGACTAATGGTTAATTATTTAGTTCTACATTACTCCATGTCAACCGAAACAAATTATCAATTCTTCATTTTTTTTTAAATATATGAGATTTCTTCACACACCACACGGCAGGAGTCATAACATGGCAACATTATGTTATAAATATCAATGTATGAATATTCTTAAGGATGTACGTCATTTTGACTTCCACAGTCCAAAGTCATGCCATAATGCTCCGCTTTTAAACCATTTGTATTTTTTTCTTGTATTGCATGCAACAAGTAAGATAAGTTAAAAAACAATTAAAAACAAATCAATCTATTTAGAAGCTTAGTTTACCTTGTAAAACACATTCGTGGGTGAATAACTTCTGAGCCAGTTGCTAGGTGTAATAGTTACCGCAGGTTGTTGTTTTTCTCAGGGTACTCCATCCTTTCAACACTTAAAAATCACCATATATGATGAATTGACTTCCAAGATTATAATTAAAATGCAGATAATTTAACATAAAATAGTTGTTGTAAATAAAATGTTGACAAGTAAAAATGATTTCCAATAGCTATATTGGGCTGATGAAATGAATTCAAATCGATTGCCGAATTTGCTTTGGTTGTGCTTAAATGCATTGCATACAAAAATAAATAAATCACTAAAATGAAAACCTGTAAGGACGATCCCGTCAACAGAGTGAGGGGAGTGTTAAATAATCATATTAATATGTTTTCAAATTTGAAATGGAAATGCAGTACAATTAACTGGACACTTTTGTTTTAATGGACTTCAACTAATGAATAGTGGCCACAATTAAGTTTAAGCTGGTCAATATGAAACAAATTCGTCAAAACGTTGCTATAAAATTGTTCCAATTTGCAGTTTTGTATTTATTAAGGAAGATATGGAACGAATCGACATTAAAATCGGCGATATTTGAGCTTTACCAACCACCAAGTAAACGAGAAACGTTTTGCATTAGCAAGAGGACAATACAAAGCATAAGAAATCAGCAGGATGAAAAAAAGGAAATATTTATATCAAAATTTTACAATGTCTTTCCGATGTGAGTTTTATGTAACAACGTTCCTTAAAAAATAAATTTCAATATCAGGTACAACTTCCATGTTGCAATGAGTTATGGTTGTATTCTGGACAGGTCTGACGCGATTCTCGGCATTGGAACCGTAAAACCCGCCGATAGTTTGTTATTGCTTCCGAAATCTGACAGATGCGATCGCTTATCCCTGGTTAAATCGTTCGTCTAGGCACGTGCAGCGCGTGCCGTGTGACGGAAGTCGGAAATGACAATTGTTATTTAAGGTTAATGGACGCTACGACAGCAGACTGAAAGGTATGACGACATGACAGAAATCCCTGACGATGAATTGCCATTTTCCAGACTCATCGTATATCCTGTGTCATGACGAGTTTACTAGACCAATGGTTTCCTTATATAGACATATTTTCGTTTCGTCCCGCCTTATCGATGAGTTCGCATTTTTTACCTACCTTATATCATGTAAGTGTCATTTAAATCGTCACCTTTGCACAGCTTAAGAACTTAAAACGCTGGCATAAAAAATGCTAAGATTTACGATTGGTGATCAATGTGTCAAAATGATGAAAAAAACTTGATACCACATGACAATGTGTCATTTTAACACCGGAGGTGAACTGCATCCTTGGTATGGCATCAGTTTTAAATACTTAAAGAGAGATATTTCTCAACACTTCGGTGATTGGAATTTCCTGGAGTGATAAAATTATATATTAATAAAGAATGGAGTTCTAAAAATCATTAAGAAATTTTGTAAAATTCGTATCACCAGAAATTATTGGCTTGATTTAAAAATTGTCGTTAAACTGTAATTAGCCTAATCACCTTTGAACAATTGGGTCTTGATCTAAATATTCTACCACAAGCTAAACATAGGAATGAATATAGCTATTGCATAAATCGTATTGTACATATATTTATCAGATAACTAGTAAATATCAATTTCGTTAGAAATTGTTAAAATTGTTATTTTAAAACACGCTGTCAGTAACGAATATGTTAGCAATAAAGTACATTTGGATATCACACTAATTGCTGTTAATTGTTAGCTGTATTGGAATACCAAGTACATGAATATAATGAAATCCTCTCGGTGTCTCTGTCTCGGTACTCCTTATCACACAAGAGAACAGAAGCTGGATAAGACGTCGTGTCACGGTGATGCCGTGCATATGCACGTACACCTATTCAAAATTCAAAGTAGGCTGTACATACTTGTGGGTATTGAACGTATATCCTAGATTTCTTGCGTGAACGTATATCCTAGATTTCTTGCGAGAGTAACTCCAATATGTTGTCTGTAAAAAAAATAAAAATCTCACAAAATCCACTGATGGTTCGATCCGTTGACACTGATAAAAGAAACAGGCGGAAGAAAAACATTCGAATTGTTAATTTTGGCTTTTAGTTTTGGTTTTACATGGTTTGTCAGTATTGACATTTTCCAAAAACAAAACGCTTGTGTTATAAGTTCAATAATAAAGTTTAAAGTTTTATGGCCTATATCATAATGCAGTGTTCATATATATATTTCTTTACATGAAAGTCAGTTATGTTCGCGGCTAATTTACATGTTTATGATATCCATAGCCAATCTGATTTTTCCGGATTTATAAACCAACTTTATTGGTTTTAAACTAATTGCAAAACAAGTTACGCAATTACACAAACCAGTTTTATGGCCTTTATGAAAGCACGAGAGGGGTCTTATTGTGGGAAGAAACCAGAGTTTGAGGAGAAAACCTGTCTGGTCGGAAGTTAGCGCCTGCCCTTTTCACGAACATGCTGGGAATCGAACACCAACTGGCTAGTTTAAATACAAATGAGTTTTAACCACTTTATCATCCGATCAACCAATTTCAATTAATAACATTTTACATATATCATACGCAAGATTAATTCCATACCCAAATGATTAATGTAGTCGAAAAGTAGGCGGGAATCTGATTGAAGTGTTGCTGCAGGTTTGAAAAAGACCATTGTTTTTTTTTCTAACTGAATGATTTTTTTTTTCATATTAATTTTTTTCCTTTTTTTATTTTTACAAGAAATCAACAATCGTAAGAAAAATGTTCATCACAACTATAGTATACTTACTGAATAATACATGAAATTGATCTTCATTAAAATCAAGAAAATGTATATATATATATACTGACAGAAGTACTCGCTTATTTTACAACGAGAATACTAGTACTCGGGTTTAATGTTGTGTAGCATGCCTTCATTATAGTGCAACCATACTGAACCGCATTGCCGATGACACCCACCAGAGCACTGAACTTGTGATTGTGGCCTTATCAGGTTACTTCACTACATTACAGTGCAGAAGACATCAAACATTACACTCCATTGACTGATGATGAAACACCCACAAATACTGCATTACCACAGCATTTATTGATAAATGTAATTAATTTGGGTTTACTTTGACAACCATGTTCTGAAATGGTGTCACCATTGTCACAATATGAAAGGGCAAGGTTCATATGTGTATGTATATTTTATTATTTACAATCGTAACAGGAGACGTTTTGATCCCATGGACAAAATTAACTCGCTCCTTTTCTTGTTGAACGCCAAGCCACCCAAAGATACCGTATTGTCGGTTATTTTCGCGGTTTAAAAGTTCCTAGGTTTTGGTCGCGGAAGTTTTGACCCGCGAAAATAACAAGTTATACGGAAGCTTTGGTAATTTTCTTCAGGATTAACGTATTTGTTTCCAATTTCCAAAAAACATACCTGGTAGCGAAATAATATGCTTTAGAAAACTGCTTTGTGTGTTTTTTTAGAAGAAAGAAATAAAATATCACGGTATCTGACTCATGAGTCCTAAGAAATGTAACGTCTTCTGTTCTAATACAGTAATCCAACTAATGTTTCACGAGCGATTAATCCACGTGTAGTTTGCAGGTGATACGAATTCGCAAAAATAAATCACTGCGAAATTGTTTCAAATAAATGTTAAACTTAACAGGTCTTAAACCCGAAGTAAAATCGTCGCGAAAAGGTCATTATGTTTGAAATTGCCAAGTTAAGTCGCACGCTGTTTGTTCTGATATGCATTATTTTTAATTTAGTAAGTTTCCATGATGATTGCCATGCATAGACTAACTTCAAATAAAGCGCTCAAGCATGATAACTTACCATGTAGCCAGCTAATTCGCGAGGAAGAGAAAGTATTTTTTACATAAAGTGAGAAAATCAAATCAGACGAGCTGAAAATTAAGCACGATCTGACTATATATCCTTATTTAATTTTTATTTTGTGGGTCAAATTTTGGCGGCAATGTCTAAATTTCGCAACATCATGAATGTATAAAGTCCGCGAAAATTAACCTAGATTGGTAAAACATTTTCATAAAAAATTTTAAAGATGCAAAATATGTACAAAAAAATATGAAAACCAAATGTAACCACCATTTATTGGAATACAATAAATTCATTGGCATATGTTATGTAACGAAACGGACAGTGAATGTATATATATATAATTTTCATTCCAAACAGCAAAGGCGTGACATCGAATGATATTGGGTTACTAAATATATTTAGCTGTCACTACGATCTGACACATCCCTAGGTATTTCCATGGATACGTGCATACCACCGGGTTATCAAGAGATTGATATCGATATAATTCAAAGCATGTTATTTTGGTCGAAAGTTTAACAATCGTCCAAGGGAATCAAATTCGATGTCATTGTAGAATTTAAGTTTATTTCTAAATACCAATCGATGGCATGTTGATTTTGAAGCCTTTGTTGAGGGGGGTGATGAAGAGTTGGGGAAACTGTGGAGGTGGAGTTAACAAGTACGTGGAAAATGTAAAAACCGGCTTCATATGTAGTTTGTGTTTGCTTTTTGTAATTGCAAACGAAAATGCGTTGAATATTTATTACACGAATGAGTAGTGCATACAATATACCTTGGTACTTGGACTTCTACGTTGTAATTGGGTAACTATCTGACACAAGTAGTTTTTAATCAAATTCTGATTTGAATCATGTAGGATTGGGGTAACTACACCATTTAACAGTGGTGATGTGTCTTCAAATTGCTATATTTGCCATCCATTTACATATCACGTGAAGTAATAAACATATCTTTACATGTTATGTTAATGTTTTCGATGACACGGTCATACATGCTTGAAGAAAGACGCTTTATCTTTCTTCGCAGCACTTCTCTGCATTCCGAGCACTGGCTCGGGAATGTTTGGCCGAGTAAATGTTTGAAAACATTTAATTCTTCTTTCACAATATCATGTCGGAAACAATAAGTCGTTGAATGTCTTTCTGAATTGAATTGTTCCAGAATTGCGATCCGTATTATACATTGAGCAGGGTTACTTTCGTTATGTTTGTAATTTTAAAGTCTCGATCAGACTGATCCTGGCTCCAGCAGTTTTTGTTTGTAATTCGTTCTAATGGTTATTTTTATATTTATACAAAATATAAACATGTTGACGTCATTACGGTGTTCAAATGGTTTCAAATATGTGGCCTTTTTGTACCAAAATCATTCATTGAAATATTCTTCAGAATACCTGCATGCCATACCGTATCGAATGCTTTAACAAATATTATGTGTCCAAAACCGTGGCGAAAACACACATTATTACGTTTTCAGATATGGAAATCGATATCAAAGTTAGAGTTTCATACATTTGAAGCTTAGTTTCTTCTGAAGCCTTAATTTGTTTTTATATACATTTTATTTTGTGTCAGTAGTAGACAACCTTATAGCAGATAATGAAATATTGTTCCGTAATTTTATGTAATGCTGGATGTAGTGAAAGTGGTCTATAGTTATCGGTTCTTTGTTTGAATTTGTTTCCTCTTTTACAAGATTTAAAAATGGCAACAGTAAACAGTTTTTTTTATTAAATCTGCAAATCTTCTTTATTTAGTGCAGTCAAATTTTAACGCAAATGAGGGAAAATGCAAACTGTGATTTATTATCGCAATTGGGTGGTTCAATACCGGATATACCCGTTTACAAAAGCTAGCGCGGTACATTAATTCTTGTTTCAAAAACACCGTGGAATACGCTTATTAATATAAGCACATTTTAACTGATGTTTGGATAAATGTTATAGAATGAGTGCAAGGTTGTATATCAAAATATGTTAACTGCTGTAGCGATTAGAATTGGCGAAGTCAATATTTTGTGTGTTTCTTTTACACATTTTTTTCGTACGATGGCCCATATCAGCCGGCATGGTAACTGCTTTACTAAACTTTAGTTGTACACACATTTGTGGTCATTGTCATGGCAACTGCTTTAGTAAAAAGCACTTGCCAGCATTTTTTGTCATTTTACTCGTTTGAAAACTGCTTTACTAAAGTAAGTTTTGTCATCCTTACGCGTGGCCCATTTACTTTCGTGACTAAATATGAAATTATTGTTACTATTTTGCTGGTGTTATAATATAATTCGTGGATTTCGGTGGCATTGTGAATGTAAGGACAATAAACTACTCGCGAAGTTTAACCTATATACAGTAACAACTTGTTGTAGTGAACGACAGACAATATATTGTCTCAGTGCCAAAGTGAAGATTTATGGACCGACTATATGGTGGAGTTAGTGAACACTAGCAGTACTGTAAAGTCGGTTATATACGCTCTAATGATATTTTCACAACTATTTTAATTCTTAAGAAATGGTTGAATCATATGTACCCTTTAAGTCTTATCATATAAAAAGGGGAAACAACTTCAGATATAATTTAATCGTTTTCAGATTATGTCATAGCATAACTGAAGGCTCTTTGTCCGACACTTTGGTCCTTTGATGTACATCAAAAGAATCGACGGTACCTAGCGTTGTTAGAAGATGAGCATCACACTCCCTTTAAAAGATAGACTTATCTGCAGGCCTGTGATTGGTCAGTTATTTCCTCCAGACCCGTCTTCAGTTTTACTATGCAATGGTCCCGGAGGACAATGAAAGTAACCCCTTGAGTATCGAGGATGATCAAGTTGATGTAAATAGTAATTCTGAGTTATAACCTAACTCTGGCTAGCAGTAACTAATCTTCTCAAGCCTTATAGTATGAGGGGGGAGGTCATCGCCAATCAATTTTAGTTTTAATAAAAACTATAGCTCATTAGTACCGTAGGCGTTGCACACACTTTTATTCCCTTGGCAATAACTCTTAAGGATAACGGTATCGAGTCATGTCATATAGGCTTACCTAAACACTAAAACGGATTCGATTTATTCTAAAGGAATTATTTTTCTAAATAAATACGTAACGTCGATGTCTCTATGGTGACGTCACGATAACCAGTACTAGGCTTTTGTACAGCATATTTATCTTGGCCCTTATGTATTAGATTACATGTAACATTTGATTTTTGTGCACGCATCCTCAATATCCCAATGGTTACTGTCACTGTCATTATATCCACATTGAATATGGCGACAGTGATAGTAACCCCTGGGATATCGAGGATGCGTGTCACTGCGACATTAAGAATTGATCTGTCACGTCTTAACCACTATTAAATTACTAGACATATCTTAAACAATCTACATGAAGATACCATTTTATTCTGGTAATGACATGGGATGATATTTTTTTTTCTAAAATTAAAGTCAGGTAACGAAGTTTAGGTTTTCAGTAAATAATCTCTGGTGTAAGCCACATTGAAACGTTGCTTGTAATACCCATTCGCCGAAAGTCCTTAAATAATAATGGGTTTTATAGACATTGTATAATCAATCCATTAAAACTATCAACTTCATAGATTGCTCACATAACAGAATATTGATTCACTTGTGGTATATTAAGAGTTTATTATATTCAAAAATGATTAAAATGTTAACTAATAAACTGTTGCAGTCTCTGTTTGCAAATCGATTCCAATGTCACCTGAAACGACGTCTCATATTACCTTTTGTTATTGGCTTTTGTCCGTTGACGTGTGCCGTGCGTCATATGCTGAAATAATTTACGTTTTCGACTTATTTGAAAAATATACTTTTCAGCTGTGTGATGTGATGAAATCAGATTCTTTTCAAACGATTGAAAACATTTATAAATATTTTACTCCAAATTGTTGTTTTTAAGATCATTTAAACAAAATGTGTAAGAATCATTTTTATGCTAATTAAACAAATTAGTCCCCATTGGCACCAAGATGCTGTTAGATAGATTTGGATCAAAATTCGGGTGATCGTTGACTCCTTGACCTTTTGCCGGTTAAACTCGTTAAATATCCTGAGAATTGCGAGTCATATATGCCTTATTATTGTCTTCTGGAAATTACTCTTCTGTTATAATTACTTAAAATACATTCAATAATCGGATTAAAGGTCAATGTAAAAATTGTTCGTCATCGATACTCCAGGGCTTTCACCTATCACTGTCGTCATGTATCCACTTTGTCATAGCACAACTACAGGTTTTATCAGGAGAGAAAAAAGTCCTTAACCAAGGTCTAAAGAATCTTATTTCAAGATAACAGCGGAGGGACGCCAAAAACCAATATACCGTTAATCGATGAACCGATTTATTTTGATGATCATCAAAATACCAACCTACTCTGTCTAATTTTATACGTGTGTTGCTGCACACAGCTTTGGATTTAACTATGGCAATGGTCAGGGTTGGGTATTACGAAATATACCCTCGAGAGCGACGATTTAGTCTATAAGCGCCATACCTATATGGCGAGTTAATTTGCCTATCATAATAAAGTCATGTGTTCTAACAATATATTCTGTTTCTGTTGCTCCCATGCTGATCGTAATGATTTTTCATCAGAGATAATAATTGAAAATGCAATGTCATAATAGCATCGCGACAGCTAATCCTCCATTGAACACGGGTATCAATTATCCAACAGTCAGAAAGAATTCATCTTCGGTATTCAAGGAGTTACTATCACTGTCATTATATTCACTCCTGGAGTATCACTGTCATTATCTTCACTCCTGGAGTATGTCGTAGCAAAACCGAATGTGCGACAACGGATAAACAGATAGTTTGGTCCTTTCATGTACATCATACGAATCGGATAACGGTACAATGTATAGCTTTAGAAATGAATGTTGCTCTTCGTAAATCCTGAAAGGAAGTTCTCTTCAGGTCTATGACTGCTGGTCATTTTGTTCTCATGAACTGTTTTTAGATAGTCTAGGGGTGGATATAACAGTGAATTTAACTCCTGGAATATCGAGGATGGAAATAGTTTGGATGTATCTATGATAAAATGAGGTGAAGGATTAAACTTGTTTATACATGTTGAATTACAAACCATTTCATATATTATCTAAATGTTACTACAAAACTTTATTTTTTGTTTGAGATTCATCTTTCTTTTGTCTCAGTTCTTACACTTCTTGCATATAAACACAATATTGCGATGTGAAATCCTGTCATCATTCACTCGTGTTCATCGTACATCGAAGATATATCCTTATATTATCTTTTACATAAGCATCAGGCGTTCTTTTTCTTGAAAAGGATATTTCTTCGTTTGTACATCAGGCAAGTGTTGGGATGTTATACATAAATAAATGCAAGAAAGGTGATAGCACGTCTTGCAGCGTCTATCAGTATTCTTTTAATTTACTGAGTGGTGTGGGGAACGGGTATATCTTAACCAAGTACTATAAATCAACGTATTTCCGCGAGGACTTTATTCTACGTTTTTCCTTGTCAGCGACTTGATTTCGTAATTTACGGTCAAAGCGCTCTACTGCTATTGAATCTTTTGTGGTGATTTTTTTTTTCGCGAATTAGTACCGCACGTAAATAACGCGAAATTTAATCGTACGCTATAATACGTTTGTTTGCAGTAATGGAAGTCTTTTTTCTTTATAAAATGCTTTATTTCTTTAATAGATAATCTACAGTCTACATCCAAAGAGGCCCTACCTGACATGTTTGATGATACAGACGATTTACAACTCCAGAAGTAGGGGCATACACAATACAGAATTTGGATAGGTAGGATGTCAAGATTAATCCTTAATATCAAAATTACTTCGGTTGGAATTTTCTTCAACTTTAGTTGTCTTAAACAAAGTTAATCCTCAACGCAAATGGATGATTCACGGTACAATAGTCTATCTAAAAAGGATATGTTAATTTCATGTGCATAAAGAATTCTTCAAAACAAAATTATAATACAAGTATTTTAAGCATATGTAGTTATTTTTTTACATTTTCATTATGTGCGCTTTAAATCTTTTTGTTTTATTTCAGAATCATCATATTATGGATACAGAACGTAACTATGGTTTTTTGGGTTTTTTGTATTGCTTACATACAATTAAAAAAGGGACGACTCGCTCCACTGAAGGTCATCTACTAAACTGGACGATTTATTGCATTAAGTAGAAATGGCAAGGCTCCATTCTATAAAAAAAAATCTTAATTTTTCCATCTTCTTTGTTCCTAATAATCTTTATAATGATGTATAGAAAAACCTAAGGGATAAAATGCACTTCAGTACAAAATTTAAGTGAATAGAGGCTTCCGGAAATTCCATGTGAAAACGAAATTAGAACGGTGTAATTGAACGAAATACGAAACTAACGAAGCAAATGTGATCAAATTAATTGAAGCAAACACACTAGAGCTTCATGGAATATTGACCAAATACAAATACAAGATGGAGAGAGTCGGCTGTTACTGTAGTACTGAGGAACTGAAGCCTAAGGATATGGTATCAGCGCTCCAGCGACTGATACTGAAATGTGTATGAAACCATGGCCATGTTATTATTATGCTTGGGCACACTGGATCAATTCTGTATACAAATGGTAAGGTTTAAACTAACATCGAGTGCATTTGTTCTTTGTTCAGAAATCAAATCCTCACATATTATTTAGAATAAAGGGCCAAAAATTTAACCTGTCTTAAACTTTTATAAATGATTGTCTTTTAGTACATGTAAGAAAGATGTCTTTATAATATAATACTTATCTGACAAGAACAGATGTAAAGTCGAATCAAAAAGTGCAAAATTTATCTTCGTCATTTTCATTATAAGATTGCTTTAAAGACATAAACATTTTTTCTATTTGTATCAATACTTTTTTTTACACATAAATGAAGGATTATCAAATAGGCAAATCATCAAGATTGTTGAAAATAAACAGACTTACTTCACAAGGAATATACAACCACTAAACTGTTTTTCGTGTAATGGAAATATTTCAGAATGTCAAACGAGTGGGATTTGGCTATAATTTTCATTTACGGCAGATGCAACGATCTTTGAGCCAGTAAATTGAACCATTGTAACTTGTTAGAAGTACATACTTAAGCCGAAATGGATTTTTAAAATGTAGGTGTAGAACTAGTCTGGCATTTTTGTATTATTCCGAAAAGTATTAGCATCCCGTTAAGGCAACACTTATCATCCCTTCCTGAACAATGAGAAAACTAATTAAATGTTAATTTCCATATAATCGGGCTCTTATATTTCCTGGCGTCATCTAAATTACTGCATAAAAGTAGACTATCACCATGCCATGCGGGCAAACAGCAAGATGAACCTTCATTTTAGGTCATCGATGGAGATGAACATTAAATTTCTATTGTGAAAATGTAGTGGGCCATACATGACGGCAATATTGATTAAAACAAAAGAAATTGATACCAGAAGATTTAAATTATTCCATGAACAAACACGATACGTGAATCCTATTGTCACATCGTCCTCCGTATTTCAGGGTCTACTATCACTGTCGTGATATCCATCCCTGGAAAATATGTCATAGCAAACCTGCAGACACTTTAAAAGAAATAAAACTGACCAGTCAAATGGCCAACTGCAAAGCCATATAATATACCGCTATTCGATTCTTTTTATGTATATCAAAGGACCAACCTACCTGCTCATCTTTTGTCGTTCAGAACCTTCTGTTTTGCTATAGAATATTGTAAGGGTGGATATAAAGACAGTTAATAGTAGGCCTAACCCTTGGAATATCGAGGGTGTTCTCATCCATGCATCTTCAATTTGATTATAATCGACTTGCTTTTAGAGATGTCACACTTTCCTTGGGTTGTGACATTGAATGACTGGAAACAGATTGGTGCGGACAAACATATGCGTGAAAGGTTTGTGACCAACTCTATAATGTGGAGGCATATTGTTTACACCAAGGGTGTTGCCATTTCCTTGTGAATACATCTACATACCATCATCAAGATTTGATATTGCTTGATCAGGATCATATTAACTTATTGTTAAGGCGAACGTTGGTTTTGACTCTTTCAACTCCCAGTGTTAAAACTAGAAATAGAAAGGTAACCTTTACAGGGTCTTTAGAAATCAATGTCAAACATTTTCTAGATGAATGGATATTGTTAAACTGCTTACTTTTTCCATATCTCTCGTAGTGATAATTGTTTTATTTGTTTGATAATGTATTCGAAAGGAAGAATCAGAGCAGATAAAGCAGCTGAACTGAAATAAAATGATAATTCAAAAATAAACAAATAGAAAGATAAATAAATAAATAAATAAATAAATAAATAAATACAAAAAAATTACGATACTTGTATCACTGTTCGCCTGTATTGAACCGATCTTGCAATTGGTTTGGTTGTATAAGATTAACGTCTATCAACAACATTTACGGACATGCCAGGTTTGTTGGAGGAGAAAAACCATCGACTAGCGGTCAGTATAAGCAACTGCCCCTCACTCCCTTTCAGCCATCATCAAAACCATCGACTAGCGGTCAGTATAAGCAACTGCCCCTCACTCCCTTTCAGCCATCATCCCCCCCCCCCCCCCCCCCCCCCGATATATAGCTAACACTACAACACCTCTAATTCATGTAAACATCAACATGATTGGGACGTAGAATTCTGAAGGACAGATGAGATCGAAATGCTCCCAAGGATACGGCGTGCCCTACACCATGCAAATCCCGGTTGGGTCGAAATTCCATCAACATTCTTAACCACAATTTTTCTTAATGTTTGTAATGTGTTCCTAGTATGTATAATTTTAAGGAGCATTGATGGAACTTGGCCCGGTAAAATTAGGATTTGTGACGGGATATATCGTAAGATAAATGAATGAAATTGACGTGAATTGGCAAAAAAAAATTAAAATTAAAAAAACCCACAAGATCACTGTCTGTAAGTCAATGTTAAGTAGTATCTTAACTGCAGTGTGTTTTTGCCGGTATATTAGGACTAGCAGCCATTGTTAGCAATTTACCCTATATTGGTCTTGAAGATAATGTTATTATCTGTTACGGGAAAGGTAATAATGCCCTGACGAGGAGACCAAAATAGAATGAAAAAAATCAAAATCACAAAATATAGGTTTTTACTTGTACCATATTAGCATTAAACGTCAACACGCCTTAACATTTTAGTAGTCTAAGAAATAATCATTAAAATCATCACGGGACCGCAGGCAGAAGCTAAGACGATTGATTCAAGAGCAAGCTGCAAAGCTACGTCCAATATTGTTCTACATTCGTACACAAACAACAGCCTAGTTGATCATTGAGGCCGACTTAAGTATGTAGTGTTGTTTTTGCCGAACCTCTTTCAATCATAGTTGAGAGTAGTACAGTGTATTTGTGTAACACAAACTAAACATATATTTTGTATGTATCGGAATTAGTGATCGAGAATTTGTTTTGAATTCCCTGCACGTGCACATGACATAGCGGCCTCCATTAACTGCAGACGTTGTTTTAGTGGTGGATGTTATCTTGTCAAGGAAAGAAAAATAAATACCGGAACTGGGTTTGGTGAGAGGCATAACAACGACGTGGTTTATGTACCCCAACAATATAATCACGGTTAAAAGAAAATAACTAAATCTGGGTCACGATATCAATATTGTTAATTCTAATCAAGGTTTTTCGCCTCTTCATGGTGACAAGACTCATGGTGAACTTTGATTTTTACATGCAATGTATGTATTTCCAAAAATTAAAAATAAGTTAAATATAGTTGGTATTAACAACAGTCGGAACATTTTGGCCTTATTAAAGCACAGTGTGATTCGAATAAGACAGCTATTACATAAATGTTTCTGAACAAGTGACATGTTTATCAATCTTATCAAACCCGAGTTATTCATTTTTTTCTAATTTTGAAGAGACACGAGCTTTAACAAGTGACTTTTCAAAATTTGGAAAACAATTAGTGAGAGTTAGATAAATGTGAGAAATAGCATTTACTCGTTGGATTACGTGTTTATTTAATCACTTTTATTTATAACAATGTAATGATAATTTTTTTTTGTCCACATTCATGGTACCTTACTAACACTGTATTGCGTTTTATCCCGCCTCAGACTAGAGTCTTATATTCCTATTCCTCAAAAAAGACGTCAAGTGATATCCAAGATATAGTCGTATCAGGTTAGTAGAAATCTATCAGGTTTTGATGATAGAGTTATCGTTCTTTGCCCTTAACGTCATTAGCAACAAGATGGCGCTCAAGTAATGTTTCGCCACGACGGCAATCAAAGAGGTGGAGAAAAAATGTTTGAATGATGACCACTTTTCAAGGCACACCGAAATCGACAACACTTATTTAAGATTATTTAACAGAAATGGACCATGACAACGAATTCGAGTCATTAAATGAGGTGAAAATTGATTAAGATTTTGAGTAGTTTTGGTTCAGTTTTCATACAAAATGTATTCTGCAGTTACTTCATTGAAAGGGTCTCTAACAGGATAAAGTCGTTACAAATTTGTTAGTGACCTAATACGGAAAAATATTAAGGTCTAAAATAAATATGTATCAAGCTCGGCTTCATCTTGCCCGAAACAAATTTATTTTAGACCCAATATTTTGCCGTATTAGGTAACTAACAAATTGTGTAATTAATAATCTACGGTCGTATATATATTTTTTTCTTTGTTCTATTTTGCCAGTGTTTGATTTTCGCAATTTTCGTTATACAATATCTTAGCGAAATAAAAACGGGTGAATATTAGTTGACATCCCATCAATACTTCAGATTCAGATTCTGAATCTGAATCTTATAGGTATATACAATACATACGTAGTCGATATACCTGTGAACAGTCTGACAACAACTAAGACTTGCGTAAATGTATCAATATAAACAGCATGCCGGTTCACTTGTGACTTATCTGAACATCCGCCATATTAATAAAATAGATAATTATCCGTGTTGTTTTACGTTATACACTGTAACTATATTGTAGACATATAGTGGTCAGAGTCAATCACGTCTCTGCTACGACACATTAAGGCTACTAAAGGAGATATATATAACACCTAGCTTCCAGAAGGAGAACCCCAATATTTGATGAAGTTAACAATTAATTCCTTTTCCCTTCAACGTTGAAAATATGAAGTGGTAAAAATTAAATATCCTTTTTATGCGTATAAATGACGAAAATTGCGAGTAACGGAGATAACCATACATATAATGTATCTCTACCGTATACATACGGCGTATCTCTCCGCTATAAAATATAGTTCCTATATAGAGAGTCAATAGTATGTAGGGGACCGCCGTTGCCGAGTGGTTACATCTATGTAAGATGTCTGTCAAGATTTGTGGGAATAGGCTTACGGCAACGATGTAAAATCAGATTAGCACTTGTATTAACTTCAACATATTTACAAAATCATAAGAAAACATATGTACAACATATAAAACACTCTTTTATACTCGCACTCATTCATTACAATTAAATAATATGCAGTTTTGATTATAAACCTTACTCCTTGATTAATAACCCAATGTTTATGGACACTATATATATATACAGTTCACTGGCTCCCAAAGTTCCGAAACAGATGTTCACATGCATGTACTTCTCCCATGGTGGACTCCGCACTGTAGTAGTTCTTCTCTGATGACTCCAGTATGAATACACAAGGCCACATGGTTCAGCTGCCCACAATGGCTTTAGCTCATATATGGTATCTAGTACATTGCTTTTCATTAGCAGCAAAGATGGCAAATTTTGCCACATGAGCCTACTGAGCTAGACTTCAACAGTTATGGAATACAGTAACTAATAATCAGCTGTTTTGATAATACGTTAAAACTTTTGGTACTGTGATAAATGAATATGCGTTGAGTTAGTCGATAATCAACTGCTATGGAGCTTATCACATGATGTTGCCATTATGAAACCTGCAAAGTTATAAAATAAATTAAGGTAGATAATAATTGGTTGATGTTGTTATATACAGGAAGGACAAATATTGTTAAGAGGAGTCTATATGTTTCTGACAAAAAGAAAACATTTCCAACCTTACAAAAGTCTAACTTAAAGGTATGATTATTTTCTTTGTGATATGAGAAGGTGATGAAAACATTCATGGGTTTGAAAGTATTGGATATCTGAGGCGGAAACAAATTGCAGGAATCTCTTTGTTTGTTTGTTTTTGTTTTTGTTGTTTTGTTTGGTAATTAACGTCATGTAAACAGCAAGGGTCGTATAAGGACGGCCAATGTACATGTATGTATAAGCTCACTTGCAGGTAGATATCGATTTAATTCACGTCGTTTTCTCCGAAAAGTATGACATTACGCTTGCAAACATTTGACATTACAATCAATACATATATTCAAAGGCAGATAACTCTTTAATGTGCAAATACAGGATAAGTATAAAAGTCTAGAACGCAAAACTAAATTGTTATGAATATGTGGAAAATTGTATATCATTGATGAGAAAAGAAGGCTTTGTTACAAAGGCGAGCTATACAATTTCCTGTGAGGTAATTGCTTCATTGTAGATGGAAAAGTTATTGTATTTCCTCAAAACATATATCTAAAAGAAAATGATGATTTTTAAGGAGTAATATGACTGAAGGCAATGCCTTAAAAGGCGCAGCCAAATGTTTCAGTAACTATTAATGCAACGTTGAAAAATAAGTGCAATTTATGAAAATAACAGATGGGAAGTTTATTTTTATTCATACATACATACCCTATCCTTGTTCCAAACATGCATTGAAAAGAAAGAAATTTTATTTCTGTAACAGATTTACCGTTTTTTGTTAGCTGGAAGCTGGTTGAAATCATAATGATCTGAGCTTCTGCCGAATAAAAATTACATCGTCGAATCATGAGAGCGTTTGAACTACTCGATTATATAACGAGTTTACTTCAAAGCATCGCATTCACGTTGATACAAAGAGTAAAACAATTACCGCCGCAAACTGAAGTTGTCAATATCTTGGATTGAATTTTGAAGATTGGTTATTCTATATTTTCAGGTAGGTAACTTTAGAATGGTTGCGCTCTTATAAAAGGCGTTGAGCTTTCCCTGCTACGAACAATTCATAATTTCTATCGTCAAAAAAAAAAAAAAAAAAAAAAATTATATTTATACAATACAATAAGATTAACTGGATTAAATATGCTCCATTGTCGACAGAGCAAAAACGGTACTCATCATTTGAATAATAGCTAATGTATAATCGTGTATGTATGTGTCTGATTAACAAAAAAGTAGATATAAAATAATTTGTTTTGCTTTATGTGCATCCGCAATTAGTACTTCATTCCATATAGGACATAGTGCTTCTGAATTTTGTTTAAACAGTGTGCGTTCAAACGACAGTTATCATCTCCCGTCACACATTCACAGACACCAGTTTGTATGATAACACATTCCTTATGTCATATTAACACAAAAATAGACTATGACAATCAATTTTGCTTTTTGTGAATGTGCAATCAGTACTTCATTACATGTAGGTCATCCTGTCAAGGATTTTTTCGGGATTCTATTTTTTTTATATATTTTTATCGTGAAGTATAATTAGAAGTTAAAACTTTCCAATGGTAATAATGGTGTGAAGTAAGTAAATTTTGTAACTGATTAATACTAATTCGTCTGCTCCTGTTATTCATAAAAATACTAATTGTCAGCGATAAAACATCTTTAAAGTGACGTGGAATGAGAACATGGTTATAAATTACTTCAATCGTAGGTATGAATTAAGAACAAAAATGTACCTACCATTCACAACACTTAGCAATTTGACAATGTAAGGGATGCAACCCAAGAATAATACAAAACAAGGTTTACACATTATACATAGGAAAATATACAAATATTCAGGTACACTATGATTTGTCAAAGCATCCATATTTTAAGGTGAAGGAAGCATCGATAGTACTGTACTTTAAGGGGTTTAACTTTGCGGGGTATAACTTTGCTGGGTCCAACTTTGCGGGTTTAACTTTGTGGGGTCCAAATATTGCGTTTTCATAAACTGAAGCTATTTGCGGGTGTTTAATTCACAGATCAATAATGTTTAATGATGTCAATAATTGCTTGAAAGCGGAGCCATTTTGGATAGGTTAAACAATTGTCAATGGATGTATATATGACACGTACGCTTATTAACGGTATTAAAAATGTAAGTTCTGAATAGAAATTTAAATTTATTGTGTTTTTGGTAAAGTTGCATTCGTTATATGTTTATTTAGATTGGTTTTCTTTAATTATTATTATGTAATTTTTACACAATATATTTCTTTGTGTTTAATTAATTTGGATATAACATAATGTGATATTACAGTTTCACACTGGCTTCAGGCGTTCTGCAGTCTACATTTTGATATGATAAGGAGATGATTGGTTCCATTTAGTGATGAAGCCGGATGTCTTCTAAGGTTCTTCTTGTACTTTGAAATCATTTATTTCATTGAGTTCAAATGGAAATTACATGTACACATACTTAACAAACGAACTAATCAATCATTGCAGCCCTTGGGTAATGAGGCTTTAAAGTTAGTCACACTCAAGAACAGCGCCTCGTTATAGGCGATTACACCTGTTATGATGTGGTTTAGGCATCGGCATTCATAACAGATAGACTTTTTTTTTTATTTTAGTCAAAAAAGAAAAGTACATAAAGTAAACACGTAAATAAATATGTAGAGGATATTGCACTCGTGACTATGTGATATGAAATCTATTGAACGAGTTCAATTATCAAATTATCAATTTTTCGCAAGTGGTATATCAAATAATTTTCACGAGACTGATAAAAAATATTAAAATGTCCGAGTGTAAGATTCTATTTATCAAAAAAATCTTATTAATAAAAATATAAGCGAAACTTTTAGTTTGTCTCTATGTAAAACAGTAGTAATCCGGCTCGTTGTGACGGTTCATGCGACGCCATATATAGATAATGCCGTCAAAACTACACATGATGTCATAATAGTGTCATTACTCATGGGTCTTACGATAGCTATGGCATGGCCGTGTGGCATGGCTGGACGGGCCAGTAATGTGATAAATTGGAAGTCCACTACTTTCTCCTCCAATCTTCCTTATCTGACAGGCATGGGAATGTGAACGCGCACTGGCATCCTCGATACTCCCGGGGTTACTATCAATGACACTATCCCCCGTTGACTATGTCATTGTGAAATTTTCATTTTAGGAGAAAAAAATTGTAGACCTGTCAAGACATACTTTTAACAGTATATATAACTATCCCGCAACTTCAACGTCATACATTGTATCGTTATTCAATTCTTTTGATGTACCAATGAACCAACTACCTGTTTCAACCGTTGTCGTACAATGAGTCTTCAGGTTTGCTTTGACATAGTGCTATTGAATATCGAGGATGTGTCAGTGAAGCAAATAATTTCTGAGGCATTTCTTACCAAACACACGGTTCTATGTTTTATGAAAAATTGCTTTTAAAATAGTTCCCAGACATTGTATGTAATTACGTCACAAGGCGTAATGTAATTTTGCTTTATAACGGTATAAAACATGTGTATTTTCAAGTTTTAATATAGCATTTGATACTCCATGCATTATTAGAATATCCAAGCTAACATAGTGGAGCAGTATATGATTTCAATAAATGTAGTGTTATATAGAGAGCAAAATCAGAACATAAATGGAACATAAAAATAAAGTGGATACAAAACGTCAATAAACGTAACAAAAATGTTATTGACATTGGTAACTAGAGGCATAACTCTAAATCTAACAATGCAATGACACTTCACCTTATTAGCAATAATGTACTTTATATATTTTCTGATGAAAATCCATCAAATATTGTATGCATATAATTGAATTATACGGGTTGCAGGCAGAGTTCGTCAGATTGACATGATTGTAAAATATCGGACGTCATTTTTATGTCAGCAACATAACTTCATATTTACGTCACAAGATAGGACCAATCTGACGAAAACACACAAGATATACACACATTAATCAAAATAAAGTATTTCTATATAATATCAAATTAATCCAGTGGAACCTTTTTTTCTATCCAAAAGTTTGGCATGAACAGAATTTAATTAAAATATGTCTTAGCCATTAAATGCAAATGGAGAAAAGGGAATCATACGGATACGAATTAAATAATGTTATAGTTTTATTTGCTAACTGATGAAAACATATTAATGAATTTAAGTATCAAAGTTAAAGAAATATAATTGCCTTATAGGATGCAATGAGTTTACATAATGTACTTCCTTTGGATAGGTATATAGGCAACCAGATCATTATCACATGTGGTGCTTATTAAGACTGTGATCCCACATACAGTAACTGACCAGTGGGCCTACATGTATGTGAGGCACATAGACAGAGACCCATATTGGGAAATAATATCTATTTGTAATTATATATGGCACATTTCTAAATATTTTGATAAGCATAAATAGCGCAAAATACAAATGTAAGAAATGTGAACTAAATGTAAACAAATTCACGAGAAGAAAAATACATATCACATTGATTTATTTAACATGTGTGTTTAAAATCTAGCATTGATTAACCACTTTTGAACTTCTATCTCATATCCTTGCATCATGTACTCTAGATTTGATATGGACTTTATGTAATTGAAATTGTAATTGAATTGTAATCAATATTGAATTCCTAAATATTCCTATGTGAGGAATATGGTATTCTATCTTTTTTTTATTTACTTAACAGTTACTGTTTCTACGATGTTTTTTAGTTTCTTTTTATTTTTTGAAGTAATGAGAAAAGGATATCTCCATGTGCAAACTTGTAAGATCTTAAAATGAAAAAAAAATTAAAACGTGCACAAGTGAACTATTTTACCCAGGATCGTGGTTGTTTATGTGTACGCAGACAATCATTAGACAAACTTTGCAATTAGGAGGATGAGTGACAGTTTATTTGGATATTTGGTTGTGGTCAATAAAAACCATAAAATCTGGTTGGATAGTACAATTTGGTGTATTCAAATGATAGATTGCAGTATAAAGGGACTGCTAATAAGATAAAAATGCGTTTGCATCAGTCATATTTTCACTGCTGTTTTTTCCGACATTAGATAATTTTTAAAATATAACGGTATTTCATACTTAAGTAAATTTACTTCTCAATTTCTTGATTTATTTATTTGCATGTGCATAAATGTACATACATGTACTTTCATCATCCTAAATTTCACAAGTCATTTGCATTAAAACTTGCAGGAATGCCATTGTACATCTGTATGTTCTATCTTTTTTTTATTCCATATAACTCATAAAAACACTGTTGACCAATTCCCGAACCAAAT
The DNA here is from genome assembly GCF_041381155.1 of Argopecten irradians. Taxonomy (NCBI): domain Eukaryota; kingdom Metazoa; phylum Mollusca; class Bivalvia; order Pectinida; family Pectinidae; genus Argopecten; species Argopecten irradians. Next base: position 45,386,592 of record NC_091137.1, on the reverse strand, counting down.
GCCGTCGGTTTCTGACCACTATCTGACATCAAAACCTGACCTATAATTGACGTCAGGAAAAATGACGTCAACTGAACGTTCACTTCTGACCAACATGTGACGTAATGTGATGTCAGAATTTGATCCATATTTTACGTAAAGCTAACGTTCCTTGCCTGCTGTGTCAAATTCAGAATGATATTTACGTACTAAGTATATTTTACGTAAAAAAATAAAGACACGCAAAATTTGTAGCAATCTTAAAAACTGCAACTTCCCTTATAGAGCCTCTACACTTACATTCCTTGCACAAATCTCTCCACCAAAGAGAATCCCTTATCGACAATTGTCACTTAAACAATCGATAGCCTGTCAAACACTAAATATACAGTGTGCGTAGTGATACATCGGTACTTCCGGCGAGCGCGTCGGTGTTTCCGGTGTCACGGCGTTATATGTCTTTAAGATGGCTGATTGAAAAACTTTGAGTAGATCATGATGACGTTGTGAACAAAGCATTGCCAGGGTTCACTCCCACTAATGGGGTTATCAACAGGATGCCAGGTCGTAGACAGGGACGCATTGCTTTGTCTGGTGCTGTAAACTCTTAACCACAAGGCACATGAGACAAAGCCATTCGCCTTATTCTGCCTACTGGAGCTCATGTCAAACAATTAATTTCAAACGAGATTTTCTCATCTTTCAAGTGCGTTACAGAAATAGTGATGGTAATATAAATTGTCGTTCATATTTGCCTCATTACTTTTTGAATAAGATACGTAACAGGTGTCTGTGCCTGGTAACTGTCATGTATACTGTACATTGTAATATAAGCGAAAGGTGGGTAAATCATACTGGATACAAAACCGTATATCCTGTTATTTCCATGATGAAAAATTCCGTGATTTGAATAATGTTCTTTCTTAAGGACATTTTCTAGCCGGTCCTAAAGACCGACTGACGCTAAAAGTTACTGGTCCTGACAAAAAGTTTCTGGTCGTTACAAAGTTATAATTCATCCTTGTAATTTATATTAAATTTGAGCGAACTAAACATTCGCGATTTGGCGTCAACCAATTTTCAATATTTCACGATATACAAAAGATCTGATTTATTGCTGTACTTTATAATTTAATCGACCTAGTTATGTAAACATCAACTAGCTAGCTCCATATTAAGGTAATAATTAACACATTTTATATTCATAGAGATACACAATCATAATACAAATAAAATTCAAATATACGATTGTTTCTATTGGTATACACGGTTTGCAAGCTGCCAATCAAACTGCCAACTGCATATATTTTATACTTCAGCCGAACTGCATTGTGTAAAAAAGACCTGTATACGCGCGTGTGCGAGAACGAGGTGTGACTACATACTAGAATGAATAATCATTCCCTGTTGTATGAATAATCCATTCCGTTGCCGATAGTGTTGCAATCCCCGGTGTGATCCGCATAGGGCACTTCGAGACTGGTAATATATATATTTTTCGGATAATATCCATAGCTAACTTATTGTTCTGACAAATTCACAAACCTGCCGATAATATTGTTTCCTGAACTATTAGTGGTAAAATCCAAGGCAAACACAACACACAGGTAATTCTGTTCAAATACGCCGCCATGTTTGATTTACAGGAAACCGTAAACACTCAACAGGTAAAATATTTTGAAGTTAAGAAAGGTCAACAAACTAAGAATAAACATTGTGAAACTGAACAAATGTAAGTATTATTTGGAATTTACCAAACAGAATTTTCAAAATTCAAGATAAAAAACTTAATATTTCTTTATATTTACGTTATATTTCTGTTTTCGTAAAAATATTGTAGATCTTTCCTTGTATGGTAAAATTGCAATGTTTTGAACGTGAGACTCTCTGATGAGAAGAATAATGGCGGCTTAGTGAAATGTGTCAGAGATGTGAGAAGGCATGGAGGTGCGTAAATAAATAATCAGTTCATATTAAAAATGTTTGATTTTGATGAATGCAATTACAAATGTACTTGACACACGTTAATTATAACATTGTCACCACTGGATGTTTTACAACACTATAGTCAACGGGACGGAATCAAAGCTCTGAAGAAATCTTCCGTCCGTCGTTCAAAGCAACGTCATTACGGCTAGCTATATAGCTACATATTGTACTGTCGTACTATCGGTGAGATCATATACTGACATTTACTGTAACGCATTGTAGGAATATTTCTAACGGGATATACTCTATTAATACATCACCACGTTATATTTAGACTTGCTATGTACAACAACCAGGCAACAACTCATTGTTAAATGCTTAGTAAATGCATAAGAATTGAATTTTTTGTTGCATAATCAGTACTGATGAGGATAGACCATGAACATAATTACGAAGTATTTTCTAAAACAGTTTCAGTGACATTTCGATATACTTAGTATAGGTTCCCCAACAAGTGACTGTAATTAATCATGTTTATCAAACTCGGCTTAGTTGATTTACAAATTTTGAAAACCCATTTTAGCCATTGAAAATTAACAAACAAGAGATGGATAAGCATTATACAAAATGTAAATACCTCCCACTCATTGGAAACCTTTTATCGCCATAACAACTTGTCAGGTTGCTCCTCCTTTATGGCCACTAGTTATGTAAAACATTATTCAGATTGATGTTAATATTTATGGGATCATTATAAAAATAACTCGGGGGATATAACATCGAGTTCTATCACGAAGGTCTAAAGACGAAAAGATATGCACCGTACAAATGGCGATGAGAAAAAAGTGAAAAAAATACTGCAACAGCTTTATAGAGGCCAACTATTTTTGAATTATATCCCCGTGTTTGTAAAAGTTTTGTAATGTATTATTAAAACAGCTGAATATTAGAAAGCTTTTGGGTTTTTTTTTAAATCAAAGTTTAGGTTCTCATTTAACACTAGATAGAAAAACAAGTTAGGGCCCTTCAGCTCAATCTCAAACCAGCGTAAACATTTTTGAAACAGGTGCATTTTGCACTCGAAAAATTATGAAATTCTAATATTTTTACCTGTTCGTTATCAAATTTTATATTTTGAGCCTAAATTTCAATCTGGATTTCCAAATTCATATCATTGTTATTTAGGAATAATTAGCCGCAAGAAAACATTTTTACTTTTGAAATTCTTAATTAAACAGTCAATTAGTGGCAGGGTCAATGCGCTTTCCTAATGCCTCCCTTGGCACCGCCTCACTTTTGGCCTCGGGTTGAGCGTTCTCCCCTGTGAGGAAGGCTCTGGGTTCTGTCCCCTGGCCGAGACAGACCAAAGTCTTTCAAAATGGTAGTTTCTGCTCCTGCTTGGCGCTCAGCATATAGGGAGTGGGACGACTGGTTCGCCCATTGTCAGTATAATGTGACCGAGTGGGGTGTGTTGCTTGGTGTCTTCGGCGGCATACTTCAGTGGTATAGCACTATAAAAAGGGCAACAGTTCCAGTATACAATAAGATAACAACATGAATATACCGCAGTCTCCCACAATACGCACCTCGCACAACATACACGCAACACACCGCAAGGTCGTCCTTACATGACCTTTGCTGTTAATAGGATGTTAATGAATCAAGCAAACAAACAACATTTTCATTTAGCTGGTCGTTCCCTTCATTACTTTAAATCGATATAGTGAGCCCGTTTATCATTTTAATTTGTGTTAATGTGATTAGTCATTTATGAAGTTGTTTGGTGGTCAGCACTCGGCTAACCCTTGATAACCAGCCAAATTATTCACTCGGTAGAGAGAGAGCTGTATCTTCCAAACAGACTCGTGTCCGATTTTATCACTCATAGTTACGCATACCGTAGTGGTCCCCAACATATTTCTAATTATGGTAGAAGAAGCCCTGTAACAAATCATAATCGCACAGCATCAAGTGTCATGTGACAAAATTATTTCCAGACTAAGGTCCACTAATTAATTTCACCGTTCTTTGCAGGTACACTGATAGTCTATCATGATAGTTTCATAGACACATTAATCATATATTGATTACAGAACATTATGTATCGAACAGCAATACCATAATAATTAGTATTTACTAATTTGTTGATTTATTCAACAACCTCAAAATAATATGCTTACCTGTATTGCTAACTGACATCGTATGGCGCGAACGAAAAAATAAAAGTAAGAATTTTTATTACATTGCATTAACATGTTATACGGCGAATACAAACGCGATATACTTCACCAATTTTCATATTTTCTTTCGCTTTTGACCAATAAGAATGCAGCATTGAGAGTGAAAATATTATTTTGATTGTAACGTCATTAGTTTGTGCTCGAAAATAACATAAATTTTGTGTAGAAATACGACTTTTTTCTAAAAAAATATACGACGTAATAATCGAAAGGGCAAATAACTCTGGCGGATTAAACTTTGGTGGAACTAGTACTGATGATCTTCTGTACATGGAAGCAGGAAAACAAATGTAATAAATAGAATATTCCTTATTTCTTGATGAATACCAGCAATATTTCATCTCGTGAAGTGGAAACTTTGATATTTTTCACCTTACTCGATGAAATATAACTGGTATCCATCAAGAAACAAAGAATCTCCTCTATATATTTACTGAATTTTACTCTAACAGAATAAGAAACTTCGAATAAAAATGCAATATCACAACTTGTGAATAGAACAATACGCAGTTTAACCTATCTTTTGTAATGCCAGTCATACAAGTTTTTTTAGTGAACCATTTTTTTGGTATTTCTTATATTAATGAGTAATATTAGTAATTAGCATTTAATTAATAAATGCTCATTTCGAGAAACAAATACGGATATAGCAACTAAAGCAGAGATGAGAGGATCTGTGAATATGATATAAGCTAAATAAACTTGATATGAAGGTATATTATATCAATATTTTAGGCAGTTTTGGAGAAAACAACCGGAGAATCGCATATCTGCTCATACTTTAAAAAAAATTACACAGACAATACCGCCCATCATCAAATTCACGGTCAACCACAGTGGCGGATATTATGACAGTGACAGTAACCCCTGGTGGCCAAGGGCAAATTAGTTGAATTTCAGATCAGGAGTAGCGAACCATTACTATTACATTTATGAATTATATGTAAAGTTCTTAAATACTAAAAAATATATATTTAACAATATTGAATGCCTGCATCAATCGCATCACTGGGAAGTAACTGTGTATTATGCAAAGACGAGAATGGGAACTAACATGATCACTAGCTTAAAAACCGACACGTGTAAAGTTCCGTTAGCATGCTGTGTTTACATTCTTTTTCATGAACAATTACCAATTTAACCACATAAAACAACGCCTATATTATAAATATGACAACTGGCCTAAGTCATAGATATGGACATTTTAGCCAGTTTTCGTTGCTTTACAATCGGATGCCGTGTCAATGAAACGATGTTAATTAATGTCGAGTAAAGTCACTTCGTACGTCACAAAATGCACAAAGTTTAACGTGTAGTTTATGAATAGCGTTTGTTTCATATAGTGGAGCGGCTAAGGTCGATTTTTAGGCAAAATCGTTCAAAATTTGAAGAAAGCATGAAACTTTGCAAATGACCTCTTTAAGACATAAGGTTTCAGGAAAAAATAGACCCTAAAAAATAACGGCCCCTGACGGCGGCCATATTGGTTTTCAAAATTGCCGTTAAAACCACCTTCTGTGTACTTTGTATTTCAAGATAGCCACCAACTCTGCGAGCTATATCTGTATATAATACATCTAATGGCTAAGCTTACTTTAAGCAAATAAACACATGCAAAAATAGTGAGAGTATTTATATTTTTGTAGTGTTTGATACATAAATAATTTTATTCTTATTTCAACTTTAAAATCACCTCCATTTTAAAATCCAAGATGACCATTGCAATTAAAGTCGTCTCCATATATCACTCTGTAAGGGAAGCAAAAATTTAAAATGTTGACACATATAAGATGCCTTGAATCGTGGAATAAATGCCTGAATTGCAACTCTACAGACGATTAGCTTCCCTGTGCTTCAAGTCCTAAACTAGAACATCTACAAAGTCGGAAGTCAACAACGATTGGCCAAATCACTTCCCATCTGTGGATACATGTATCTCCCAGCTCTTACCTTGTCGCTTCTACTGCGATCAGTCGGGCGCCTTCTCTCCTGTTTTGACAGTACATCTACAGCTGATATCTTGTTACTGCCCATTACTTGAAATGTTGGAAATATTTAATTTGAACATGCAGGAAACATGAAAACCAATTCCTACATTCTAGGTTATTGATATTTTCTAAGTTATAAGAGTTATAATGGTACAATCAGCAGCTGCACTACGTTTTGTCATATATCGATGTCAACCTGAAATAATGTCGGCAAGGTTCCCGATGACAATATCATTAAGTTAGTGTCTATGTGATTTGCAATCTTGTTTATGCTCTCTATCATCTCCACAGTTTGCACTTAGTTTTAATGACCATATATACTTTCTCTTTGAAGACTTACAGTTCTCCAGTTCACCATGGCTGCTTTTTATTTCACCCAGTTTTTGTTGCTGCATGTATATTTTACTGACGGTGGCTATGTATTTTTGGTGGATTTAGTTTTCATATACTGCACTGCTAGCATAGCGCTTCATCTCTGTTCTTAATTCAAAACCATTATCTGTCTTACGTTCTCCTTCTCCTAAGCCTGCAATGGAATTGAAAGTTCTAGCTCGGAGGCACAGCTAACATTTGTAGAACAAATGCCATAGAGGTACGTATGACTGTCTTCGCAAGGACTTGTTTTGGGTTAATTTCTAGGGCAACTAACTTCAATTATAATGTTGATGTGTCCAAGCTTGGTGTTGTTGGAGTTGTTGGTAGGATTGGATTGCATCAATTTTCCTGGAATTTTATCTATCTGTAGAGGGGATATCTTCCCCTGAATCCACATAAGATCTCTCCTGAGACGCGGTTGACGGCCGGACATGAACGTGGTAATGCAATATGAGTGCGTCCATCTCATCCATGAAATCTCCTTTGGTAGACGAATCACAAATTATATCCTTGCATTTAGTACTTCTAATTGCAGGTCTGAAATAAAGGTGAATCTCCATCACGCAAAGTATCTCGGAAGTGATTTCCTTTAGATATGTTCTGATAATTCCCTTGCTGTGGTCAGAGATAGTGATTTGGTATCATTCATATGCATTAGCTAGTTGCAGTCATAATAAACCATCTAAAGTCTTGGCTGTCTTCTTGCTTTATCCAATATAAATTCTTTAGCCGTCATGAAGATTCCCATTCTTTTGACAAATACGATCTTCCTTTCTATATACAAAAAGGAGATGATCATGAATTGTTATTGTTTTGTTTGCAATCTGTATCTTTAGGAATCACATCCTCTCTCCTCTGCTCTCTACAGTTTATCCGATATTCTGTCTTTCTTCATAATCACATTGATGAGTTTCCACAGTTTCTTTTATAAGGTTTGATTTTAATCATCTTTTAGGCATGAAAATGGTTGTGAGGCATGTTTTCTAAGTTGCTGTAGACTGAAAGAATTAAAGGTCCGCTACTGGCCGAAATGATGAAATGGTTAAACGTTTTCTTATGACCGTAGTGAAAGTCAATCACGGTGTGTTTATAAGGACGACGTCGAGGTCATAAGCGACCCGCTTTATGGAAATTAACGTTTGCATTTAATTTATTTATTCAGATTGGTTCAGAGAATAATGGTGTGTCTAATATTCATGGAAGTTAATATCATCTGGAACTTAAGTTTTTACGTAATATTTCCGAAATTATCAGCCGTTTTGGTTAATTTCAAATTAATAGCTTAAATACGTTTAAATTAAAACTGACGGTCATCTTGAATTTCAGAATGGAGGCCATTTTGAAATTCAAATAAGAATATAATTATTTTGTATCATACGCTACAAAATATTAATACTCGCTGTATTGGAAGGTTTTTTATTTACTAAAATTCAGCTTAGCCTATTGTGATATTATTATTATATACAGATATAGGTAAATGTAGTAAATTGGCGGCCATCTCGAAATACAAAATAGCGGTCTTTCTACATTAAATTTAACACAACTAGAATGATCCTAAGCAATAATAATAATATGTATCAATAATATGGGTGTAGACGTTTCAGAGTGTTAACTTGATTTTTACGATAAATAGGGAAACAAGCTAAATTTATACGGCAATGTTAGATTTCAAAATGAAGGTCTTTTTGAAATTGAAATAATAATCAAATTATTTATGCATCCAACACTACAAAAGTACAAAAAAATATGGGTGTAGATGTTTAGAGTTGCCATCCAGCTGGTACAGAACGTAAGATATTGGTCGCAGAAGGTGGTTTATGGCGGCCATTTTGAAAACCAATATGGCGGCCGCCAGAGGCCGTGATTTTTCGGGGTCCATTTTTTTCCTGAAACCTTATCCTAAACAGGTCATATGCAAAGCTTCATGCTTTCTTCAAAATTTGAACTATTTTTATGCTGAGCCGCTCCACTAATAGGAAATGCAGAACAATATATTTATGCCTTATTTTGCTACGTTGTTATGTAACAGAATTAGCCTCACTTAAATATCCTTTAAGGGTTGTGGATATATGGGTGCGGTCGAGTGTACTTATGACGGACGTTTATATGTATCTATATGTGAAATCAATGGCACTAATTAGCATACATACATTATTCATACAAATGTCAACCATTATACAAATATTATCATTTTGTAGGTTAATACGAGGGATTGTTAAACCTGAGAAAGGTGATATTCCCCGAGGCCGAAGTCCGAGGGAAATATCACCTTTCAAAGATTAAACAATTTCTTGTATTCACATACAAAAAGTCAATAATTATTTTGTTTTATGAAACGATACAAGCTTTGCTATTTCAGTATTTGAATCAATTTTAAAGAAATATCTGATTCGGCTTTTGCCCGATGATCGGCAATGCTCTATTTTGATAGGCCAAAACAAGTGGAAGAGACAGGGCATTCCCTGTGTCTATTTATAGTCAGTTTACCGGATCTGCATCGGTCTTAGTTGACATTGCATTTTGTCAAGACCTGTCCGAACGGTCTAGACCAATAAGAAAACGGAAAAAATAACACTCATATAACAACTGACTTTATTACCTGATCGAATGTACATTAATTTTAAAACCAGGATGTTCACATACAGATCAATTCCATTGGCAGAACGTATCTACATGTACGTACACATCATGTCCGCGTTATTGTTTTAATCTACTGTCAGCTGTGTGCAAGTATTTGAACATCATCGTGATATATGGTCATGCTATAAAGGCAACATGTACTATCGATGACCCCAGTATAGTTATATTAATCTTATCAATACTATGGATTCATTAGGGTGTTTCGCTGGCTTGTGGGATAATGTAGAGCGAGATGACGAAAATAGGGAAATGCGTGCAGTATGTGAAATAATTATTTGTGTATTACTTTTGTAATACCTATCCAACTGTTCTTGTTTTGAATAATGATTGTAGTGATTTTGCTGGTAATCAAGTGAGGATCTTTTAATCAAAATATTTTGCATTAAACATACAAAACTGATATTGATCAAGTAGCATATTCTTGTATTGTCGTATCCCAATTAAACGTCAGAAGGTAGAATAAAAGTCTTATACTAATAAAAGATGTCGGTGTTGTCCAGATATATAATCATATTGTCGTAGTAGCGGGGAAATGTATGGCCAGACCAGGGTTGTCGAAAACAGGATCCTGCAAACACAAGCTGCATACCCATCCTGGTCGTTGGCAAACGCCACGATACAAAGCCGTTACGATGTAACATTGAACCAGGGGCCAGTTGTTCAATAGGTGTATTACATGTAGGCTAATATCAGTTTAACGGAAATTTTGAAGTAGATATAAAATAATTTCTATTGGTTGTTACTGTAGATAATTATATAAGATTTTTCGGAACTCCTTTCTTAAACTACCTACTAATTTTGGTGACGATATGATAACATGCTTTTCAGCAAACCAGAAATACAAAAAAAAAATATCACGTGATTAAGCTTATCATCTTTTGAACAACATGGCCAAGAAATGTTGTTGCTGTTACTGTGATAAGGTTAAGTTAACACATAAATAACTCCTAATTATGAATCAGAAGAAAGGGAAGTTTTGTCGTAGGAATATATGCGGTTGCTCGGTTGATTCCAAATCCTGTTTCGGTGATTTTTATCACGTATCTGCCAAATTTCTTATTAAGAAATATTCCTTTTTACTTATAACTATGACAAGATTATTTTTGGAATTTTCATAACCAGATACAGATGATAAGGAATGAGTTATACAATGAATGTAGAATCTTGTGTTCCGGAAGAGTTTACCGTTTTTCTTTATATAGATATAGGCCAACTCCAGATATCCATTAAAAGGTGTTGAAATGACATTTTAAGGTTTCGAATTTCCATGACAGAGATTATTATGTTCATTACGGTTTCTCAAAGTATTTTAGCCGATCGCGTTATTCAGAAGTGGTCAGTGATGTGCCACTCGTACACCACCAGTCACGTGGCACTAGGACACATTATCTTTCAGAAGAGTCTGACAGACAGTAGAAATATACCATCCGTAACAATAGTTTTCTAAGTAATTGAAAATTTGAAACCACAGTGTCAGAGAAAGGGATTTCGATTTATTCTTGATATCTGAATAGGGTGAGGAAGTGTGATTTCAAAACGAATAAAAATGAGTCAGGCAACACACATGAGTAATACGTTAAGGCAAGTATAACTAAAATAACAAATACTGAATAGGAACCAGACTTTATTTACAAAACTACATGTACCTTTTCATGGTCAGGAGAAAATAGCATTAAATAACCATACCGTCACATATCTTACCAAATATATAAATATAACGTTAAGAAAGTCTTATAATAGAAGATTTTGAATATTTTCTCTATTTGCGGTTTTTTGAAATATTTGATTAGTGTTGGTGTTCGTTTAGTGGATTAGATTATACAGTGTTTAATAGAACTAAGCCAAACATGTAATTAAATCACCACATTATCAGCACAGCTTTGAATCCAGGCACTGCTTATGCAACATCATACTGCTTTCCAAAAGGTCAACTTGTTTTGTTTCATTCGGAACGAAGCCAATGTGTGAATTAATTAATCAGAAATGTATTTCTCCAAACCAGGTGTTTACAAACCAGATTTTCAAAGCTCTCTGATGAGGTCAACTAGTTTTTCCTTTTCAGCGAGGTCAACATCCGTACCACTGTCAGTTCTTGTAAATCATACGTGTGTATATATATATCCAAACTTAATTAGTTATTTTTTTACGTTAGATGACGCGTTCTCGATATTGAGTCTGAGTTTCCCCAAGCATCCCGAAATTTGGATAGAGTTTAAATGAAAACAGTAGCTTCCAGTGTTATTTTCAGTTGGTATATTTCCATTGAGATGGGCTGGTGCCCTAATTTGAACTTTAAGGTAACACGCACAATTTATATTAGGATCGGTCTTGTTCTCTCGTCTCTGTTGACCTTTTCTTTCTGAAAAAAAAAACATAATTGAAAGATTATAAATAAACAAATTGATATCATCACCGAATAACATAGTTTTAACTTACAAAAATTTGCCGATGGAGCTTTCCTTTTGTCATAATATGTAAGGCGTAATTCTAACAACATTTTACCTACTTTCAATACCAGACAACTATATCAATATTGCTTGGAGGACAAGAGGTAAATTGTTGTTAAAACACTTATCTCTCTACGACTACGATTTACTGTATACTGTGAAACCAAATTAGGCTGAGATTGATATCTTAAGATCTTAGGAGAAAATATGGTTCCGTATCTTCCAGAGTAAATTTCAATTTCAATTTCAACAATATTTTATTGATATTATGTACATCAATAGGATTGGACATCAGGCTACGCCTATTTAAGTCCTCTCCAGATCATATTTTAAAGTATATACATGAATTCATTCTGCAATTCATTAATACATATATTAATATATACAAATAAATTGAATTAGTTACAGTATAGTAATAATAATATTTATAATTACTAATTGCAGAGTAAATTGAATACAACAGGAAAATAATGAAATTATAATTCACCATATTAGTAGATAAAATACGCAAAAATATGGCGTTTAATTTCTACGGTTGAAGTGTTTCGAGACAAAGACAAAGTGAATTACAGATGACATTTTATTCCACATGTCACACAAATCTAGGCCATATCTGCAAGGCCTTTATATTTGACAACCACTAGGCGAATCATAAAACAATGTAATGGACGTTTACATCCGGATTCTTTAGTTTTAACACTACACCGAATACGGATGTGCTTTATAAAAAGATATTTGAAAATATAAGCAATCGTCTCTTGAAATGTTTTGAGACATACCTCAGAAATCGAAAATACAAAAGCTATGAAAATGTGAGGGACGCACTAAACATAAATAGTCTAATGCTGGGATTCCATCTGTTTATAACACTATCTTGTGAAAAGACTCGCTTATTTTTATACCTGGACACTTGTAACCGTTAACAATTGTAGAAGTCACATCATTAATATTGTCATAATAGTATCTGGCCCGCTTGTGCTAAAAATAGAACTGGTGTGCTGGAACTAGTATTTTTACTATTTAACCGATTGTTTTGCAGTTATTTCCACCGTACTCACAATATTATACTATATATGACTTTAAAATGATTTCTTTCGAGAAAATGTGTTTTTTTTTAATAACTTTGATGCGATATTGTGGAACAAAGACACAGATATATATCAGATTGTGCATTGTCGTGTTTGTCGTCATCCTCGATACTCCAGGGGTTCCGATCTCTTACGATCTCTAAACCCATGGAGTGTCTCATAGTTAAACTGAAGGCAACTCACAGGAAAAAATCTGAACCAATCACAAGCCAGCGAAAATATTCTTTGAAGACTACAGAGAGAGTGACACAAACTGCAAAGCCACTCAGTCAATCGAAGTATACCGTTATACGACTCTTTTGAAACACATCAAACGACTCATTACCTGTTCTGTTCTATTGTCTCCAGTTTAACTAAGAGATTGTCCAGAGGTGTAGAGATCGTAAGGGACCGCAACCAATGAAGTATTGAGGATGGTTTGCCGTGTACCTTTCTCTATGAGTGTATTCATAGTATCTAGGTTTGCCGAAATACTACACTCCATGAACAGAAATATTTCTTCTTTAATATATAAAATGCTTTTTCGGCTACCGTGCACCAAACCAAAAGGAAATCGGCGCAGTAAAACGTTAATTACGGCACAATATCTTACCGTACACGGACCTGAAACCTTTACCATGTACGATATCTTTTGATCATGCGGTTTTCCCTACAGAGGTGCATACTTTTTAATGTTTACTAACCTGTAACATCTAAAGAGTCCAGGTAGGCTGCTTTCCACGCATAATTTTTCCAGTAGTTTTAAAGTCTTCTCGGTGTCCGATTCTGTTTCTGTTCTGCTCTGTATTACAGGGTAAACATCTATATCACTGTCAGAATCTGAAAATAATTATACAGATATTTTGCTTTTTATAGATAATATGACTGAAGGCTAGGCCTTAAAGGGCGCAGCCAGATGTTTCAGTAAGCATTAATTATGCAATGTTAAAAAAGTTCAATTTATTGAAATAACGGAGCCGAATTTTCTGTTTATTTTTCAATCATATATCTCACTCTATCCTTGTCCTAAAACCCCCGTTTGAGAAGGAAATCCACATAAAAGAAAGAAGATTTTTTTTTTATTTCCGTAACAGATATTCCGTTTTGGGTCAGCTGATTATATTGGAAGGTGGTCTATCACTTGAACGCTTTCAAATATAAAGAGCAATTGCACTGAGCTTCTACCGGACGAAGATTACGTTCGTCGGATTATAAAAGCGTATGAACCGCTTGATTATATTTTGAGTTGATTTCAATGCATCGCATTCACGCTGATGGGTTTTTACAGTGGGTAAAAAAATGGCGGCCGCAAACTGAAGCTGTCAGTGTGTAGGATTGAATTTTGGAGATTGTGTTTAGCGCCCTTTTAAACTTTATATCACTAGCACTAACAATTGTTGTGTATGCTTAGAATTCCTACAAATTCTTGCGTTTGAATTCATTCGTAACATGTATAAATAGCAATTTACTGAAATGCTGCATTATAATTTTTTTCTTCACAGTTCTGAAATATCTTAAGACAAAATTGGAAAGCACATATACATTATTTTGCAGTTTGAGACAAAATTAACATTTATATTCCCGAAGAGCCATTAAAATTGCGAAGGTACTAGAGGAAAGCTGTTGAGTTTTATTCTTTATTTTTTAGTTTATATTTTTGTAGTAAATCTCATGACAAATGAAATAATGTCTAATATGTAATCATCATATTCCTTGGACATGATAGAAGTCGATTTTGACATCTTACGTTCAATAAATGAAATCATTATTGATATCATTTGAAAAAGTAGTGTAGAGGACCAATTTGATGTTAACTCCTGCTTTTTAATGCATTTTTGAAGAGACAATCTTGTGAAAGACTTATTCAGCAGATAATACGAAGGTTAAATAATGTCAAAATATACCATATAGCCAGTTGTTTTCGCGGCTCAAACTTTTTCACAATTTTGGCAATAATAAGAATTTTTAGCGTTTTTGTTTCTGAATTTCGCTTTCTGTTTATTAGGATATGATTATAATAGTCAGCCATTTGTCAATATTTCGCAGGTCAAGCCTTCGCGTTCCTAGAAATGTTCCGCGAAATCGCAAAAATAACCCGCTCTACTTTAATGATTAGAATTGAACCAGCTCTTGATAAAACGCAGGATTATAGAAAACAATGAAGTGTCTGTGTATTTTAATTGCTTAAAATGATAAATTCAAATCAATTTTGACGATTCTTACCCGGTTGCCAGGAAACTGGATACTGTCTCATGTCCCCTCTTTTGCCAAAGCGTCCTTGAGGTCGCCACTGAGGGGCCCCCTGGCCCATACTGAATGTGACGAGAAACACAACAGATAGTACTGTTATAATTTCTGCAAGTTTCATCGCCTGTAACACATAAAATAAACAGAAACATGTAAACTTGTATGACATAGTCATATCTGATGGTTAGCTGTAAAGTAATATGTTATGTGGATAAACAGAAACATGTAAACTTATATGACATAGTCATATCTGATGGTTAGCTGTAAAGTAATATGTTATGTGGATAAACAGAAACATGCAAACTTGTATGACATAGTCTAATCTGATGGTTAGCTGAAAAATAGTATGTTATGAGAATAAACAGAAACATGCAAACTTGTATGACATAGTCATATCTGATGGTTAGCTGTAAAGTAATATGTTATGTGGATAAACAGAAACATGTAAACTTGTATGACATAGTCATATCTGATGGTTAGCTGAAAAATAGTATGTTATGAGAATAAACAGAAACATGTAAACTTGTATGACATAGTCATATCTGATGATTAGCTGTAAAATAGTATGTTATGTCAATTTGCGATGATGTAATGACGAGTTGTGTTTGCTAACGATATGTGTTGAAAATATTATGAATTTTCTGCGAAAGAAATATATTCAACGTAAGAGAAAAAATGGGCCGTTTAAATGTACTTAATTTCATATGTGATGTTGTTAATATTATGTTCTATATATGTGCAATATTTCCTTTTTTTCTTTAAACATGATTTTGTTTGACATTATCGCCAATTTGGTTCAATTTGTTTTTGTCTTCATTATAATTCAATATCAAAGAGTGAATTGTGATCCCAGAAAAGAATATAAATTTACCGCCACGAACTCTAAAATAGAACGATTTTCGACAAAACATCTGGATAAATCTTTACTTATTAACAGACATCACACAAAAAATCTTATAATTGAATTAAAGTACCTACAACACGTAACTCATAGAAATGAACGGGAAAAATCTTCCGAATATTGTTAACATATTGAGTTTTGTGGATCGCAGTTTTACATTTGACCGTTGGCTTTGCTCTAATGACAACTTAGGATAATTCTGGTCAATATTTCACGGGTTAAACGTCATGTTATGATAACATAATTGGTAATACGAGCTGAATTTGGGCTGTTATGGAATGTTTTGATACAGTACCTAACAATATTCGATATAGAACATTCGAGTATGAATAAATATTCACAAATCAATATGAGCCATTGTGTAATTGATTTCTAGAATAAATAAGCAAAGCCGGAGTCATCAAATCAATTACGACATATTGTACATTTACATTGGTCACTGAGCGCTTATGTAATGCATGTTCATACCACTTCGTCCTAACCGATATGTTTTTATAGAGACTTCGTAATTACAGTAATTTCTTTCATACCTACGGGTGTATTACTGGCTGGTCTAGGGCAATACACTTATGCCGCCTGAGGCTGTATTGCATGGCTACCCATACAATAAAGCCTCGTGACGTCACGGCGTCAAGAAAATTTCTATTTCCTCGGTAAAATTTTCATAATTTCTTTTCACAAACTTTACTGGTTTTACTAAAAGATGCAAAAAAACGGATTTTTTGTTGAAAATATCACGTATTTTTTCATGAAAAATTGACTTTCAGCCCTGGATTTCTTCGAATTTATTTCAAAATGGCGGTATATTATAGTTGTAATATTGCAGTAAAACGCCGTGGTATGAAAGAAAAATACTCTTTTATAAGTGGATATGAAGGACAGGGATATTCTACCCTCGGGATCACAAAATGGTGCAAAACTCTCGGCAAACCTCGGGTTTTACTACATTTTGTGACCCTCGGGTAGAATATCCCTATCCTTCATATCCACTTATAAAAGAGTCTTATAATATTACATGAGATTAACACGAACCTTGGCAGGGTTTTTACGACCTCGTAAAAAGCGATATGTTGTTAAATCCGACTTCGTGAAATGTGGAGTTCACTGTAGTGTGTTACAATTACAAATGTAAACAAATGTAATCCCAGTATCTTTAAAATTCCATAAACAACTATTTAATTATTTGGTTACCTGTGTATACATTTTATCAAAAACACGTACCCAATGATTCACCCATCTAATCTATCATTATAAATCAATATAAACTAATCATATCAGCTCCATATCCAGAATATGCCTCAATAATTATCACTAGTTACAGTAATTACATTCGGGTATTGATCTTAAAGTGAGAGTTTGTGGTAAATAATACTTGTATTACTACATGTACTAACATCAGACCCAATTACATGCAAACAGAAGTTTACCAGCTCTACTATTGAGATCATAGAGGTGTCTTTCACATCATTTCCGCGCTCAATTATACTTAAAATTTAAATGTAACCATACATATCATGAGGTAATGACATTACCATAATTTGACATGCCGGACATCTGACACTAGCACATGGTTGCGTTTATTGTATTTACCGAATATCGTGAGTATTGCATTTACTGAGAATGTACAAATTCATCAATACGCTAACCAGTTCGAAATTATGTTTGCGGTAAATTTTATTTTTCCTCCAGAATAAGTACGTGTACAGAATATGAAAGAACACATCTACATAATGGATAAACTGAACTAAATGACTTGGTCAGAAAAATGTTGAAAATTCTTCCAAAAAATATAGACATATAATAGAGATAGAAATGCTTGCATGCTTACTGAAAATTGTCTTGTATTGATTTAAACATATTTTACTTGTATCAAATATATATTTTGGGATCGGACACAAACTGTCCAACGAATTTTAAGCCCTCACCCAATAAACTTAAATAAATGCAATAACATTCACAAATAAGACGAAATATATTTACATATGTACGAATTGTAGTTTACAAGCTAAAAAAATATAATTTCAAAAAGGCGATCAACTCAAGAGTTTTTTTGGACTGCTACGTTTTATCTAAACGCTGAACAGCATATGGAATTATGATTAGCAGAGATGACCATTTTAGCAGCATTTAGTTTGCAAATGAATGATTGACAACACTAAATATTGGTATAATGATGTTGGTACTTGATATCTATACTCTCAGAATTTGTTTTATGAAACATATTTAGAACACTTGCACAGTTTTATGATGGTGGTTCGTCTCATTCTATGTATATCAACATCACGTTGAAAAAATTAGAACACTCATATTTTAGACTTATAATTATGAATGTCTTTAGAGCATTTTTTTCTCGATTTACTAATAATGTTTAAGATTCGTAAGGCATATTTATATTTTTAGAACAAAGATTATTAATGAAGGTATGGTCATTGTTTTTATGGCTATTTAGATACAATATACTATTCATTTTATAATCATGGATTATGGGAGTAATTCTAAACATTTATCGTTGCAAGGATTGGGAAACTTAGCTAACTTTTACAAATTGTCAAAATAAAACCTGATTCAAGTAAAAAATTCAATGCAATATTTTGATGTGATAAACTAAATGACTTAGCAATATTTTGATGAAAAAACGATGAAACGATTTCAATTCATATTACCAAACTCAAAGCAATAATAATTATAACTTATGAAATGACTTTATCTCTTTTTTGTAAACTTGATATAAATTGTATAATTAAAGAAATGAAATAGTAGTCTGACCATGCGAATTGCATGGTATTTTACTATTTCGTTTTAAGTTCCTTAAAGATGCTCCATCGCCAACAGAGTGTAGTCGATACTCATCATTTGAACAAAAACTGATGTGTAATCGTGTTTACACGTGTCTAATTAACACAAAAATGCATATAAAATAATTTATTTCACTTTTGGTACGTGCACAATCGGTACTTAATTCCATTTATCTTTATCACATAACTGGCTCGTCCAGCAATGTCATATGGCCATGTCATAATCTCGTAAGACAAATGTGTAATAAAACTATTATTATGACGTCACATGTAGTTTTGACGTCACAATGGAAAAAAATATGACGTGGTCTGATTGTATTAGTAGACGGAAACGTCACATACAAGCCGGATTTCTACCTTTTTTATACAGAGATGAAATTAAATGTTTTACTTGTATCGCAATTGATTGAAGTTATGTGATAAATATAAATTTACACTCCTGACTATGTCATATAAAATTTATCAAACTAAAGGCTCGTGGCATATCAAATTATTGAACTAGTTTGATATATTTCATATTACAAAACCACTCATGTAAGATCCCCTATATAGTGCATAATGCCATGGACATCTTTCGGGACTCAATTAATTATTTTTGATATTTGTATCTTGAATACAAATAAGAAGTTCAAACTTTTCAATGGTGGTAATAGTGTAAGGTAAATAACTTTGAAGTTTTTGTAACTAAAATAAAATACCAATTCGTCTACTCTCGTTTTTATAGAGAGAAGTCGGCAGTGGAGCATCTTTAAGAAAAAAATTATAAAGTCTTCAAAGACCGAAACGAATCCTTCTTAAAGATATCATAACTGTTTTCGAAATATAAAATCGAGTTGATCTTATTTCATCCTTATATTAATATTTTGAAGTTTTACAAAGCAATTGACACCACTTTGATCCGTCACTAATTGTTTGGACCATAGTTGTGATTAAAAGAAACTCGGTACAGTGGATCACACAGTTTAGGATTGTTTTTTCTTTTATCCGAATGTGAAAATAACAATCATTGATATAATGTAGTATTTTGTATCCGATGAAAACAAATGTAATTTTATCTTTTGGTTGAAGATTGGACTATTTAGCAACAGCTTCATATAAAATCATGCAAAAAATTCTCACCTCCCGGAAAACAATAAAATGTTAGGATCATGGAATAAAATTTCGAAAAAAACACCAAAACCATTTTTCATTAAAATGTTTTACCCCATGAATAAAATCTTACCTTTTTTCGTGTTAAACCCTGCTCCTGTTGATACAAGTGGTGAGAAGTGCTTTCTTGGCAACTGGTTTTATGACTTATCGTACATATGTTATGTAGTCATTTTAAATTCCAAGATTTAAAGGAATCTGTACACGTTAGGGGAATTTGGTCATATATCTGAGTCTATATCGAGACCTTCGCTATTATAATTACATTTTAATGACGTATATTGCTAGAGAGAGAAGGTATGGACGTCCTGTAGGAACAACGGCTATTACACACGAGGGCCTCATACGGGGAGATATTAATATGATATGGTGCCCAATTATGAGTGAAATGCCCAGTGTCTTACAACATTAGTTTCTAGACGTGCTAGAGATGGTACATTTCTATATAGAAGTAATTTGATTTTGGAACCAATCCTCACTAAGATTCTGAGATATGACTCCTCACACATATTCAGCATAAAGATACGACTTACTGTAGACTCAAAAACAAATTAGTTTAAACTATACCTTGTTCAGTTGAAAATCTTGAATTGATTAAAATATTTCTATGCTTTTTTTTACCTTCGAACAGTTGGAATCACATTATTTTCGGCTACGTCGGCTTACTGTAAAAACCATTTTCGCCTTTTCTTTGCCAAACCGATTATATAACGAAAAGAACTGACAGCGATATTTTTTTCAGTGAAACCTAATGAAGGTATGTGTTTTCAATATGTCTTGGTCAGTTCGAATATAAAATGGGTCCCCAAAGCGATAGTTATATCTCTATCCTCAGACAATTTTGATGGTAATCATAATGCTCGCCGATTGTTCATCAGCCAAAGTCCTACTATTCGATTCACTGATAATTGCCTATTTTAGCGATATTGGTTACTTAGATGAATTTTGATCTCGACTAGACACCAAACTTAATCAAGGTAAGACATACATGTAAGAATGTTGGCCACACATAAGTTTATTTTTATATTAAAAAAACTGGCTGAAGGTAGTGATAAATCACAAAATAGTTGGAATGGTTGTCATCATCCCTCAATTAAATACTACACTGTATTTTTCTCCATGAACGTAATGTTAAGGAAGTAATGAATTATTTGCATCTACCTCTTTTAAATTATTTTTCAAAATTATAGTCATGGTTGTTATTTTTATCTTACGTTTTAGTCCATTGACGGGCTTCCTTAGATAATTCGCATTAGAGTGATTTAAAGGCATGCGCATTTGCTGGATTTCAGCTTGCCCACCCGCTGTTGGTTGTCACTTCGGGTGAAAGGAATAGCTATGGTATTGTCATTTGCTTCTAAGCAATCATGTCTGCACAAATTGGAGCTAGGTTAGGTTTCAAAAGTACATAGAAAACTGATTATCCGTAAGTATTGGGTATATACGCTGTCTATGATATTTTCTTTATCGCTAAATCTTAATCGCACAATACAGCCGCTATCGTTATCATCAATTGTCAATGAAGAATGAATCATCTAGTATTTGAATCAGACAGGAAGCGAAGCTGTTAGCTTCTTTAATGGGAGGAAGCGCTGACAAATGAAAACAAATGAAACATTGATTTTCGACTGATTATACATTGTCGTAAGTATTCACATCATTCTAAAAGAAATTTTCTATTCCATACAGAGTAATTTTGACATCTTCTATATACGTAATAAAATTCATTTCCGTTGATCGTTTCAAATGTTCTATTCGATATATACAGGTATTGTTAACGTTAAACATGTTTCCGCGAGCATTGTGTTCGTGCGAATTTTTGTGGTCACCGAACAGTTGCAAAATGATTAATTGGCGCGATTTCGAGTAAAAAATGTCAGAAAACGCGAGCTTTGATCGCCGTGAATTAGAACGCAATCAAAATAAAGATATTTACAATCAGACAGAATCAGCAAAGTTTAATCGGCAGGATTATTTCTCATGCCGAAAGTGCTAAATGAAATTGACGCAATATACGAGCGATGGTCTTCGGGAACACTTGTTCTATATCTAACTCTTCTAAGAGCCAAAGCTCCATTTCACAAGTACAATAAAGCTAGTTATAGATTGAGTAACATGATATTGACAAGGAGCGAGCGCGAGTTTTTTAGCTCACACTTTTATTAACCTATTTCTCATACAACCCCCTCCCTAAAGATGTTGATAATGATATTAAGTTAGGTGAGCTATTGATATCGAGATATAGATATAAAACGAGAGAACTAGAACAAAAGCAGAACAGATTTATATAAATAAGTTTTAGTATTGTCATTAACACAATGATGATAGGTAGGCGGCAGACTCGCAGCATCAGAATAAAATAACTATTCAATGAGCGCTATATCATTTTTGTATTGGGGATATTTCTGATTAACTACGGTCATATTAGGGTGAGATAATCTAGTTCTACTGAAAATAACCAATTAATAACTAAGAGTTTGGTAGCCAGATTGTATTGACGTACGGATACGCCTGCAAGTTGTTTAGATTGACTACTAGTAAGTTTCTATTGCGCACCAACATCTGTCTACAACACCATGACGGATGAACGGGGGCGACTCGCCCACATGGCGATGCGATTGGTATTTTTACGCCTTCATGGTTTCCTTACATCATCGACCGTTCCTTTAGTTGTTTACCGATATAACTTGGTAGGAATGTTGGGGAACATTATTCCAACATCAAAACAACTTCCGGTGTTAGGCGGACGCAAACTACGGAAAAGAACTAAAATATGAAATGACAAGACCTGGTTATGACACCTCTGGTTGAAATGATAAATCAACTGCATGATATTATATATGGAGAATTCAAAACACATTTAATTGTTGATGAGGAGATTTTTTTCTTAATTACACCATATATATGTGCATGCTGTTTATGGCGTAAAGGGTTATTTGTGCATATTATTGTTCTTTTAATGCATCTTTGAACTACTGATGAAAATAAATGATGTTCATGATGCGCTCTATATTGCCCATATATTCCATAAGAAATATTGTTGCATAATATAATTATCAATATGTATTTCATTAAATTTAGGGTAATCGTTAACCTCACCATAATGGAAAATTTTATGCTGCATCTTTTCAGGATAACTGGATTTGATGACAAAGTTAAATGACATCGTCATAAGTAAAATATCGTATCCTGTCTAGCGGAAATGGGTCAAAGGGGTTCATTTTTGGTCTGTGTATTCCATATATTTGTTTTGTGTCCTTATAACTGCCTTTTAAGTTTAAAGATTGTCTTCGTTGAATTCGTATTGTACAACACGTCGATTAGGGATTATTCGCTTTATTTGGTAGATAATATTTAGTGTGTCATTAACGACGTACCCTAGTCAGTTACCAATTTGGCATCATGTTATCATCTTATTTTGTTTCCGATTAAAGAATCATATCAAAAACGATAAATATTTTGAATGAATGAAATCATTTTTGAAATCCAACCAAAATTGAATAACCTTTCTGATAATCTAAAGTTAAGTTGGCATTATCCGAAATCAGGAAAAGAAGCAAAGTGCCAAAGCACAATTAAGCATCTTGTTATTAAATATGAAGATTAACACTAATTAACAATAATTAACGATTTGGCAGCTATATGTTGAAGATAACATAACAGATAAACTTTTTTTTGTAGTTTGTAATGCATGAGTTTTTTCCTTTATATATGTATGACGACAAAACACATGAATGATTACTAGATACATTAAGTGAAGCACGATATACATCCAGCTCATGTTTAAGAATAACTGTATGATATGAAATACTTCGCATGAAATGAAAGTACAATAAGTACCAAGTGTATCGTTTTGTTATTCTTCGAACGCAAGAAAGTGTTACTCACAAACACGTTTGCTATAGCACCTACGAATAACACAACTGCCATTTTAGTCAGTGTAATTGTGGAAATAATTCTATTTTAAAGACGTACAATAGTATTGAGACTCGTAAAGAAATGATAATCATAAAATGCTTCAAACTAAATGTCATTCACGTCGTTATTGTGACCAAAGATGAACGCGACAAAGGATAATGACATTTCAGCCTCGCATTTTCTGATAATATGTTTACGGCAGTAACGAATTCTTGGGGGAGCTGTGAAGCTTTACATACAGGTATTACTAGATATGATATAGGACATATATATCGCAGATTTCTAAAAACAACAATGGTTTTTATCACACTGACTCATACCTAAATAAACTATAACCCACCTCCAATTGCTCGTAACCTAATAAAACCTTTGCTCTGTAGTTGGGGGCTTTTTTGCAACAAAATTAGGATTTTTTCTTAATATAGAATAAGTACATTAACTGATATAACCATGAAAGTTTGATTAGGTGGCCATTTTAGCAGAGTAGTTATACAGAAATATAGCTTAGCCTAAGAGAAAAGTATTATAAAACAATAAAACAGAAGAATTTCTATTTTTATCTTTAACGATATGACGATTATTCATAAAGATCAATGTCTTAAGAGTATGTAATTGCTAATGGATTAAACAGTCCCTCCTCCATTCTTCCCACCTCATTTTTTATCTTTCATCAGTTTTTTAGATCTTCAGACGGCTCTTGATAACAATTCGTATACTTTTAAGTCAACAATCAATTTCCTGTTTTACTATTTATACGGTTGAGGTGAAAAACCCAGATATATTCAGCGTATATTTTTATACCACAACCAGTGTGAAAGATGACAAGGCGAAAGTTTCTACAGTCGAACATATCTGCATCTACAGTTATTCATAGACATTTGATATGCCTTGTATGTTGACAGTAAGTGTTATGTAAGTTAATGGTAATTGTTTTTGTACATATTTTGATTTTGTTGATTAAGAGCGCTTGTGGTGTTTTTTTCTAAGTTGACAGTACCTGTTTTGCTTTTGCAGATAATTGCGCAAATGAAATTAATTTAATTTCCTTTGTTATTTAGAGATAATGTAATTAATAAATCAAAAGGATTGATCAAAACGAAAAATATTAAACTTACAAAAAAAATGCATATGATATCATATATTGTATGGCGTTTGGTAAAATTAAAATATTAGTTGTGTAATTCATTTTTAGCAATTTTCAGTCGTCGTTCCATTATATATAGAACCAATATGCATTGAATAAAAAACAATTGAACGAAAAATCAGAATTTCCAAAACCAGAATGAGTCTGGAACACCATGCAAGGGAGGTAACTCCTAGTATATGTAAACCGCTTTACAGCAAAGACCAGATATTAGATTAAGCGCCGCTATATCAATAATCTACGTCTAAAATATCACACTCAATACGACAAAAACGTTTGTACAAATTCGCTGTCAACTTAAGATTGACACTTTGATAATTTGATCTGTCTGAGGAATTTACAACCTCCTAGTTCTTCAACGACAACTTGTGACCTTTAAAATTCAAGTTTTTCATGGCTTTATTGGTTAACATTAAATGGAAATCCAATCTTCATTCCTTAACCCATGTTGGCGGTAAAAATTCTTTTTAACGGTTGACATGCATTAGCGCTACATGTAAATCAATTTACTGAAATCAAGTTAGAGTTATGGTATTAAAGGAGCACATGTAATGAGAAAACCAATTGCTAAATTATTATGTCTCTTAACGTATTGTATACATACACTTAACGGGATCATAACGAGTTAGAAACACAATGCTAATATTGATGTTAATGACAAGCAAATCAAAGTAAAAATCTACAACCATATATTGTTGTTACAGATCCAGGACTACCACATCAAATACTAGAAAGTATTTTTTTTTTGCGAGGCGCATATTTTCGTAAATGTAAGAAACGTATGTATGAGTGTCCGTTTGTCCGTTTCTTACCTTAGAAAGCCGGTTGCCATGGCGTATATATTGATCTATGAAGTATTTGGTTAGGGTTATAAAATGTTTGAATTAGTGATTTCCTCCCACTATAAGATCCCTCTCACGCTAAAATAGGGACCATCGAAAGTTAAATCATCTACATTAGCGATCGGTATAAAATGGATAAAGTTGATATTTTAAAAATAATAATTCAGAAAACTAAGTTCATCTCTACAAATATAAACTTGGTCTTCACTCGTATTTTTGGTTCCTTATATTATCGTTGAAATCAACATTCAAATAAGGTTTTTGGTTTTGTATTGAAGACTGCTTTAATCTGATGAGATACAAATTTTAGTGTTATCTCGCGTGTTCTTGAGCGCGAATTAAAATGTTTCAGGAGTTACTGTAGAAGACGTATGCTCCACGATTGTCAGTAGGAGCCCCTGATCGCGAAGTTATATTGTAGCGAAGAACTTGAAAACAGCGCAGACACGAAATTTGTTTACGCGAAAATTATGTGATTTACAGTATAACTTGGAAAAATAGGATACAATGTAGCAGTAAATTGTAAATTTTGCAGCCTAATTTTTAATAATGTAATTTGAATTGTAAAAATAAAATCCGTGGTTGATTAGGAGCCACATAAATGTAAGACATATTTTTATATTTTTCAATATTTCAAAATTTGTTTGACGTATTACTGTCACCATTATTAAAAAACAACGAATATTCCAATCATGGATATATAGGATTTATATACTTCCAAAAGTTCTAAAACCACAAAATAAAGTGCCCATAGTTAGTTCATGTTATATAGTATACTTGAACAAGAAAGATTCCAAAACAAATATTTAAACTCAAGAAAACCTTTTAAAAACAAAACAAAATGTATGTATAAGTTAGAATTTAAGGTCAAAACCATAAAATAAAACCAAATCATCTTGATTACAATCGATAGCAGAGTTTAATCTTATTTGATTTTTTTTTGCTTGTAAACCGATGTAAAAATATTGAGAAAAAATCCTAACTACCTTGACCATTCTTTATCACTCTATTTATACATAGACATGGTAATGATATCATGGCAATGAAAGGTTTATTTAGATCCGATTTGTATTATTTAGTATGGAATTAGTCTATCATATCAACTTAATAACCATTTATTTGTGTTTCCGACGATCGACGATCTAAAAATAAATTTCGGTCTATATTTAAGCAAGGAAACTGTCGTTTTCGACACAATAAGCCTTTGTCCATTGTGGTGTGGTGTAATGGCGTGTGCATATGACCCAGTTAATAAATACAAAAATAGCATTAATTATAGGTAATTAGGTCAGACATAAAACAATGGACCACTTTACACTGTTGTTACCTGCGATAGAAGTTTCATATTTGGATATATACATGTACAATTTATCAAAATAACCTGTTTCTACAAAATTCTTTATATATTTTGCCAGCCTTTAATTATAATTCTAGATATAAAGTTCAATCAATACTCCAAAATACACTGCATTAATATAACATTTAGTAGTTAAATCACAATTCTGTATGCTGTCGTTCATGAACGGTGATAGTGAAATGAATTAAAGTATTCCATCTGCACATCCGGAAGTGGAAATAATTCCTTTAATCTGATTTCAATCGAAAATAAATTTAAAATGAAAGTCTAAATGAACTCAACTAAACGCTTTTAATTTTAGGTTAAATACAAGCGTTTACTTGACATAAAAGTCAGATCAAATCTATCAAATTACCTTGGACAAGAAACCTTAAGACCCTTCTCAATTAGACATTTTTATAAACCTTTTAAAATGTCCGTTTCATGTTACGCTATAATATCATCATTACGTCACTCAAAGTCTAAGACTCTGTACGTAATAGTGTAGGGGCATTTATTAATATGTTTTTGCTTTGCGACAAATGCTTATTCTTTTTCATAAAAAATAGAAAAGTATTAGATTGACGTGTTACTTTTTATCACATAACTTTACTTAATCTTGTTGAATGGTAACTGTTAACGTAAATAGTTTTATAAAATCACATGTTAGCGCATGTATTTGCAGGTTTAGGCGCTGCACCATTTTGGTTTTATAAGTATCAAGATAGTACTTATGTTGTACAGTATACATGTATGTGCTTATTCAGATGATGTACTTTATCTCTGTCAACGATAAGTGTTAATGAATTTGACAAAAAAATTAGCTAATTAACATTAGATATATCAACAAACTTATGGAATTTTTCGCAACCTGTCTTTGTTCAATTTGATAACAAATAGGAAGAGTATTTCAAAAATTCATTGTAAGTAAAACTAAGTGTCTAAAACTATTTAGCTTTTTATATATAAAAATGTAATTTGAAAACAATACACTACTGATACAACGACGATGTATTGCAATGTACAACTAAATTTGGCATAGGTTATGGTTCACAAATGAAGCTATTTTTTATCTGAAACCTAACATTGTATGTCATTTCCCATATAAAGTCACATCAAATCATGAATATGTTTGTAATTAGTACATGTATGGCAACCCTCAAACAATGCATTTCTTTTTAACGTCATTCACGAACCAAAATAGACACAATGTTTATATTGTAACGTAACGTTTAAATGAACTGATGTAGGGTTAGTAGGTAATTAGGCCTATGCGTCATTATACAAACCATTATACCTATCTAAAACGCATGACGCAAATGACAATTTTTTGTAATTGTCAGTATTATATCCAATAACTGCAAGTAGCATTATTAATCAATCGGAGTAGGCGAATACACTTTTAAGTCATGACTCTTGGGTATAAAGTGATTCAAGTAGTTTTAACCATTATTATAAGTTATTTATAAATAATAGAAATAAAAAACATTTGACGAATGAAATATAAAAAGAAATTTTTTCAAATGCACAAAAAATATCTATCGAACTAGGTTTTGAAACAAAACGCGCGCAAAAACTACAAAACATTTAAAAAGATTTTTTTTTTCAAAAAATAAAAAGAAAAATCTTTCAAATGCACAAAAAATATCTATCGAACTAGGTTTTGAAACAAAACGCGCGTAAAAACTACAAAACATTTAAAAAGATTTTTTTTTTCAAAACATATGAAAGTAGCATAGTAAGATGTCCCCCTGTTAACGAAAATAAGTATGGATTACCTTTGAAACCATTTTGGTGTGTAGCTGTACCGTTCTGGAAGAGATGTTGTTTAATCCAAAGACGGGACTCTTCGCTCTATGGTCTACCTCTAAGGCTGGTATTCACACTTCACTAAGAGCTAGAGATATGAGGTGATTTATATAAGGCTTCATCGAGCCCTTTGACTAGAAAACCATAACCCCAAATGATTCTGCTTCATAGGGTCGGAATGTATAAGCGAGCGGGGAAATGTTCCGGTTAAATTTACGATTTCCGAAATACAATTTCGATCCAGAGCGTTCACTTAATGTCAATACTAATTTCACGTCGGCGACGGAAACTCAGGTTAATGGGTGAGAGGGTGGGGAAAGAGTGACGTCACAATCCTACTTCGCCTTCCACATACCGGAGAGTGTAAGCAAATTGTTGCTCTTTTGCAGACAACAAATCTTATTTTCGCGTCATTTGCAATAAAATTGTCATGACTAAGCAAGGCTTTTTAATCTTTCACATCTTTTTGACAATATAGGTATAGCATGCAAGGGAATCGAGAACAGCCAGAACGGCACAAAAACAAAAACAAAGAGCTTTACAATGCTAACATTTACACTTAATTGGATATAAAGAAGAATTGTGCATAAAATGCAACATTATGTAAACTAGATCACTCTGCTGAGGTAGACAAAACGTAATTACTTTTCGGACATAAAACATAATTATTTCCCATCAAAATAAACGTGAACTTTGGATTAATATCTCAAAACGGTAAGGCTATTGCGCCAAAGATCTATTTTTAATATTAATATGACATTTCATCATAGAATACTGTGATATTGGAGCATGAACAACTGACATGTTGATACCAAGTCAACTGTCCACTACATTTGAGAAGTGTCTGCCAACACGTATCTCTCAGCCCTATTCTTCTTTATTTTATTGGTAATAGATGGAAACTGACGTCAATAGGAAAATATTGCAGTTGTAATTGAAATCCCGAAGCGGCCGGTCAAGGTAACTTATGGCTTTGACTTCCAACGGCGGAATCGAGCTTCGTGGGTTTTTTTTTTTTTTTTTTGAGAAAGCGGTATTTACATTAATATACTGTATACAGTCCAGCATGTATACATTCTAGGATTATAGTCATTCGCCTAAGACTTGCCTATCCAGACTATACATCAGAGTAGAAACACAGTAACATGACGGATTACATTTCAGTATCCATATCTATAATTGCCCAAGACATAAACGCTGATACTGACTGTTAGTAGAAGGCTAACTAAAAACTTACAAAACCAAATTTAACCTTCACTTCCGGGTTCTTAATACCGTTTTCTGTTATGGCATATATCTGTAATTTATTGATGCACACTTTTATATTTTCATGGCGTGCTATATCAGTCTAGATGCTTTTGATGGATCCTCATTTTTTTTCTTTTGACTTTGTCAATCACAAAGTGAAATATATTTGCACATTTTTTATTCATAGGATGAACTATTACCCTCTATTTCACTTTTGTTCTGTTTGAATGTTTGAATACAGCAAAGAAATTTCAGAAATGTGTATTTCACTTTTTTTTTAATTCAATATATATGGTTGATATATATCGGTAACCTTTTTAAAGGATTTTTATGGTAAAATGTTGCACGTACAGTACAAACAATTGCCATACTTTTAAATTAAGACGATAATTGCCAATTATCTCCATGCCCTTTAATTTAGACGATCACATCATTGCCTTTTTTCCGGCGCATTTTATGTCTTTTAAATATTGCAAATTTCTAATTCACGATCTCTGACCCCTATTGTTCCTATAAAGTTTTCTTCCAACTTATTGTCTAGTTATTCTCTGTTGATTTATGAATTCTATATCTTCTAAATGGCCTTGGTAGTGTATGACGTCATAACGTTTAAAGCAAAATAGCGTTAGTAATTATCGCTAGAGATGTATTCTTTACAAAGCAGACTACGCATAAAATGAATCAATATATGGCATTAATTACATTCATAATTGTTTATCAAGATAGTTAAGGAATCATTTAATAATATCAACAGGAAATGGTGTGGAGAACGAGACTTTAGGTTATCCGGTGCAGAAAAAATGAGCTACCAGTATCAAAATACAACGATCTTTGATCATGTTAGCTTCTAATTACGCAATGATTAGTGTTGATTAATTTGTCATAAAATTTGGAATCCTTTTTTTTCTCTTGTAAATCAATTAATACATTTAGGAAGATAAAGATACGAAACAATATCTATAGAATGGTAAATTGAGGTTAAAAAGCATTAATAACATCAGAAAATGCATACCGATGACCTAAAATAAGGTTACGACACCAAACATATGCAAGATTTCCTGCGTAATATATGAAAACAGTGGAGAGTCAATTCGCTGTTTTGCCGTCTGGCGCAGTGATAGTCAACTACCGCGTAGTATTTAGGACGACGGCGGGAAACATAATACGACCCGCGTTATGAAAATAAACATTTTATTTATTTTAATCAAATCGTTCAGAAGGTGATGATTAATGTAGTATTAACGGTAAGTTAACAATTTTTGAGACTCTACAAAATTATCGATCTTGTTTTACATTCCCATTTTAAAAATTAAAAGCCGTCTCGGAAAGTTAGTGGACCTTTTGAGTGGTGTTTATAATTGTATTCTTGTTTTAAATTTTATATCTTTTAATTCTAGTTAACTATCTAGTGAATTTTTCAAAATTTTTGACAAAAACCCCAACCTTTTCTGGTTTTTTTTTATCTTGATATACAACAAAGGAATAAATTATGAATGATGCATTAAAATGTGTCACTGAAAACTAGTTATAGCATTTGCTTTCGATTGGATGGAAACTTAGCGGCATTCTGAAGCTTTGCCCTCTCTCTACTTTGTCTGTCCAATAACAATGTTGTGGTTTGATTGGCCATAAAATGGGGAAAATGTTGCATTGATAGTCTGAAAGATAAATATATTTTGGAATGACGGAAAAAGGTTATTAGTCCATAGCCGGCTTTGCGTAGCTTATGATATAAATATAACGAATTATTTATAAGCCGGGCGTAATAGTGATTATTCTGCGTAATCTAATCTTTTTTATCTGTATTGTAGATCAAGCTAGATCAAAAACATAGTCGATCATTGATGTGGCTTCATATACCTAGCATTTCAATAGGAAACATTTCTGGGGCCCAGTTTCATTGGTATTCCTTAACTTTAATGAATTCCATTGCATAAAATTCTCCATAGGAGAGCATTGCAAAAGTTACATGCCCACTACTTTTCTGAAAAGGCATTTGATTTTTAACAAAAATGGGAATGTAAAATGACATTGATGATTTTGAACAATTTAATTAAAACAGATTCAATCTTAGATTTGATAACGCAGGTCTTCTTATGTTTCCTGCCGTCGGTCTAATTACCGCGCGTTAGTTGACTACCATTGCGATAGACGGCAAAACGGCTAAATGAATTTTCGTTGTCAATATAGATTACGCAGAGAATCCTGCATTTGTTTTGTGGTGTAACTTCATCTCTGACGTTGAATATCGATGGCCTGATGTTAATGTCATTGATCAACGTATAATTTTTGTTTCGGAAACGTATTAGTGGATCTTAAAGAATTTTATGAAATAAAGTTATATATTATGTTGATAAATAAATAAATAAATACACTTTATTTATTATACATCTATTGCGAAACAAGTTATACAATTTATGCAAATTATCTCGATGGCCCGGATGTAAGAGCGCGAGGTGTCTTAATGTGGGAGGAAACCGGAGTGCACGGGATAAACTCACATGATCTGGCAGATGACCCGTGATCTTTTCACGTCCTTGCTGGAGATAACAACTACACCAACCGAATGTTGATACAACCTAGGAGTGGTAGAAGGAAAGAAGACTGATTCATAACTATGGTTTTATTTTTTGCCTAACGCTTTGCGCGGTGATTAAATTTCGGGGGTTCAGAATTCTTATGATTCTACATTACTTGTGATTGAAACAGTTTCGCGGAGATTGATTTTCGCGATAACCTTATGTCTTATTTCGACGAAATCTTTGCAGTACTAGTTTATCGTTTGATCATACCGAATCGCATAATAGAAGTACCTTTGAAAGTCGGCGAAAAAAAGCTGACATAGTATAGATCAAATAGAAATCGTGGGTTTTGTTCTCAACACAGAACAAGATTTAAACAGTGATTTGGGCCGAGGTGGCCGACATATTGCCACATGCCCTACACCTCTTGGATGAGGGTTCAAATCCCATGTGGGGCAGTTGCCAAGTACTGACCGCTGGTCGGTGTTTTTTCTGCGGGTACTCCGGCTTTCCTCCACCAACAAATCTGGCACGTCCTTACATGACCCTGGCTGTAAATAGGACGTTTAACTAATAAGACCAAAGATTGGCATAAATTGACTTAAATGTATTGATTTTCCTTAAGAGCATGTATAGATTTATGAAAAAGAGGGACGTATATTCGTTGATTTTGGTAAAAAAAATGTCATGAAAGTGAAACCCCCACAAAAAAATAACGTTTTTGCAGTATATGTCATTTCGCTTCTGCAAGTCATTAACTTTTAACATTCACTTTGTTTCAAATCTTTTCTTCAAGTTTATGGCATCTCGTGGAGTCTTAAACGAAGATCAGTATGAGACCATATAAAGATAAACCTTTCTTGTTTAGGATGTTATAGTGCAAATATAACACGGGGGAGCGAAATTAAGTGTTCATCTCATGACGAGTATAGAAGAAAAGGTCATGTGTAGGTTTCTTTGATGTTTAACTGTAAGTGCGTCTAACATAAGAACATAATGATTTGATTGTGATAAAACGAGATGCAGATACATATGTTTTTCCTAAGGGTGATTCCATATCTATAACAGTTATCTTCCATAAATCAACAATCCTATATTTATACAAGAATACACAGAAGAGTAACATTATACACACCATTACTGCTCTGTGAGTTAAATACAATATGGCGTATATTATACTTATAAACATGGCTACCCATGCAATAAAGCCACGTGACGTCACAGCGTTTAGAAAATTACTACTTTACCATTTTCCCAAGAAACTAGTCCGATTTTACATTAATAGTATGTTTCACCCAACCAAATATAAAGTTTCTTGTAAGATCCGATAAACGGAACAAAAGGTGAAAAAGCATATTGAAAATACCTCAATTAAATGTCTTTATATGTTTAAGATTGAACAAATGTGTCTTGAATACAAAAATGAAGGAAATCTTTGATTTATTACGATGTCAGACTGACACGATAGTATTCAAATGAAGCTGCAACAGACTGTGTTGTCGAAGTTTCGCGCATGCGCATTGTTGTGTACTATTTTAAAGTAAACAAAATGGCTGAATGAAAGCGTGTGAAAAAATGCATCTGAATCGGATCAAAGAGGAGGAAATTAGAATGGTATGAATTGCACCCAAGAATATCTCTAGGGAATGAAAATCAGAGATTGCATGTACATGTAACAAAAGAAGAAACATAAGTCACATCTTAAGCGGAACTTGCCCGAATACTATTTGGACTCTATGTTTCATGTGGTGAGTTAAATTTCAACACATATGCCATCGGACATACAGTGGCAGACTATCTACATATATGTTTGATGTTCTAAGCTAGCGAGCGCGCGTATGTCAGTAACATGAAGTGTTTTATTTTATATGATATGTATAAACATTCCATCGCACTTGGTTTTGTGTGTTTTTTTTTACTAAACATACAGCGGCAAGACTGTCACTGCTATCTGACATTTTATTTTACGCTTCCGTTTGTTGTTGGGGTCTCATTCAGGAAAAAAACCCGTCATATTCTATGTAAAGCTTGACTTCGCTTTATTTTAGAGGAGTATTTTCCTGGTCAAGCTAGGCAACTGACCACCTGTATTGTTCGCTGTATACAAATGAATAATTGAAAATGATCTGAAGATTATATCTATTTATAGGATAAATTTCAATTTCGTAGTCATTATATTTCATTTGGCGTAACCTTCCTTTAAAAAATAATAATAAAAGGATTCGAGTTGAAATGTCATGCAATTTTCATGTTTGGAGAATTGACTTACAGTCGCGGTTTTTCGAATTTATTTCAAACTTGCGGAAAATCATACTACTAAAATTGCAATAAAACGTCGAGATATGAGAGAAAGATACTCTTCCATATGTGATTATGAAGGATAGGGATATTCTACTCTCGGGATCACAAAATGTAAAATCCTCGTCAAGGTTAGGGTTTTACAACATTTTGTGACCCTCTGGTAGAATATCCTATCATTCATATCCACAAATAAAAGAGTCTTATATGTTATATAACGTCAGCTTCTATATGACGTAATTACAAAAATGCCTCTTAACCGCTTAATACAAATAATCGTATAATTGATTATATTACATTCATCATCAAAGTTGATATCCGACATATAAATACAATGTAAACTATCACAGAATAGATCATATATGGATATACTGATTTAGGTAATCGAACAAAGATTTCGCTGCGTTCAGTGTGAAGTATGTTTTTTTTTTTTTAATTTTATCTGAGCATTGATGGGGTACAAATGTAGTGATACCAATGCTTATATTTAATTTTTCAGACTACTTGAAAAAATAAAATAGGTTCCATGGACCAAATAAATACACAACATCGATGTACTTTTGTGACGTCATGATAACGTCGGGTTTTTAGACCATTCTCGGATTTATTCTTCATAAAGTTATGAAAACAATGAATTGGCCAATTAGAATGTTAGATTAAGTATGAAAACAAAGAAACAATAATCATTCGTTCATAAAAGTCGCGAATTATCCAAAACATTTGCAATATATATCCTTATTGAATAAGTTCAGTTTATGGTGAAGTTCCCTTGATGATATTCCATACCTGGGATTGTCCATTTCTTCAATACTGTAGTGGCATCATTATATGGATGTTTTAGTTGGCAACTTGGTTTTTCCGGTATATTTTCGATGGTACATCCTTGTATGCTTATAATGACACATTGTCATTATTTTAAGATGGCCTTTTCAAGTATGAGTTCCATGTCGAACAAACATTAAATACAAATGTATCTATATTGGTGCTACGAAGTGGTTTCGTTACTATTAATTTGCTAAATTATAAAAAATGTTTAATAAGCCTAGACTCTGCTGCTTTATGTCAGTGTACACGTGAATGCCTTATATATTTACCAAGTCCTATTCAGCAAAAGCTATGCTTCTCTTTATAGAAAAGAGTTTTATTTAAAACCGTAACTTCTTCGTCGGAAACTCAAATATAAAAGAGTTTTGTCCATAAACAGCTTCGTTTGTAAAGCACTGCACATTATGCTACGGAACCACGCGCGAAAGATCGTCTAAAATGGAGCCATTTCCGGTTTTCCAAGCTGTAATTGAATTTTAACGGTTATGTATCGTCAATGGCCAACAATTAATCCAGCGCCAGCAAATAAGTGTCAATATATATCCAGTGTTGCAATAAACTCGACATAACTACGACTTGATACGTCGGGCACTTTCTGCAAACCCGATGACGTCATGCCTTTCCGTC
Source organism: Argopecten irradians (assembly GCF_041381155.1). Lineage (NCBI taxonomy): Eukaryota > Metazoa > Mollusca > Bivalvia > Pectinida > Pectinidae > Argopecten > Argopecten irradians. The sequence goes on along the minus strand of NC_091137.1, from coordinate 45,350,266 downwards.
AGCGTGCGTCGGAATTCCGTTATAAACCGGAAGTGCCCATAACAAGGAGGTGAAGAAAGATAGTAATGTGACACGATTTGATACATGAATAAAAGTGCTGAGAAAGTTGTAGGCAATTTGTTGTTCTTTCACGCCTCTCTTACCAATGATATCAGTAATGTTACTACCACCCACATGCCAGGGTCATGGTATTTTATGACAAATTAACCTTACCTTGTTAGCAAGTGATTCAATTTTTTTCACGTGCTTTATGTACTGATTTATTATCAGATATATCCGCGCCAATTTAGACTCACAAAGGACGTGTATTCTTATAACAAATTTGATAATAATTGATCGATTACTCACATTGATCTTGTTCTGCGTGCGAAATATCACATTAAAAATAATTATTCATCATAATCTTTAACTGTCATATTAGTCATAAACTATCCGGCGAATTTTCAATAATCATGTATTGTTAATAATCTTTTTTACTATAAGGCTAAACCTCTATTCTATTCACAACTGATATATAACTAGTACAGATACTGGACAAGAGAACGCTACTTTGAAGGTTCAAAATGTATATAATTCATAAAGTTGCATTCACTCAGAATAGACTTAACAGCATTCACTTGAGTTATGCAAAAAAGCTTGTGAGATTCTCATAAGTAAAGGGATTGAAATTGACATTCTTAATTGCAAGCTTTCGTCTTTTAATCTTATTCAAGATTGCAAAATATCCTCTGTAACATTGCTCTCAGTGTGTCTAGTATGGATAAAAACTTAAACTGTCCCCGACCTTGGTCACATGACCTTTCGTATTACTAGCCACTGTCACGTAATTTTTGTGTCACTTTACTTCGGACGCTTCGCTTACAACTGAACTGGTTTTCATGAGGTTTTCTGATGTCTGAGTAATATGATTTTCTATGATTCGTTGTGATATCTCAAATCAGGAACGATTTTGTCGTTTGACCTTATATGACCTTTCCGTTTTATCTCTGATTCTAAAAATCAATACAAGGTGGCAATCATGCAGTATTTGATCAATCTCGATGGTGTCGTGTTGTCTTAATTTGGCTTCAATTTGCGCACGCACATTAACGGACACGCCGCCTGTGATAAAATAACGATTTTCAAAGAAATAAAAATACAATAATTTCTAAGTTCTCAAGCTACATGTTTTCTATGGCTTCTATTATGACTTTTCAAACATGTAATCATTTGTTTGTTGTCACCGAATTCTCTCTAGCATATGAGGTATGATTTATGAATAGTTTTCTTTCTTTCTCTCTCGCTTCCTGAATAGATTACTGCATTGCTACGAAGCTGTTAACATTTAAACGCTTTGTGGTCTATGAGATACTTAATACGCGGTAGGTAGAAGGGAAATAAATTTTTACATCGTTAAAATAACACACAAAAATTACGATCCAAATTCGTTGATCGTAAAGTAATAATTATGATACAAATATTATGCGCGTAAATACATGAAGATATAGTTCTCTCTTAATAGTGTTGACAATTCTCGAAGCGGCTATGAAAAAGAATGTCTGACCGTTTTTTTTGTCTATGACTTCATAACCCTAAAATATATTGAGAATAATGCCTATAATTTAATTCAGATAACTCAATCAGGTACTAATTAGACACCAATTTTCGTGATTCTACTTACTTTTAAAATACAAATTGAGTTCTGTCGCATTGATATCTTACCCAATAGTTCAGTTTCTTCAATGACTGTGCCGCTTTTAACATATCCCACGAAAACGTTCTGTACATGTATGTATTACGTAATAATACTTGCTTGGCGTAAAATTCTGTCGGTCTATGGAAAAATAACCTTTAAGATCTAACCAATAGAAATGAGTGTAACATATGAAATTAAATTATTTTAATATGTAATTACATTTCAAAAAATTATTTGTAAAACATTTGAATTGCGTATGAGTCTCAAGAAAATAAAACTATCGATCTCAATGAAAATATTTAAATTCGTGGTCGTTTCATGCGAGCTCTGTAGCAGTAGTTAGTTACGTAATAAAAATAGCGTATGGAACCGTCACATTTCTTCACCAACGGTGTTAATCTTAAGTAATTAATTTCAGTAGGGTCTGCCGTCACAATAGAGATTAGGATCAAAATTAAAATAATTCATACTTCAATTAATTCGATGTCAAAACAAATAATTTGGAGTACTATTTCACGAATCCGTGAAAGAAACCGCTGGAGTCAAAGTTACGGCGTTAGCATTATCTGAAAAATGAATCTAGCAATCTGGCGCTTGTCCTGATCTAATTTCCCTAGTCAAAAGTTGTGAATCAATGAGTAGATATCGATTGTATGGCTCTAGTGATGGCGTTTATTGATTCCTGGACAGAAATATAAACATTAAGAATTTCGTTGTCTGCACGCGAGTCATTTGCTCTGTCCATTTGTCACATCGTGCAACATTGATGACACCGGAAGTTGATAATGATAATCAAGTAAATGACGTTACTTCCTTTGGCGGAAGTTCTTTGACGTTGTTGAAGGCTATGATGATGATTGTCGGTGTTCGATGTTTCATTCATTCAGAACCTGATGTGACCCTGCTGTGAATATATTTGTGATTAGAATCACTTCAAGTCAGGTGAAACTTACACTCTCGCACTCAAATCGCAGTACATAGCGTTTAACATAGTAATTATGATTGGTGGATGTCAGTCTTATTGATTTACTGATAGAAAGATATGTGACATGTAAGCTTGGTCGTACTGTGGTAAGCGTTTTCAGAGTAGAATGGGACTTTGTGATGTTGTAAACATTCCGGACGTCCGGGTTCTATCAGTGAAACACGTGGGCAGCATATTGATGCGTTTTAGATTGTAATAGATTTATAGATTTTTTATCAATTACTTTTTCCATAATAAAACTCATTGAGTCTCAAATGTTGATTCATAAAGAAGGAACTGTATGCTAATTATCATATTTGTTTTATGCAAGTTACTTAAATTTCTTTCAGTCGTCCACTACATAATGAGAATAGGGTAAGACAATGTGAAAATCAAATTTATTTACGCTTTTAAAAAGAAAAAGGTTTTTTCAGATAAAGTGTTGTGTAATTCTACAATAAAGTTACTTTTCTAATTTTTTAAGTCTAGATATTTACCTGCCATACCAACGATTCCTTCCCTACTGTATTACACTGCAATCCATTTTGTCTCAGTCCTTTAATATGCAGGTCTATTCGACTCGAAATAAAATGGTAAGTGTTTGTTAGGATACATATGGAGTTACAATTTGTGATTCACCACAAAAGATAAGCAGCTGTTCTATCTATTTCATTAAAATGCATCCAATTTAATAGTGTGACAAATGAAAATGAATGACATCTGGTTTAGTAAGTTTTGCGCTGAATAATACATTACCTTTCTGGAAAAAACCGATGAAGCAAATTTCAGATACCAGAAGGTATGGAACCTTTCATAATTTCTATATTGCTTCCCTGTACGAACATTTTATGTTATAAAATTCCACTGATTAAAGGGTCGTTTATGAAACTATGTTATAATTATTTCTTTTATAAGATATTGTATAATGACGTTACTTTCGATTTAAGTGCAGGTAAAGCCAAGAGAGCTAATCCAATTTATCTCCCTTTGTACCTTACCATACCGGCACATATATCTTAACTTCATTACTTTAGCGAATATAACTCAATCACAACTGTTAAGTTAAACGACCTTTGTTCGCGCTGTGGTATTGTAACACGTAGAGGATAAATGTTACCCATCACAAAAGTTCATTTTACGGTACCTATGCGTTGCGTTACGGCCATGTATTTGACGATAAGTCATCGGCGAGAATTTTAAAGGGCAATGCTTAATAACATCACACGCCTATGTTTCACTATATGTGTAATTTAGCGGACATGTGTACGTATGAATCGAGCACGGAGTGAAATATGTGACGTTAATCGTTCAGTTAATCAACCCGAGCTTTTGTAATCCTTTGTTAGGTAATATTTATTTTCGTTCTCACCTCCTCTTCTGAAAAGGGAATGTCGATGAGTACGTGGTTATTGAAAGTATCCATTTAAAAAAGCCTACTGTAAAAATGTGGATAACATTGCGAGTGTTTAATTTTCGCAATACGCATGGATTGTAACCAAATTTGGCCACAAACATCCTTGGGGGAATAGGAACTGAACTTGTATAAATTTTGGCTCTGACCCCCCCCCCCCCCGGGGGCAGGAGGGGTGGGGCCCAATAGGGATAATAGAGGTAAATCCTATAAATCGCTACTTGTCCTAGAGTTCTACATGGATTGTAACCAAATTTGGCCACAAACATCCTATGGGGAAGGGGAACAGAACTTGTATAAATTTTGGCTCTGACACCCCCCCCCCCCCCCCCGGGGGGCAGGAGGGGCGGGGCCCAATAGGGGAAATAAAGGTAAATCCTTTAAATCGCTACTTGTCCTAGAGTGATTGTAACCAAATTTGGCCACAAACATCCTTGGGGGAAGGGGAACAGAACTTGTATAAATTTTGGCTCTGACCCCCCGGGGGCAGGAGGGGCGGGCCCAATAGGGGAAATAGAGGTAAATCCTTTAAATCGCTACTTGTCCTAGAGTTCTGCATGGATTGTAACTAAATTTGGCCACAAACATCCTTGGGGGAAGGGGAACAGAACTTGTATAAATTTTGGCTCCGACCCCCCGGGGGCAGGAGGGGCGGGGCCCAATAGAGGAAATAGAGGTAAATCCTATAAATCGCTACTTGTCCTAGAGTTCTGCATGGATTGTAACCAAATTTGGCCACAAACATTCTTGGGGGAAGGGGAACAGAACTTGTATAAATTTTGGATCTGACCCCCCGGGGGCAGGAGGGGCGGGCCCAATAAGGGAAATAAGAGGTAGATATTCAAAAAATATTCAGAAAAGAAACAATGAACCTGTATTCAGAACATGACTTGCCATTACAAACCAGGTGAGCGATACAGGCCCTCTGGGCCTCTTGTCGCAATACGCACGGGTAAAACTTTCGTTATGTTATATATACATCTGCTATTTTTACAACATATTTCATGCATATACCAAATACTTCGCACGGAGAAAATTTTTCTCTCGCGTAAATTAGCATGTTTACAGTATATTTCTATATTAAAGACACTACATAAATGTAACATAACATTTAATTGTTTTTTTCCGCGGGCCAATTTTTTCTCGATTTGGATCTAAAACAAGAAAATAAAATCTTAGCGAATTAAAATCTCGCGATTGGACTTTAAGTGTACATGTATATACATTTAGTCGATTCTTAATATTTCATGGATCAAGGCGATAACCCGCGAATTAGCCAAAATTATCCAATCTGCGAAAATAACCGGATATACGGTTATTGAATATCTACTCACTTACAATACAAACAATTATAACAACGAAATAACAGACCTGAAAACATAAGAACAATATTATTTATGTGGAAACAATCATTGGGCAATGTAACTCTAACGAGGATCATGGGGAACTGGATTAGCGGAACTATAAAAAAAATGTAATTGAGTAAATCTTACTGGGCTTTATTGGTTTAACGTCCTATGGTATCAGACAGGGTCATATAAATACTTGGAAGGTTTGTTGATGGTGGAAAGCCGGAGTACCCGGAGAAAAAATACCGACAACAGTCAGTACCTACCAACTGCCCAAATTGGGATTCAAATTCATGACGCAGAAGTGGAGGGCTTGTGGTAATATGTCGAGACATATTTACCACTCGGCCAACGCGGCCCCCAATCTTCTTGTTTGTTTACAGAGTAGACGAGCATTTCTTTTGGCAACAATAATAGCAATAGTTGAAGCGGGAGTTATATGTAGAGATCCACAGAGGTTGAAGTCGAGCTTGTAAAGTAAAATAACATGTGATTAATCAGGGTAACTAACAATGACGTTATTGATGTATGCGCAGCATCGTGATTTGGGTAACTGACCGACACATTCGAGGGTGACAAACGCACAAACGTTAAATTGTACTTTAGTTGGTTTTTGCTATTTTATTAATAGGGACAAATACGTGTGCATGTAATAACATTCAAAATCATATAATTTTTTGTTTATTTTTTGTGGTTATTTAAAAAATAAAAGTTTACTTTGCTTTAATATTATCAGCATTAAATTAGCACTTCCTTAGACCTTTTTTTTAGATTTCACTTCTGAAAATTGTTTTTGACATTATTACACGACTTTGTTCTTCGTTTTACCAGTAACACAGTAACCGTTTTCAGTCTCAAAATATTTTCTTAGTATGTATACTAATGATCGAGTCAATTTATGGCCGAAAATGATCAACTTTTATTCTGTCTCGTTGTCTTTATCACATGGAAGCGAATAGAAGATGATATTCTATTCTGATTGGGGAAAGAGTTTAAAGCTATGTTCATAAGCCGACTAAGGTCGCTTTAATATTATTAAATGTAAAACCAGTCCGCAAAACCTGACTTTATTATTAGGCTTTTTTTTAATTGCCTTTTTTTGTCCAATGAATAGGGATGTGTACGTTTTCCCGGCATTGCATGGACGATATATTAGAAATATGCCGCTGACGTAGCGCAGGCGAAAATCTGTCCTACGATTTCACATCTTTAAGAGGTACATGTACCACTAGGTGACTATATAATCATTATGCATTTTAAAAAAAGCCTAATTATATAGGCAGTTTTAGCGGATTAATGTAAAACGAGATTGCTAATTTTAAACAGTCCCATACATTATTAGCCGAGATATACAAATGTATACTATGGCCCTGACACTAGACTTAGACATTATGACGGATATATGTCTGGTGTAGGGCCAGAGCGCACTGCTATATCAAAAGGTGAAACTCGCCGACACCGTTTGGTATCGGGCCAGGTCATCTCCAATTCAGCTGACCTCCGAGAAGCACCATTTACCTTGGTCTTTTCAACGAATAAATAATTTATCCACCCAAATATAGCAATCGGTCGAGATTAGAGGCGATTTGCATACTATGTGAAAATGACGACGACCAAGAGGAAGATTTATAGTCGCGTAAAAGAAACTACTGTATTATCATAATATAACGTGCATGCATAATAAAATGGATTGCTATGGGTAGATAAATTATTCATTTGTTGGAAGTTATGTAACGCTTCTCGGTGGTAATGTTTTGTAAGCAGCTCGATCGGAGATGACCTGGTCCGATACCAAACGGTGTCGGCGAGTTCCACCTTTTGATATAGTACTGCGCTCTGGCCCTGCATCAGACATCTAGCTGTCAAATAAAGAAATGCAGCTTGGGATTGAATGAGAGGTCAAAAGTTAACTACAAAGGTCATTGTTACTAAAAATAGATTATTTCACAAATTTTAGTTTTCAAATGATAACTTCAGAACACATCAACGGAATTTATTCTTCATACAATGGTAACACAGGAGAGAACATAGCTTGATATTGAATTTGGGGTCAAAAGGTCACTGTTACTTAAATAGTTTGTTTCACTATTTTTAGTTTCCAGATGATAACTTGAGACAGAATTTGTTAAAATTTCATACAGCGATAGCATAACTAAGCAATAATAACTGGCCATAGATAAGGAAATGTAATTGACGGCAGGGGACGTGTGTTGCTTGCAACACTTACTGTAAGCTTATATTACTGAGAATGTTTTGACGTGTCATCCTTATTACCATGCAGTAGTTGACTTAAAATGCCATGTGACAAAACAGTACTAATTGTTATATACAAACATTTGATTTTCTTTTCGGAAACGGACAAAAAAGACATCCTAAAAGTGTAGACAAAATAGTATATTTCCATTGTACTTCTAGTCTTCGGTTTGCTTTATATAAAGCAGATGGGAGTATAATACTATTTTACTTTACTACTTCTTGATTCCATGTTAATTCGTTCATTCATTTGAAAGAATGTCGTGTTATCCAGAACATATCGTTTACATTATACTTCTTCGGCCTTGACAAAGCCAATATTGACTCCCACCACATATACAGCAAACAGAAAACATATGAACAAAGATATTGATATGCACATATTGATTTTCTATGCTTAGTCAATCTAATTATCAGATCATTAATGCTAATGTTTCATTCGATAAGATAGTAATTAACCAATTTGATACCCTCGTGACAACCGTGCCGTCCTCTTCATGACTGGCTACCATATATAACATTTAATAGTAATGTTGGGGCGGGAAGACATTTTTATGATCGCAAAGAACACCAATGGTCGCTACAGATTACTACGAAATACAGTTAGTCGTTAACTGTCCATGAAATTCCCTGACCACCGTCAACGTGACACAGGGTTTATATTGATGGCTATAGCACTTTCAGATCCGTTTACTCTCCTTTGGAGTGGTCAGTACGATTCGGTCTCTGGACATCTTTTTTAACACGCTATTTGACCAATGTACATTAAGACGGCGTGTTCCTGAAAAGATGTTAACATAACGCTAATGTGTAACGGAAGTCATGTCGGCTTTGGCGGAAGCTTAAGCGTATCTTGCCAAAATTACACAATAATAACTTTTTATAAAGATAAAGGAATGTACTCATCACAAATCCAATTTGTTGTTACGTTTCCTTGTGTGTTAAGTAAGTGTGGTCTGTGTAATATTTGGCATGATGTGCATTCAGTATTCAAAACCACATAGAAATATTCTCATGACGCAAGCTTTTATTTTTGGATTGAAATATTAAATTGCATAGTCAGTTAAAGTTAAAGTTTATATTTATACAGTCAGGCTTATTCTGTTACATAACCACGAAGAAAAATATGACATAAAGTTATTGTTCTACATATAAACATAAAATATTGAAAAAATACACGACATTGTAAGCTAAACAAATGTTGATGAAATTGTTTTTAGACAGGAGCATACACATACGGTAAACAGACTACTGTTAAAACAATATGAGTAGTTCTAGACAAATGATAGCTTTACTCCACTAGCAAGAGTCAGAGTTCGGCATACAAGACGTCGGACCACAATGTGTAATTGCGGACAGTGAGCGAGTTTGAGCATTTCAAACACATTTCACCACGGTGAGCCGTTCATGTATATCACTGTTAAACCAACTTATCTAATTTCCATTAGAACTGGTTTGTTTTCGATATATGTGCAAATTTGAATGTACTCTTAAACTAAATTCTCTCTTTAAGGTTTAAGGTTCTGTAATAGTGATAATGTTTTTTTTTCTTTTGCAACTTTTAATCGGATTTGATTACTGCACGAATACTCCATAATCAGCATACCCACCCCGGCAGATTCAAACAATGTCTGTATGTCATTTCTATAATCATTTTTGGCAATTTTCTGTGAATTTTGCTTCTAAATTATTCACCTTATTAAAGTGAATTTCCGAATTTAACGAAGCTGGTGAAATCGCAAGTGAAATCTAAAAATTTGAGTTAAAACTGAAGCGGCTTAAAATTCAAAGTAAACATTAATACTTTAAAAAAATAGCTGAAATAGCTTTGAAAAGTATCCTTAATTATATAACGTTAAAAAATACTATGAAATTGATATATTTTTAAGCATTAACCTGGTGCATTGAAGTAGATAGGCGATGAGCATATACTTCTGGCGACATTGTATTTATCTGTTGGTTTTTACAGTTTTTACATCTATCCATGACAATGTATGTCAACACTAATGGATAGGTAATACTATATGATCGTTGTACTTTGCGTTTCAACAACAAAACAAGACATCATCCAATATTGTTCAACGGATGTTCGATACGACATGATTACAATTACAGTGTTTGCTGCTAAAGTAAATTAAAGTAGTTTCGGGTATATATATGTTTATGCAGTTTTTTTGAAGTGACATGGTTTTTCCTACATATGGGTAACATGGACAACCTCTACAGTGGCTGCCCGTATTTTTGACCTATGGTTTATTATCGGTCTTATGGGCAAACACGTAATACCACTTAATATAAAGGTCACTCCGACAAAGTAGAAGGCTGCATTGTAACTTTCAGTCATGTCAACAAGCAGACCTGCAATGCAAAAAAGTGTAACGTTTATGTGAAGAGCTTGAAATAATGTTGTTAAAGATGATCCACCGCCGACAGAACATAAATGATATTCATCATTTGAACAATAATTGATGTTTAATCGTATATATCTATGTGTAATTAACACAAAAAAAACAATATAAAATAATTTATTTTGCCTTTGGTGCATGCGCAATCAGTACTCCATTCCATATCGGATATAGTGTCACGGATTTTTTTCGGGATGCAATTAATTATAATTTTTTATACTTTTAACTTGAAGTAATACTAGAAGCTGAAAGTTTTCCATGGTGGTAATGGTGTAAAGTAAGTAACTTTTGTAACAGAAGAAAAATACTAAATCGTCTACTTCTATTTTTTATAGTGAAAAAATACCATTTGTCAACGATGGAACATCTTTAAGGAATACCCTTTTCTTGAAATATTGCACTGCAATGTTATAGATAATTGTTTACCTTAAATAGAGTGGAATTATTGTCTTCTATACAGCGCAATTTCACTGAAGCGTGCTACAGAAGTTTCCGAGCAAGACATTAATTAACCATTTTTGAACAAAATTGATTTAAAAACTAATAAGTTATCATATAGTTACCTGGTTACCATGACAACTGAACTTTTCGAACCCTAATACTTCTGATACCCTTTCACCTGATCTCCAACATTACACATATATACATATAGATCACAAAACTGAAATCAGAACATCTTTATTGCTCTAGTTTATCTTCGTGAGTTGATATAAACTAGATGAAATGATGCTTTGCATTGACAGACATATCACCTCAAATGAACACACAGCTCACAAGATAGACAGTAAACATTATATACTAATATTATATAGTTGTAATACGTGTATTTACCAGCAGAGGGTGGTCCGATAATAAATGAAATTCCCATAAAGAATGTAAGTAGGCCCAAAGCGTTAGACAGGCGCTCCAGCGTAATAAACTCCAGCATAATTATAGTAGCCAAGGATAAACTCGTACCTGTAAATATAGAAACATCTAATAGTAAAATATATAGTAAATAATGATATCTTTAACATCAACACAACATTGGTAAATATAAAACACTATAATTAGGTATAAGAAATTGAAAAAAAAATGTATAAAATATCTTAATTTAGATTGTAGTTTTTACAAATTGTAATTAATAGTTTGGATAAAATATAGATATAATTTGGTGAACTTGACAGAATGGCTATCTTAAAAAGAATGGCATCATGCAATCCATGTTAGCCAAATCCAAAATTATTCTGACTTTAGAATAGTACAATGCAATATCACAAGGGAATGGTGACATCGCAAATTAAATATAGATTACACGAGTTAAACATAAAACAATGGGTAACCATTCCAAAGGAAATTACACAGTTCAGACTAGCAGTTATCAATTATATTAGATATAGGATTTTAAAATGTTAATCAATGTACGTTTGAAGGCGTAGATCCCCATACGTACCTATCCCTACTCCTATAACTATACAATATATGGCTAGTGTGATGAAGTCGGAGTAGCAAGACACGAAAACAGAAGCCACGCCACCAATCAGGAGTGGTACACTGTAAGTGAGGATAGAGTCTGCCCAGGGGTAGTCAGCTACCAGTCCCGACAATACCATGGACACGGTGTTGGACATTCCTAGGATGGATATCAGGAGGGCACCATCACTGTCCGACAGACCTTTCGCTAGGGCGAAAGTCGGCAACAGGTTGTAGGGAATCTGGATACCTGTAAGTATGATTGGCAATGATAAACAATATCAACATTGGCTAAATAGCATCCTGGGGAGGTTTTTGCATGGAACTCAAATTGACAGATGATATTTTTGTAAATTTTTCATCATTTTGTTTTCTTGGCATTCTAAAAAGGAAACTTAAATAAAACATACTTACCCATGGCAACGAGAACGCTGGACGTCATGAACAAAAGAAAAGCCGAATCTGTAAAAAATGGCACTGTTATTGTCTTCAGGCTCTGCTTAAGCTCATCCACAGTTTTTTTCAAGTCAAATGAAGTGTTGGCATTGGAAGACATTGCAATCGGTTCTACGGGGTTGTTTTTACGGTTTGTAAATTTCAAAGGTCTGTAAACTACTGCGAACAATGTGCAATTAAATAATATTGCTGAAACAATCCACAGGGCTCCCTTCCATCTGTAAGTGTCAATCAGAACCTGGTTTACTGGGGAAAATACTAAACAACCGACACCAGATCCACAAGTAGCTATCCCTGTCGCCAAGGCTCGACGCTTGTCTAAGTAGTAACTAACGATCACTAGAGATGGGGAGTAGACCAGTCCTAAGCCGATACCTGTACAAAGGAATAGACACATAAGGGACGATTGCAATCATTCATAAGTTGGTTTAAATGAAGGTGTGATAATTCTCCATGGTATTTGTACAGATGAGCATTGCAATGTAGGATTTTCGAATTATATATACTATTGCAAGATAGTGAAAGACAAAGAAATTCTGTATCGTATCTTTTTTTCTACTTGAATTTCTTCCCTTGATTCTGTCACCTTGCGAGGACACAGTCTATGGAATTGGTAGTTTCTCCTACTTCTCCTACTTTGTAATATTAAAACTGACATTGTAAGCTCGTGTTGAAATAATAATAATACAAAAAAGATCGAACGTTTTGGAAATGATTGCTTTGTATCAGCCATCGTTTCTAAGGAAGTTGACTGCCATTTTTCTTTTATGACATCTAGTTACCAGTGTAAGTAATGGTGGGTATAACTAGAGCAGTTTCGACAAGCCGGTTTACTCCAAAACGTTTGAAAGATTTGTTTTTATTTCAACTTAGAAACAATGATCGATATACAGGGATCACACAAAAAAGTCTCCCAAAATACGCAACACACACTACCTACACGCTGCACACGACATACACGGAAGGCCGTCCTTATAGGACCCTTGCTGTTAATAGGACGCTAAAATAATCAAACAAACAAACAAACAAAACAGGGATCATCTGCAAACAATTGAATAGAAACATTTTTCTTTATCTCAACGCCAATATTTTTAAGTTTTAGCTTAAAAACGAATGGTTTAACCATTTTTAGTATAATATGCGTGAAATAACACTACTGAATGCTTATATATGATTATTATTGCCAAAATGGCGTCTGGCGGCCATCTTTAATATAACCGGAAATATTATTCTTTTTTTTTTTGAGATTGCCTCCATAACTGAAATTGATCAATGCATTTTAATGATATTCATGCTAAATTTGGTGCTGTTATCATCAAGACCAGTTTTTCCCTTTACCGCTGTACTAATACAACGCATTACATACAAGGTAGACCGTTCTTAAATAGCCACATAGCTGTTGGTAAGTCCTTAGACATAATCTTCCAACCGGCTTACCACTATTTTAGTCCCCCTGCCGGTGAAACCAGAGGGGACTATAGTGTTTGTTCCCGTCAGTCTGTCCGTCCGTCCGGCCCAGCGTTCGTCCGGATTTTGTTTCCAGATGATAACTTAAGAACTAATCGATTGATATTGATCAAACTTCACACAATGGTAGCATATGTGAAAATACAGCTTGGGATTTAATTTGGGGTCAAAAGGTTAACTACAAAGGTCACTGTTACTAAAAATAAATTGTTTCACAAAATATTAGTTTTCAGACGATAACTTGGGAAAACATCAACGTATTTTGATCAACCTTCACACAATGTTAGAATATGGGAAAATACAGATTGGGACTGGATTTGGGTTCAAAAGGTCAACTACAAAGGTCACTGTTACTAAAAATAGATTGTTTAAAACAATTTGCGTTTCCAGACGATAACTTGAGAACAGATCAACGGAATTTCTTCAAATTCCATACAATGATAGCATAACTAGGCAATAATATCTTGCCATGTATTAGAAAATGTAATTGACGACAACACTTACTGTAAGCTTGTTACATGATATACTTGATATTTTATGCTATGGTTATTGATGTCAGGAATAGGGATATCGGCACATTTCAAACAGAAACTAATATAGTAAAGAAGATGGGAGCATTTTTTCTGAGTAGTTTCACTCAGAGAGAAAATTATTACGTGGCAGAGCGAGCTAATTTAGCTTAAAAAATATCCAAATAATGAAAATGCAAAATCAAACAAGAAAGGTGTATTACAGTTTATATAGAAGTTACACAAATAGTGGTTGTTGGATATGGAATAGTTATTTTGAAAAGGTACAAGTTGTAACTTTTAAAAACTAAGTTACGAGTGTGAAAAAAAATCAATAGTCAATAACCCTGAGTTGTGTGGCCTATTTCTACCACAATTAAACCGTCTTCAAGAAAGCTAGACTGAAATTATAAATGTTATTTGCCGAAATATACAAATAATGTGTAGCGATATTAAAAATAGGCACTATTAATATTAAAAAAAATCTTAATTCTTAAAATATTGCATTGCTAACAAATCATTTTAACTATAAACAACTCTTTTATAAATTCAAATTACTTTTGGATCTATAATTATGTAGTTATTTAAACAATACACAACTGGTTGTCGAACTAAATGCAGGCATGTTTACCATTGTTGCAAAGTTCATGTCTTGTCTAAGTGCGATTATTAATGAGGTTAACACGACACTGGGAAAACGTAGTTTGGGTGAAAGTTTAAAAACAACTAGTGGAATATCAATATATTTATCCACCACCCAGCACAATTATACAATAGACCGAGAGTGAAATAACGCGACGTATTGTGGTAGAAATATCATTCAAAGACACGCACTTGACAAAAAACAACAATTAAAACGTACCACCCACAACTCCATACAATAAGATCATGATGTTCAGGTTTTTGGAGAATGTTGACAAAAGTGTCCCCATAAAGCCCACAGCTCCACCAACCATTGCCACGCTACGACAGTCGAATCTGTTGATCAACACACCCGTGAATGGACCTAAGTAAATAAAGTAGGTATTGTATAAATGTATATATATGACAAAAGTTTAACTTTAGCTCAAAAATTAATTTGTTAATCAAATAATATATGTATGGAGATGTTACTTTAGATATACATTGTATTTACATGACTTACCTATTAAAAATGATACACCAACAATAATAGAACTGAGAACCTGCGTTCGGGCACTGCCTTCATTAAACGTGGCGAGGATATCATCGTAGAAAATTCCAAACGTACATGTCATACCATCGATGAGGGCATGTTGCATAAAGGATGCCATGACAACGATCCATCCCCAACCTCCATCCGGGGCCTTCGTTATCTGATCATTACTGACCACTGTCATTTTAACTCCTAAAACAGTGTACAAAATCATTTTCACTTTCTGGATTCCACCTTTCGATAACTGTGAGCGTTCATATGGTTTAATAGTTATGATTGTATCATACACAAAAAACAGATCTTTACATATCTTAATATTTATTTTTTTGTCATTACCTTCTTTAAATATGATAAAATAATATAAGATATAGTTTAAATAGATATGTTAATATTGACAAAAGAATCTATATGGTAATGAAATCGTTGTGTATGTATCTAATCATTTAAGATTACTTTTTAAATACATGTACTTGTCATCCAGAGGGAGAATTTATATATATATATAAATATATATATAATTCAAACAGTATAAAATGTCTCATTCACAAATCATCGACCTCTTGGCTATCTTCAGGTACATAGAAACACAAGAAAATCCTGGTGAAATCCATCTTGAACATTTTGATATGAAAATAGTGTATTGATAGATACAGAAGACAATATTGAGAAATTTTGTTAAAAAAATCTTTGATGACAATTAGAGTACATGTTATCTATATTAGTCATTAAAGGTCAAATAATTATGTGGAATTGCTCATGATATTTTATACACATTGAACCAGTAAGTTCTTTCTAGATAGATGAGATAGATGAAGAAACTCTAATGATGAGAGCATTTTTTCTGATACATTTTACATTTTATTATGCAATGCCATCCCGGCATGTTAACAATTTGGCATGAGATGGTATTTTAACACTACAATATGTATAAAGTCTTGACTTAGTTGACGCCTAGTAATCTGAAAGAGTACAGCCAAAATGGATCAGACCAGTTAGTTTTACAAAAGTATCTTTTTAATATAGGTGGTGGAATCAAATATATTCATAGATTGAAAGGTCAAATTGATGAAAAACATTTTTACTCTGTGTAAACGTTTCTTTTATTCTTTATCATTTTTTCATTTTTGATCCTGAAACTTTGTGCTCACAATAGTCTTCACTAGCAACAAGTCGTTCTGGTGTGTGCATGGAGCCAAAAGGTGTTAGCAAATCTTTCACTGATGACATTCTGTATAAGAAACTATTAGGCCCAAGGAACTCTTGGTGTGCGATATATATTTATATCATTTTCATCCATAGTAAATAGATACATGTGTAATTAAGATTTCTATTTTCATTTCATTATCTTCGGTTTTTATCACCTATATGCTAAATATTATTAAGTTCAAGTTGCCTCTGGAAAACTACATGTATATAACATAAACAGGGACTTGATAGTTGTATCTGACATTGAATGTCAATAATAAGAGCTTTCTGTAACATGATTGTACGTAGTCGACCAGGTGGCTCCATCCGTAGAGCATCCGGCTAGTGTAGGAAAGTTTCATGTTAAAACCCTGATCTGGCTGGCTGCATCATTTTCTCCTACAGTATATGTGCGAGTTCCTCATTATTATTTGGGTGGGTGGGAGAGGGAAGGGAGTTTGTGGTATCATGTCATTATGAATTTAAAATTAGGGTGATGTCATTCAGTTATTGAAAGTAGAAGAGAAAATCCAAGACAATATTAATACTTTGAATTTGTGGTTCCATTATAGTAAATACCGTATTCGCTGTAATTTAGCGTCCCTCCCCTCACCCGGAGAATGTGTTGTAGCTATATAAACACTATATACAACCATCCCATGGATTTCACAATGGTTTACTACTTGTGATGCTTATAACATCAATATTGAACGAACTTGCAAGTCCTTTACATATGACTCATGACATGATAATGCGTTTCAAAGGAGAAAAGGCATGTACAATGTAAGTATATTTACTGTTATTCCCCTTACAATTTTAAGTGCCTTGGGCACTAATTTCGGCAAATACGGTACACTAAATCAAACAATAATATTGTTAAAAAACAAGCTTGGGATATTTCAATTTATTAATTAACACTTGAACCCAAGGTAGAGAATTTTAATTTGTTAAATCTGTATATGAAAAGAACAGTCTTTCAATGGCAATTAATTCTGCATAACAACTCGGCTGTTATGTTGACTCCTTATCGATCTATAAACAGCCTTATTTTCCAGTAGCGACTGCAAGTACCGGGAATTTTTAAACTTTCAAATAGACCTGAAATAAAGAAAACAGTGTCAAAATGTAACAAATAATCTAAATTTCACACGCACATAAAAATCCTCGCCAGAATTTTTTTTTTATTATTAAGACTGGAATTTAGAGAAATATTAAACAAGCTACGATGGCCTATCCGGGTACATCCTTGGTGACACTTACCATTACTTACCATTTACAAAAAACATTCATAGATAATCTATGGAAAGTATGGACCTTCCTTTAATCAAAAATTTTCTGTCATTGTATACTAAAAACCGTATATCAATTCAGTGGTTTTATTACAGATTTTCCTCATATACTGCTTGCGTGGGTTTCACTACGCGACGTGTTCATGAAATATGAGAGACTTTTTTCTACACCCACCCTCCGATTATTTGAATGTTTGCAATAATGACACAGAAATGTAAACATGAGTAAAGGTGGGGTTGCAAAATTCGCCCACGCTCTGATTATATTCAAATTTTATAGTTTTAAAGGTTTAGGTACATATCTGCTTTACATGTGTTTTTTTTTATCTATTTTTCATAATTTAAAAAGTCATTAAAGGGCCTAAAATGATGTTTTCTAAAATTACTTTGGGTATGTGGCAAAGGAACCCTTTGTGTCCCCCTTTTGAACATATTTTTATTTTTTTAATTAGTTTTGTTAATAAAAGATACTTTATTTTATATCCATTTATAATGATATTTACTAATTATATTTACTACAAATTGATTTCAAGCAAAAAAGATCAATTTTTGTCAGGATATTTGTTGAGTATATTGGGTATACTCGAAATATTCGACATGTTGCCGATTATGTCCACACTTTTACAGATACTTTCAAAAATGAAATCCGGGAAAATAGCATTTCATAGGCTGAAATATAACCATCTCTCTTATGTAGATAAAAACTGTTTGAATTAAAAATGATTAAAGAGGGAAACAGAGTTACATTTGATTTTCAAATGAAATATGTTAAATAAAAAATAATACTAGAACCACAAAGGCTACAATCTTAATTTTGGCCAATTAGGGGGCCTTTATTTCGTTTCAATGGCAACAATGTATTTTAAACTGTTACTATATACCAATTTTCATTTAAATCTGACATTATTTAGATTTCAACCAATCAGAGGCCTCCGTTTTGTTACCATGGCAACTAATATTTTCAGAGGCGTTACCATAATGTTTAGCATCTAAATACACTGTACACTAACATTTCACTTACACTGGACTCTGGAATCATAAACAGGAAATGAAAAGCTAGATATACTAACAAAGAAGTGGTCCATTGCTGCATGTACCTGCACTCTCTATTTTCAAGTCACTCAAAAACTGTTTTCCCGGATTTAAATTTTAAAACTGATTTTTACATGGACAAAAAATGTCATGGGAGTATTTTTAATGGGGGTAAAATTGTTGACAAAACCCATAACAGGGTGAAATGAGATGACAAAGAGCAATGTTCGTTATCATTTTTTCCAAAAAGTGTTCATTTTTTGTAAAAAATATCATTTCAAACAACTTTTTTCGTTAAAAAATCAAAAAGATACGACTTTAATATAAAGTATACGGTCTACTCAAATAATTTATGAATAAAAAATTTTAAATACTTAACAAAGGCTAACCTATATAGGTATGTCTGTGCAGGTAGTTTTAATGAAAATGAATACGAAAATTCAGGCCCTTTGGGCCTTTTTTAAAATCACAAAAGGAAAAAGTAGTGTCATTTTAAGGGACAATTACTAGTACATTCATTATGGAAAATTTCATAAAAATAATTGGCTGTGGGCAGTTTCTATGGAATTTTTAACATTAGCTTGAACACCATCTTTGGTAATAATGTTTGACGTCTTTAGGACAGTCCTTGACCTATTAGACTCATTGAGTTCGTAAGCTTACCTTCTAGTTTCTGCTCAAGCGTCTCGATTTCCTGACCGGCAGCATTTTGTTTGTGCTTGGACTCGCACACAAATCACGTGATTCCCAACAGTGAAGACGTCTGCGTATGTTTGTGGTTTACCTGTATTAGTTGTATTACCTAAGTGTTACCCGAATTCGAAAAAAAATAATGTTAACGCGGCCATTAAACCTTGTATATTACTCAAATCCAGCGACGCGTTTTAAGCCATTATTAGGCTGTTTCACAATAAAATTTTGTTTTTTTGTCAAAGAAAAGTAAATGATAATGTCTTACATCGATCTTACCACAATGTTTTTCTGTTACTTACAGAAATGTGCACTTATATGTGCACAAATAACGCTTTTAACGGAGCTCACAAATCTACAGCTTATCTTGATCAGCAGCAGAGTACTCTTTTCAACCTCCTTATTATTTGGGACAGGCCACTCCTCCAACTTTTTCAGGTAATTGGATTAAGGGAAACTCCCTCCGAGCTGACAACATTTTCCGAACATCAACACTTCACTTAGGAACAGATGACACTTCTTTGGTTTCAGTTTTAGGTTGTAATGCAGTTGTCGTGAAAGAACGTTGATCAGGTTACTCAAATGACCATGAAAGGTCGTACCTAGAACCATAATGTCATCCAAGTATGTTGGACACTTCTTCCAACCAAGGCCAAACAGGACAAGTTGGACACCACGACTGAATGTAGCAGTACTATTGCATAGCCCAAACGGTAATCGGTGGTATTCTAATTTAAAAACCCACGTTTGGTAACAAATGCAGTCTTGTCGACTTCAACTTGCAAAAAGCCGCCAGCCATACTCATAAATTGAGTTTGTGCTAGCGGGAATAGTTCTCAATTTTTGGAAGAGGAAATGCTCCCTTATGGACTTCTCCCCATTCTCTGTCGGACCAAATGCTCCCTTATGGACTTCTCCCCATTCTCTGTCGGACCAGGTGTTCTGCCTATTAGGCCGGTATTATATGGGTGTATGTTACCTAAAAATTGTTGTCATTTAGAGTTATTGCCCTTGAAATTTCTCTATTTCCGCCCAACATTATTGATACGGTTCTTACCATGCTGTTTGCAAGACTTAGTATTTACTGTCAGTAAGTTGTCCATAAGTTGATACAATATTTATTAATATTTGTATTATTTGTATTTGTAACAGTAATGTACCAATGCTAAGTCATACAATCAATCATTTACTGATAAATACATATGCAAGACCACACACTTGTGTTTTTCTAACGAATCGGAAAGCACGAGTTTATTGCGCGGACGAATATATTGATGAGTGCGCGGAGCGCACGAGTGAATATATACGTCCACGCAATAAATGAGTGCTTTCTGATTCGTTAGAAAAACACAAGTGTGTGGTCTTGCTTTATCACATACCTTCCCTATTTGATGTAGATCGTTTTATTGACTTTGAGATGATTAACAAAAATCTAAATGTTTCAATTCGCTTCGTCTTTCAAAAACCGGTCTGAACCTGTTTCGGTACAAGCCACTGCCTTTCATATCAGAGAGAGGAGAGACAAAATGCTACAAAGAGTAGATTTTGCAAACTATCTCGTTTTCTTTAATTTAGTCAGCGAAATTATAACTCAACAAGTAAGATACAGGTTTTGATTTTTATATATGACAATAATTTCTCGTTAAGATTTACAACAATTACTTGTAAAATAATATAAAAAAACACAATAACATAGTAAATTCTCCCAACTCGCGATATCATGGTCTGATCGTGACGTCACCGACATCGGTCACACACTCAAAATTTCCCACGGCTTAACTTCAGTCAGAATCGGAGTCCGGTAGCTGAGCTTTACGTTTATACTTACGAGGAGGTGAAGTGTTATGAGATGTTGTATTTTTTGACTTGGATGATATTTGGAATGAGATATTGAAAGTTCCACCACTTATATTTGCACCAGAAAACATTCCCGTCGCAAGATTTTGTAGGCTTACGTCTTTCTCACAACACGTGGTGACATCTGGTAAACTCTTCCTGTTTGGTGTTTCCGTCATGATCATACGCCTGCGTGATACTGTGGAAGTTACACTGGAAGATACATTGGAGGATACAGCAGACGTTTTTGTGACCAGATAACTGCATAATTGTCGTAGGAGCAACACTTGAATGTAGGAGTTTTGTACACAGTGTCTTTCTCAAGGTTTGGTTTGTTTTCTTACCAGTTAAACCAGCATTACTTGCCATTGTTTTCATCATTACACCGAGTTTGTTTCTTCCGACGGGTTGATTTTTGAACCACTTCTGACCACTGTTGTTTTGATTAACAGCAAAGTAAAATTGAGATTCGGGTGTATCCATCGCTTGAGGTCGATGCTTTGCGTAGAGTTTGTAGGCCTCGATCGGACATCGCAACTTACTTTCAGGATTTCCAAACTGTTTCGGATTAAACGATCTCATGTGAGTACTGTTTTCCCCCTCTTGTTTTTGTTGTTGTTCTTTCATTAAATTCCAGGTATTCTGATCCAGTTTCATCCTGCTTCAATTCTATATCTCCCCATTTTAATTGTCTGTTCTCATCACACCCTCTGAACCCCAAAAGTTTAGTGTTATTGAACCAGACGGTGTTTAGCAAAGTATGTGGGTTGTCATGACCCAGCTGACCACATTCCCACAACATTTCCTCTTCGTTGTCTGAGACAGGTTGTGCTTTATTGGGACGATTCCCAAGTCCTTTCTGTTTCAACTCTTTACGCCGAGACTGAAGTACCTGACGACTCGTGGCAAATAAATATGAGGTTAAAATGTTGAAACTATAACCATTTTCTCTCAGATAGCGGTCAATACCCCTGTGAAAGCTGGTAAGAGTATCAGGCTCATAATTAGAACCATCATTCTTCTGAAGGGACAGCAAAAACCCACCAATGTATGTATCTAGTATCTAAATGGCAGAATCTGAAGAACATCCCTGGGGTCGGACCTAGGAGGAGCTTGGATCCAGTCTTTGAATCTTTTAATGCACCCTTCAGTTTTCTTAACAGTGTTTTCATTTCTTTTACTCAGGATGTAATTTCTCAGATCTGAGACACCGGAAGTGTAAATATGGGATGGAATAAGGTCATCGGCGTCGTCTAAATCAGATGAAACATGGCCATGGGTATCGGGGATGGGATCAGGAGGAGGGGGAGCACACGACGCAATGGTTGAGGATGATGAACTAATTTCATTTCCAGACTTCGATGTTTCGTTACCTTCAACTTGAGGAATGGCTTGATTCATCATCTGTCTCTGGAGCCATCAGTAAATCATGCAAAATGTCGAAATCTCCAACAAATGCCATTATAAATAAAGCCAACACCGGCTCTGATAACAAGGTGTAAGCAGACGACAACTTGTTATTTGCTACCAACATCCTCCTTTTAAAATTTCAAATTTAAATTCTACCCAGAAGTATTCTATCCACAACATTATTTTTATCAATTTATATTTCAAAATAAAGTACAAAAATAAAATGTACAATTTATTAACTACAGTAGCAAACATTTTTTTTCAAAAATAAACCAATCCAATACAAGGGAATTCCCCTAAAAAGTAGTTCCGGCCAGTAGGTAAATACAACATTCCGTATTGTACATGTGCAATACAAAACATTGTATTTCATTGTCTGAAATTTGCTTGTATTACTATAACCAGATTCAACAGGTATGTGATAAAATATTATAGCGTTCAGTCGAAGCAGCAAATTTAACCACGTGTTTACGGTTCATGTTTCTATAACTGCACTTTTTCAATACTCATTTGCCTCGTTAAAATGTTACTTATCTAGTCATTTTAGACGAAGCCTATCTGAGAGCGTAGCAGTTAATCCATTCTTTTGTTAGATGGTTTTTGTAAATGTTACCAAATAGAAATATATAATTGTTTTGAATGCAGTGTAGATGCCAGGTAAACAAATAACTATTTTTTTTTACAGCGAAAGCGTTATCTCACATGATGCATTAGGCGATTGAACTCTTATCGATGTCACGTGTTTTGTTCTTATTGTATGCATTGTCATACTGTACTGCTAGAAATCATTTTTATATTAGAATAACAGCCTTAATGAATTATTAGCATTGAGTTTATAACAAGAAAAGCAATAATGAGCACAGGATGCTTCTATTTTCACTTTGTGCAAAAATACGTGACTGCGGCTACAAAATATATCTCAACGGCATTCTCAGTTGCCAGGCGGAAAATTCCGAAGAAAATGGTCACGTAAAACGGCTTTTAATATAAGATTCAGGACAAAATGTAAATGTTAGATTCAGGTAAGAATAAATTCGAAGGTTCATCTTTCACTAATGTTTTCATTTTGAATTTTTTGTTTGTAATCACGCAAGAGTGTGATTTTGCATACTGTCTTGCGCAGCGCTGGATCTATGCCATTCTTAGCGATTAACGGTACACGTATTTCCATATAGAAATTGAAATATGTCTGAAAGAAGGATGTTGAGAGTGTTAGTATTTTAATGCCTATACACGAAGACTTTCTATCAAACGGTTGATTTCCCCAACCATATCTTTCCGCGATGTGAGATGTGAAGGGGCCCCAGTCAGATTTCCCATCAGTACAGTATGTCTAGTCAAACGTCGTTTTAAAAAAACAAAAAACAAAGACATTGCCGGACAACTACTTACATGGGTTTGAACTTACACACACAGTTTTTCGTGGGTAGAGTCTTTGCAACTATGGATACAGTTTTATATTGAACGAACTTTCTTGTTTTTATATTTGTTGTTCCATAGCAACAACAAAAACATTTCTAAACATGTATATTTATATCAATAATATTTCCATTCTACTTTTAGTATCCCGTTTAATCTATGTTAAACCAGATAGGCAATATCAGGCTATGGACTCCAATATGGTCAAGCGTATGGATATTTCACGTTTTCGCCGCGTCATGAATAATGTATACAATGTATACTCATGCCTATACATAACGGTCAAATAATTTAAAAAGTGGTTTAAAGTTGTCTTTGAAATCCAATAGTATTATCGTGTTGACAAAATAGCATGTATTGAAAAATATCATCGCATAGTTTTCATTTATTCGCTTGTTTCAAAACGCTTTGTGTTGAACTATATTCAGAAGCTGATGCTATTGCTGTTCCGTTTATTGGATTTGGTGACGTCAACACTAGCGAAAGCGGGATATTCAAAAGATATATGGAAATATCAGTAATAAGTTGTTACCAGACTGGACATTATTAATTGGATTAATTATTTGGCTGGTTGGATTATTTACGTCCTATTAACAGCTAGATCATTTAAGGACGGCCTCTCCAGTATGCAATGTGTTTGTGGGAAAGTCTTTGAATCTTAGTATGTTTGTGTTGTGTCCCTTTCCAATAGTGGACACTATTACCTATTTTACATGCTATCCCACCGACGCCATCCTCGATACTCCGGGGGTTCCGATCACATACGATCTCTACACCTCTGGACTATCTCATAGCAAAAACTGGAGGCAACCGGACAGAACAGGTAATTCAGTCCTTTGATGTACATCAAAAGAGCCGTATAACGGTACACTGTGGTTGACTGTGTGGGTTTGAAGTTGGGCGTCGCTCTCTCTGTAGTCTTCAAACGAAATCTTTGCAGGCTTGTGATTGGTCAGAATTTTCTTCTGAACTGCCTTCAATTTTACTATGAGATAGTCCAGGGGTGGATATAACGTCAGTTATGGTAACCCCTGGAATATCGAGGATGCACCGATGCTGACGCCAGAGACACTGGGCATCACATACCATCTTATCACATGATACTGACATCAGACAGACCAGAGCCCAGTTTCATGAACAGTTCCCATAACCTTTTTAGTCTTATTCCTTAAAAATTTTAAGTTTTACCTTAGATTTATATGAATAGAAAACGAAGGGCGGCATTTTCACTTCACAAAACATGTACTTAAATTCTTATATAGCATTACAAAAGTTAAGGAAAAATCTTAAGTTAAGAAGCCTTCCTTAAAATACGTAATGCTTTCCTATGGAAAATTTTAACTTAAAGGATTCCTTAAATTTATGAATATTCATGAAACTGGGCCCAGGGCGCATTTTCACAAAAATTTCTTAGCTTAAAGTTCTCCATAGGAAGACAGGTTTTAAGGAAGGCTCCTTAACTTCAGAATTTTTCCTTAACTTTTGTAATATTTTTTTTCTATGGGGAAATTTAGATAAAGGAATACCTTTAAGGCAAGGCAAGGAATGTTTATGTAACTGGGCCCAGTCGCCCCTCTCTCTGTAGTCTAGAAACTCTGGTGTAATTTAAAGCATCATATGTACCTATACATGTGTATATTCTATTGGTAACCAAACATATTCTTCAAAACTGGTGGGTTTTCAAGTTACAACTATTAGCATAAAACTAACATTAATATTACATGTACAAACAATGTTTTAAATTTCACGACTCGGTGTAATGTTTCACCTTATACATACATGTATACATTATGTAGGTGGAAATTGTTATCCAATTCAGGTCAGTCGATTTGATTTAATCGCATTTTTATTAAGGTGAATTTGGTGCTGTAAGGAATTTCAGAATCTGTAATTCACTTCCTTCATATGAGATTGATGACAATCGTTTCGATCAACTCGAATGTTTAACTTTTACCTGCACCAGGCCCTCAAAAATGAAAAACAAAATCGTATCCGGTGTTATTGTTTATCATAGGTGTTCTCTCCGTTTACGCATAAATGTGTCAGACAGTCGAGATATGAGAGAAAAATACTCCCGAGGCTTGCCGAGGGTTTTACAACATTTCGTGATCCCGAGGGTAGAATATCCTTATCCTTCATACCCACATATGAAAGAGTTCTATATTATTTAAAATATGCAGAGGTTACATGTATTTTTATATACGCATGAATATTGAAAATGTTCGAGTGCAAGTCACCTGCAACAGATATGTATAATTAAATGCGCACTATTTAGTATCATACACTTATATGTGCACTATTTAGACCATTGAAATTATATCTAGTATTTTGTATTTTTTGTTAACATCTGATTAAAAAGAAATCCTATCAGTGCCGACCAGGAAGCATATTCATAAACATTCTGTAATTTAAGGAAATTTCTTTCCATTTTTATTAGCTGCAAATTCATTGTCACGTCATGAGAGAACCAATAAAAAGTCATGAGAGAGGGAGTGGAGCATTTCTCTAGTTACCTGTATGTAAGTTACCTGTATATTTTGGCAAAATATGCAAAACAATGTACATTTCAGTTGAGCAACTCCACAGGGTTCAGTACATGTCGTTATATTTACTAGTGTCTACAGCATGTACAAGAAGCGCTTATTTGTGGGATTCGACTTTACAAAAACATACACATCGAGTCTGTTTTTTCCTTGGGATTCATAGTCACTTTTTATCAATTATCAAGTTATGTTCAAGTACACATAAAATTATTTTTAGGCATATTCAGGTATAATTAGTTTAAACAGGGTCCAAAACCTTAAGATATTCCGATATACCCATAAATCTCGACAATAAGCCGCGGCCTACATTCTGTGTTGTTAGGAAATCCCAGGCTTATATCCAACACAAATTATATATCATGTAAGGAATGATAGACTTACTTAGGAGACCGGCTTATTTTTGTAATCTTTCATTTGTGTTCAAATTAAAACAGATATAAAGTACATGACTATATTAGATAATACACATAAATCCTCAACAATCAGGATTTTATTATACATTTAGATAATACATCATCAGCACGGAACATTATGACGATTATATTGTTTTCATATTGTTTAGATAATTTCACTTCAAGGAATCCAGGGCTTAATTTGAAAACCGACCTATTTTAGGGTATTATCACAAGCCCTCCATCTCTGTGTTGCTTGTTCGATTCTCATGTGAGGCTGTTGACAGTTACTAACCGCTGGTCGGTTGTTTCTTTTAGGGTAGTCCGTCTTTCCTACAATGACTATGTCTCTTAATAGGACGTTGAGCTAATATAACCTAAAGTAACCCAAAGTTTACTGTTACAGGAGACCTGTACTCCAGAACTTCTTTCCAGTACCATGATTGACAGAAATTAACAACAAGGGAATTGTCTGTAGATTAATTGCCGACGTCATGGTTCTATAAGGAGAGCTTTTGTTTCTTTGTGTATATCATGTGATCTGATTTGTTTATTGTTCCCTATATTGGCTAGCTAGTGGCACATAACATTTTTCACAACCCAATAACGTATAGTAGGCGTCTAGAATTATATGTGTCACCTCCAGTAATATCACTTTTTGTTTTCTATCTTTATTTCTATCCAGATGTATCCTTATACAAATACAACACTTGTTAATTATCTACATTGACCTTGACTTTGGAATATTATTAATGATATCATGTTTACTGTTTGATAAGAGTCAATCACTGTATTGAAGTCAAAGAATTTTGTTTGTCGCAATATATAGGCCACTGTAGTAACTAAAAGGTATGAAATAATAAGAAAATAAAAGCATACTAAATATATATAGAGAAGTACCTTCCTTAGTACCAATCATTTCCGCTAGGCTGTGCTCATGACTAAACTTAAAGAGTATTTTCGGAGCAAAGCTTCATATAGTTGCATACTGTATAAAAAACTTTTTTTGAGCTCAGACGATGATTTAAACAAATCTTATGTAAGACGTCATATATTTCATATTCATGAATTCTAATTTCGAGAATCATTTCTACTCAATTTCAATAACAAAGTGCAATATCTTTCAAAGCTTAAAGTCAACTTATTTTTTCATAGAAAGTTTTCGCGTCTTTGGTATAAACCAACAATTCCAGTAATCTATTTTCTGACTTATTTTTTTTTAATTTATTTTCGCGATTTTACGTTGATAGCGAAATTCGCGAAATAAAATCGTACGCGGAAATAAGTTGGTTTACAGAAGTACTACGTTACTATTTTTAGCTTGTCTCATTGGAGTTTATTTACCTTTTTTATGACGTCAGGAATTGTATTATCCGTGCTATTGCTAATTATCTCAGAATTTAATTAGAGAGCATAAGGGTGATGCTAGGGCGTAGGAGGACTCCGCAATCTCAGGGAAATTGAGGGCATCGACAGAATGCTTCACTGATACTCCCATAGAAACAATAAAAAGTGTAATAACCTAGTAATAAGCAGACGATCTTCTGCTAGCTGGCAATAAATGGGAAAGGGTCCTAACCTTTAAGCTCCACAGCAACCCCCCCCCCCACCCCATCCCATCGCACACATACACACACCAACACACAAGAAGAAGAAAGAAGTCAGGCATATTTTTCAACATTACGTAACTACCCATCTATTTCATCTAATATATCACGTTAGGTTTTTTATCAAAAAAACAGCCGCCATTGCTCAAGTTTTGTTGCATTTGGTGCGCACCTGATTACAAATTGGACCATGGGAGTGTTTTTTTTTCTATTTGAATGTCGACTATTTCGGATATTTCATTTTTCAGTTTGTTTATAGATTGATATGGGTTTCATGTTGCGTTTGTTTTGTAAATTGATTGCTTTCTATTTGTATCAAAATGGTAATTATAACAAATTTCAATTCTTTATCGTTAAATAATTGTTAAGATTATTATATTGATATTTTTTTTTCAAAAAGCATATTTGCATACCTTACTTACGGTGTGAACATACCCTAAATGATACATTGAAGGACGAGATAATTAAGTTCGTGTGTATTCTTCCATATCAGAATTACTTCACTTCGTAGGGATCAGAACGGTTTATGGATATAATGATTGTCCAATTTTCATAAGGACATTTTACATATGATTTCTGGTATGTGGAATGCTTTTTGTGATTTGTCATTTTTGTCGCCGTCATGCAGTTTTGTTGCCTTCGTTTGAAGTTTGAAACGCGGAAGATTCTTTCCACTCGATGTTGATAATGTTGGTTTGTTTTCATCAGCCGGCTTTGGATACTAATTTGAACAATTTTCCCTATTTGAATCACAGGGGAGTATTAACAAAGGTGCATCTTACTTCGCAGATAACAGCAATAAAATACTATTACTGTTAATTTAAGTTCCCCTCAAATATCAAAGGCCGTAGAAAAATCACAACTGAGGTGTTGGTTCAGTAACCTTGTGTGCGATATACGTCATTCCAGAAAACGACGATGCGTTACTATGTGGATTCTATTGACGTAATAGCATGTATAAGTACATATGTAAACATTTCAGACAATGTAATTTTATCTAGCGTGGGCGATTGCATAGCAGTATTAAAAGATATATTTCGTAATACTTGATTTCCTTTAAAAACAACCAAACACTGTCAGAACACAAACATGTATGATTTCATCTTTCAAAGAATACTCAGCTAGATTATGTACGTCTTTAAAGCATTGTTTTGTTATTTTAAAATTGCAAGAAAAACATCTAATCAACAATTTAGGAATCAAATAAACCCGAAAGTTTAAAGTTAATTAATTTTATTGGCCAGAAATGATATAACATTTACCAAAACAAACTTTGTAAAACAGATTGGCTGTTAACCTTTAGTAAACAAATAAAAAGAAGAATATTGGATTACCTTCATTTTATTTTAAAGCCGCCTACATTAAGGTCCATATTTTAAATCACAAAAATATTTGTTGTTTGGTGTATGGTATTATGCACTTATGGCTCCGGTTGCAGATAGATATGAAGGTTTATTTACCCGAAGATGTGATATTTCCCGAGGGCTTGCCTGAGGAAATATTACATCTTAATGTCATTAAACCTTCATATCACACTGCCACCGGGGATAAATTGTTTATTATAACGAAAATTCACGATTTGCAACGCTGGAATAAATATTACTTAAATTTGCATGAGATGAGCGAAAAATGACGTTTTACACTTAGTCCGTCATTGTTGTACAATCGGAAGGGAAGATAACTCTGTGTGAAAGGCGGGCGGTCACCATAGGTGCACGCGCCCCAGGGAAATACGATGTTTTATTTCATTGTCATGTGATGCGTTTTAACTAATCACAGATACTGTTATAAACATGAGGTATAATTATATATATATTACAATGTACAAATACTGTAGAGATGCTAATCTTCACGGGGTTTTATTTTCGCTATATTCCCGGATCCAATCGAATTCATGAAATTAAATACCTCGCAATATTGATAAAATCATGGTTTCGCGTATTATAGCATGTCGAAAGAATGACGCTTTAAAAGGCTACAAAAATAATTCGAGAAAAAAAAACCCATGAAAAAGTCGCAAACAGCCAATAACGAAATTGTACACCCGCAAAATTTAACAACTATAATTAATGTATTGATCTGTAGTATTTTGATATTTTTTTCATAAACTCCCAAAATAATTGATTAATTAAGGTTGTATTCCTCAATGCAGTCTCTCAGACGATATACATCATTCAGCAATATTAAGATCTGTCTGCATGTAGCCCTTCGAGATCACAATGCATTATAAAAACTGCTACAAACTTAGCATCACTATAAGATCACAAAACAAAACAAATAAAAAGACAATAGACTGGAAACAGTAAAAAAAGAATGAGTATCAAAAACCAATATCAACGAAAACTATAAGTGGTCATTCATCATTCAGCAACATCAAGATTCACCTGTATCATTATCGTCTTAAAGAAAAACAGTAAACTCTATTTTCAAAATAGTATACTGTTGCTATGACATTGGTCTTATGTTGACATCGTTGAATTATGTTAGTCTGAGAGAACAAACTACATGTAAGTAATAAAATATTCGAAAAAATCAAATAGGTATATATGCAAATTGAAAAATGTACTATAGTTTTATTACTATTAGTGGTGACGTAATGGTTTTTTCTATACTTTGATGCAATATCATATAGAATGATAAATGAAAATACTTCCATGAAATAATGTCGCACAACACTTCGCGTTTTATATTTAAAAATATGTTCGAATTGTACCTGCTGCCGCTAATGTATGACCGCAAAAGGCGTTTCAATTAGGATCTTATCTTTTCTCTTCTTCCTAAATACCTTTGTTCTTCCTAACGTCTCTCTTGACATCGCCACAATTTTGGCCTTTGGTTAAACGCTCGCTCAAGTGAGGTAGGCTCTGGGTTCCGTCCCCTGGGTGAGAATACATAAAAGTGGTAGTTTCTGCTCCTGCTTAGCTCTCAGCATACAGCACGGTGAGTTGTACGACTGGTTCGCCCGTTGCCAGTATAATGTGACCGGGTGAGGTGTGTTGCTTCAGTGATATAACACTATAAAAAGGGCAGGAGTTCCACGATATAAGAAGACTTAACACGAATACACCGCAACCTACCAAAACCACACCGAACACTATATATGCATACACGTTCCTTACATGACCCTGGCTGTTAATAGGATGTTAATTAATCAAATAAACATTTTTTCTTGAGTTTGCCAAGTTTCATTTTGGTTCTCAGATTCATAGTTATTTATATGGTATGGTCCATAATTACCGAGATCCCAACTGCGGCCGAGATTTCCCCAGAGGATGTAAAATTCGTCTTGTTTAAAAACTAACAGACCGACAGTATTTCTGTTTATTTAGTACGCCTAGCGTTGCTCACATACATGTATGTTAAACTGAGCGTCTATATTTGTTAATGATGTCTTATTAATAATTTTGAGATAAGTGGAACTGCACACCATTTTAATATGCCTTTCGTAAGCCTTCGGCGATCGTAACTATTAAGTGTGAATGACTGAAGGGAGCATCCAGACATTACCAATCGTCTTTGCCCCTATAGTGTATCTGTATGTTCTATACGTGTTCATCATTTATGTTATTGTGAACATTCGTGACCGTCCTTAATATGTAACTTGATTTGTTCTTTTGGGGGCTTGACAGAGACTAAAAATGATGTTGAACGTCAGTTGAAACTTTTAAGGCATCTAGCTCTAATAGAAATTTTATCTCTACATTTACCTTCCAGATATCACAATTTTGTTATTAAAATTATTTTTTATTCTTAATTTCTTCCCTGAACAGGATTTTATTAGAACATAAATAGAAATCGACATTTCCTGAGCTTTACGTTTTGTTAATAAATCTGATTGTACCCGATGGTATTATATCACGACTGAGAACATGGTATCAGTATACAGTATACCAATCAATTCTGCTTGCCATAAATTGCCACAAGAATAATATAATAAAGCACGTTGTAGCTTTAAAATTTGAAACGAAATAAGCGTATACTATTTATAAAAGGTTAACCTACAGACGTAAACCATAATATAGTCTTGTTACGAAATTAAGCTTGTTGTTTCTTATTTTAATCGACACTTTATAGACATCTAATTATCCTTTACGATCTAATATGGTATCCCGAAATCTGGTCCAGACACTATAAATATAAATATGGAAACAAAGGAAATGAAACCAGAACATTAACTAACTATAGCGATATCGTATTCAAAATATATTTATAATTTTTATGTTTAGTTTGCATATATAATTTGTGACCGCAAAGCATTACTCATACTTTTAGTTATGGTTTTTAAAGACAATAACATAAAAATGTACCTGTATATTCATTATTCATCAATTACACAATCCGATGCAATTTCTTATTTTGAGAGAGACTTTTTTCTGAGAAACTATCACGCCGTTTTATTAGACAATCGGAAGCGACGTTACAAACGACTACGTCATTCTTTATAGTATACTTTAAAATAACATGATCCTAGATTATGTTCCCTGTCCGAGAGACATCATACTCATATAGCCTATAAATTAGTAAGTATGCACCTGCCTTATCCGGCTTAAAGGTCGTAGAAATCACCCGGCGGTTGTTGTTACAAAACCAGGAATATAAAAACCAACCAAATGTGTATTGTATCGCCTCCATCGCCTAGCCACCAAAGGGCCTGTCGTGTCGATAGAGCTAGCGTTCTCAACACTCTGCAATTCAAGATTACAAAAAAATGTACATTCATGTTACGTCTCTATATGGCAATAATAAACGAATATTTAACAACAGAAATAACGATTCACTCGAGTCAAAATATTGTTTATTATACGTTTAGGATTTACATTATGCTATGGAACGTCGCCATGTTTGTAACTGAGGAGACGATGCCGTCCAAATGGCCACTGGGTTGTTTGGCACTATAACCTGGCGGTTTAACAGAATTCTTCTATTCAGTGGAAAACGTTGTGTACCCGCACTCCAGTGGCGTAGGTCAAGACTTGGTAGAGATGCACAACTAATAAGTGGGTTTCTGTTGTGAAAGGGAAAACCATTAAAATAAAAGAATTGACAGATTGTATTGAATGTTGCCTTTTTTATATATATTTTATCATCTAATCAAAGAAGGAGAACATTTTGAATATCATATTCGGTCAATGTATGAAAATTGACACATACAGTGAATACATATGCTGTTACAAATGTATATGACCCAATAAGGAAGTCGATCTTTAAATAACGTTATAGTATTTGCAAACAATGGCTGCATATTCGGTAAATGAGAATATGACAAATTACATATATGTACTCTCCCGGTGACATAGACTTAAATGTGTTATTCACATTCTAAGAATTTCACATAAAAAGTCCTGATTAGTCATGAAACGATCGACACATGAGCGATACGAAGTAAGTACTTCAAACTTATCGGTCGTTAAGAAAACAAAAGTAAAAATATTTTTCAATAACAAAAACATAATCAGATTTAATGATATAATTTTAAGTGTTTGTGGGTGTTTTATATTGAGTATTCGTGGATTAAACACATCCTTACGATATCCGTACGCACAATAATACAATATAGCTGGGTTTGTTTTTATTCCCGAGAGACTAATCATTTATAATTATCGCTATACATTTATATTCGCGGTGAAGTGAACTTCAGCTTCACGATTAACAAGGAAAGAATGGTAAGTGAGAGAACATGTATAGCTTGTAATGTTAGAACTTAAATATTATACGGATATGTCTCCCCGAGAATTAGCGTCGTAGAGGAGATCGGAAATGTTCTCCCCGAAAAATTAAACAACTGTACAAATAACAGTCATTCATTTGACTGGCACATAAAACTGTGCAAAAAACGCAACTATTCTGCTTCTTAAATATCCACAAGTTCATGATGACATAAAAATCCAGCATTTAATGATATAAACAGATCAAAATATGGACACATATAAACAAATTCTCGTAATACGACCATGACGTGTATTATTTTAAAAGTACATCAATAACGTTGCATTATCGCATCATTGAACGCTGCGATACCTTATTAAAATCTAAAAAAAGATATCATCATGAAAACATATAATGATTTTATAAACATGTCTTCAATTTTAAATATTAATATTTTTTAGAATATATTTTTTACCTGTTACATCACAATAGGAATATTCCATAGCATAACTTTGGATCGTGAACAGTCAACAATCATACTTACTGTAAAGAAGGCACACGAAATGCATTAGGTTGGATTTGTTGAATCCCGGCGTTACGGCACATTATTTGGGAAAGACGGACTTTTTTAATTTCATTCAATTGAGCTGGAAAAAACAGAAAGCATAAGTGTATTTTGTTTTAAACTCTACGCAACTTCTTATGTATAGCAAATAAAAGTTTGACAATTTAAAAATTAAAATGCCGCCATAATAAAGACAGAATATCTTATCAAGACATACATGTATTCAGAAACGCTCTAACAGTAAAAATACACTATAGTAAAAGGGACTATATCGGAAATACAGTAACTACAATCAAGGCAAATACGATGATATATAAATGAAAATATAAAATTAAAACATTAAAATTGAATTCCCATTATGTCATACACACACTAATTAAGACGTATTATCAAAACCTTTTAATGCGTTTCATTTCTTGAGAAAACAATAAAATACACGTTCTATAGAATCCTAACACATGGTATCCTATTCCATGGGAAGTAACTCGTATATTACTATACGCCATAGTAAATTCATTTCAAAATATTTTCATTTCAAAATATTTTTATTAAATCATTTGATTTAATAGGGATTGGGCAGCAGGCTATGCCTATATAAGCCCTCTCCCTGTGGATACATACATGTACATCTCAAAATCATATATGTAATATATGTAATTTTACAAACAATATTGAAATTAAATATATATTTAGGATTCACTTGTAAGTAATACTATGATAACACTCCAAAGTCTACTAGTATACCATAAACATATTGTAGAGAGACAATAAAGTTCTGATTTTAAAATAACATAATAAAATAAAAATAAAAACTAAAACAAAAAAACAACTAAATTTGCAAAATAAACATTACACTGCAATTTCGAGTCTTTTGGAATTAACTAATGCTAATACTTTAGCATGTCGCTGACACAGTAACTGTTGCAATGTAAACGTGTATATATACGTATTTGTTTATTTTCGCGATATATGCATCTTCGAACTTCATAGATCATACAAAGTATTACATAAAATATTTCGCGCAGGAAAATTTTCCACAGTTGAAACGTTTTCACGTCATTGGTATAAATGTCTACCTACCTCGAGTACATTTGAACGTTTACAATATATTATGGTTATCGAAAAGTGTTATTCAAATTGATAGAGTACATGTATCATATTTTGCTCTATTACCTTTCAGATAAATCATTACCATGACAAGGTTAAAGATAAGGAGAAAGCATAACAACACATGACCAAGATTGTGACAATTAGGTTTAATATGACTTATATTTTGTTAAATTTTGAAGGAATTCTCTCTGATATTTAAGGATTAACTTGAATAGATTTTTTATGTTATGGAGATAAAAGATCTATTCAAATTAATTCTTATAATTCAATTTACTAAAGATAATCTCTTCAATATTCAAAAATCATTTTGTCTTTGGACTTTTGTCTATGAAATCATTACGCCGTCATCTCAGCCAATCAGAAGCAACGTTACAAACGGCGACACCATTTTTTCCTTTATGGGCTGATAAAGTAAATTTTTAAGTGCTCGTAACAAGCAAAAATGAATTATTGATATTTAATCAATGCATGAATGAAAAGCTTTAGCTTGACTTTAACATTGAGGTAAAAGTTCAAATCAGTTATATGATATTAAAATCAACATTAGAGTTTTGTTAGGTAATGCTCCTTTTAATTAGGTTGTAAACCTTATTTTTTTTGTGAATTGTGTATGACTTTTTTTGACCTAATACATTTTTGATATAAGATGAGAACATTAATTATCGTTACAATCATCAGCAAAGATGCATGCAGCCAAATGTACAAAAATGTAGTTGACAATTTTAAAACTACCTCTCCAGATATGTAGCTTTGAATACAAATGGTATTAATTGTTTTATTTTAAATGACTGGGTTCATTTCTCCGATAAAGTTAGATCTTCTGATTATCTTCTTATACACAAACTATTGTTGATTTTAGTCTTAACAAACAAAATTACTTTTTAACGCATTTAAGCCTGATCTGGTGGATGCCTGCAACAGCAAGTAACAAAATTAATTATAAAATGTAGAATTTGTATCGATGCTTGTTTGTTTTGTTAGTTGATTAACTTAACATTCAATTAACAGCTAGGGTCAACCTCCAATGCATACAATGTGTTGCGTGTGTGAATGTCTGTATTATTTGGGTGGCTGCGGTATACTAATTTCCTGTGTCTTTATATTAGTGAAACAATTGTCCTTCGCATGCCACTACGAACATGAAATAAGTATTGCATTATCAGTACTTACCTGCATTGAAACCGATA
Source organism: Argopecten irradians (assembly GCF_041381155.1). NCBI lineage: Eukaryota > Metazoa > Mollusca > Bivalvia > Pectinida > Pectinidae > Argopecten > Argopecten irradians. The sequence goes on along the minus strand of NC_091137.1, from coordinate 45,313,240 downwards.
TTAGGATCATTGTTTTCATACCAGAATCTGTCACCCTGTTTATATGATTGGAACTGCTTAGCTAAGATACAGGAGAAAGTTGGCCCATTGGTTGACCCCATGAGTCTCGGTTCAGATAAACCTCCGGGAAATAGGTCTATATCATCAGGATGTCTACAACCAATAAAACAGATAACAATCATTTTCGAAATAAAAAAAAAATTAATAAATATCATTTGGAATATAACCATTGTTTGATATTCATGGCCGTCTAGGGTCACTTTACGCCAAGCGCTATTTTTGACGTCCATGGATTTGACAGCGAAATGTCTAATGTCTATATAGTGTAGTTATGAAATGTACGTTGCATTATTTTATGGTAAAAACTTGAACGCATGCATAATTCTGACCTCTACTTTTCTAAACAATCATAGACAAAACGTGGATTAAGGAGGACGTACATATTTTTTTTTCAAAAAGATAGGTCATGTTTTAATATTAATTCAAACTAAACCATATAAGGAAAATAAGAACATACTTATAAATTGTAGCCAATCGAACGGCAGACTGAGGATCGTGGTGTATTAGCCCCCCTGGACCCACGCCGAAGTGGAGGGCGGGCTGAAGACCACACCACCGTCTCCAGGCATTGTAGGACGGTAACCCATGGTCACGCCCTCTCTGAATGTTAATTGCTGCCAAGTCAAAAGACACACCGTTATCATCGAGAAGTAAATAATTTCTGATAGAATCTTGTACAAATCTATCTGTTTTTGCTTGTTTCGAATTGAGCAGCCAGAAATTGAGCATGTCCTTCCCTTGTCCATTGCCAATAAACAACAAGTTTGGTCTCAAATAAGTGGATTCTAATCGCACCTCAATTGTTTCGTGAGTTTGTAAGTCTTTTAGTCCCTGGGTGTCTGTAACAGTTGTATGCCCACTCCTGAAGGCCGCGGCCCCGACTACGTTTGAAGTGGTAGGATTGACCCGTGGATTGTAGACTGTCTGGTGACCATTGACAGCAGAATACAGTCCATGTGTTCGCATGTGTGCATCACTTATAATATGTGGTAAATATTCATTGTAGGTGATATGTTGGAATAAAGCTGATATAATTTTCCGTGTTTCCTGGAACAGTCTCTCATCCGACCAGGATGGATTCAACATCTGGAGTTGTCTCGCGATTCGGTTGTGTTCTCGGAGTAAAATTGTGTATAGGGAGGCAAATGTCGGTAAAACGGTATTCCTGGGATCGCCTAAAAATAAAGAACATGAATTATACATCTAAATAAAACATAAGTGAAGTTCGTTTTCAAAGACCTAATTTCATAAATACGTTTTGGGAGATTCGAACTCGGGACCGACTAAGCTACCTGGTCACCCATTCGTTCTTTTCTAACCACGATACAATTAGCATTACCGGCACTATTTTAAAAGTAATAAAAGTAATCGCTTTCGAAGACATATGATACCATATACTGTACCACCACCGTGGAAATTGTAGCTGGGCAATCCAGTTTAATCTCGTTACCCATAAAAAGGAGAGAAAATGTATAAAATATTGACATAACAAGGAAAACCATAGTAATATACTTATATATAAACAAACATAGATGATAAAAAGAAATGAAACTGTAATAAAGCCATAATAACGCGACAAATTCAAACATTGTCGATAAAATAATTGTCTGTACACTTGTGCGCATTTATGGAAAATGAAATGATTTTTTTTTCTTTTTTCGTAACCAGTTATTCATTGCAAATAAAGATTGACACTAAAACTCACATTATCAATCTAAATTAATCCCTTTTACAGGGGCGGCAATTTTAATAGCATCAATAGACGACAAACGCTTTTTAATTTTCCTTCTTTTTTCCTTTTACGGCAACATATACATATGTTTAGTTATGTATTCAAACACAAAAAGTGAACAATACAATAAGTCACATTCGTATCACTAGCGCTTTCAGGGTTGCCAGATATACTTTGGTGTTTTGTATATATACCAATATATTACGACACACGTGTCAAGCATGAAAGAGTAGAGTTCACCGGTAAAAGATTAATTAAGATGTATATATGTATTGTCTAGACATGTTATAACGGACTTCATGTGATCATGTAATACTTAATATGCACATAGTAGACATTATGAGGCTCTACAATATATCATTAACACATGTTTCTTTCTAGGTTAATCTCGGTGACTCATTATTGTAAAAAGACAGCATTATCAAATTTGGTTAAAAATGAAAGTACAGACCAATTTGATGCAAATGTGGTTAAATAATTGATGTTGATGAATATGTTTTGTGATAATGAAATCATAAGTCACTAAACTGGGTCGTTGCTCACAGCGAACCCTATTTCCTTGCCCATGATTTCCCAGTTATTTACATTCCTTTATGGGTTATCAGATTCTCCCATCCTTTAAAAAGTGTACAGATCGCGGTTAAACATTTGTTACGGGGATCTTACGTATGATCTTAATTCCATAATATATAAAAACTGTTATCGGATAAATTTAACAGGATTTAAAAAGAGGCAATTTGATTATAAAATATGATGTAATAGTGGAGCTTAGCCTGCCCTTGATGTAGATTAGTAGAGCGAATGTTGGTGAAAAAAGATGAGAAACATAACCTTCCGGAGCGCCTGATCTATCAGCTGGAATCTTCATGATTTATATTGCACATTATGCCCAAGTTTAATCAGTCTGAGTGTGAAGTAATTGGTATTGCGTAATTAAATATTACAAGTACAGGTTTTTATCGACTTATTTAGGTAATATTCATTCTCAACACTCAAATACCCCGGTATTTAAATATATGGTCAAGATAGACGATGATATTGATTCCAGATGTTTTAATTTACAAGGTAGCGAAAAGAATCAAAATCAGATCGAGAGAAATGACAAGTTAATATGCACTAAAGTCAGATAGTTAAAGCATAACTTACCAGCGTCAAAGCAGAATTCCCCGGATGCTGATAGTCTACATGTGTTATCTGGAGCTGGCGGGAGCAAGCCATTCGGACCCATCTTAAGAAAACCTGAAGTATTAAAAGAGGTAAATATTACCTTGCTAACATGTATCAAGTAAAGACAATGGAAATAAATCTAAAGGGTAAAAAGTTATTGTAATAAATGTATTTATTTTGAAAATAATTAAAAAAATGTTTCGAAAGTGTCCTCCCTAATCATATTCTGTTCGAATGAAAAAAACAAGAAGAGAATAAAATGCCATTATATACACATCCGCGATCCTACATATGTAACTGTTTCATAACCTATTATACGTATTCAAGGAATTAGTGTATTGTCACGTTCTTTATCCTCATGTCTTGAATGTTTGAATTTGTCTATTAGATTAACTTGCTATTAACAGCCAGAGTTAATTACAAGTACGGTCTCCCATATGTGCAGCGTGCTGCGGTGTGTAGATGTCTGTATGTTTTGGAAAGCTGTGATATATTCATGTTCTGTCTGCGTAGTGCCATAGTCGAACTCTATCCCTTTTAAATTGCTATCTCACTAAAGCATCCCGTCGAAGACAACGAACAGGCACATCCCACCCGTTGTTCTTTCTATTGTATTGACGTAACACCTGTCGTTATCGCCCCAATTTTCGTATCCCTTTTTACCTCCGCGTCCTTCCCGTAATCGAGTCTGAGCTTCTTGAGTTGATCCGTACAGCATCGAACTGTCTACGAATGATGTATGAGCATTCTCTTGATTTCGTATGCCTTGAAAAATAAACATTAAATATACGTTAGGTTATAGTTTTTGTCATATTTTAGTTCAATGGAAATGACATATATTTGAAGGTTTCTTCATAACATAATTAATTTTTCAAGCATTTTGATCACAACTGTCTTACTGAACATATGCATAGTTTTTATAGATATTATTATCTTTTATGCACAAATTACAACTGTCAGAATTATAACGTTTTGGTATATATATTGTATGTTCGATTCTTACCCATGTCACATAACTGAGTCGGTGCCATCGCTGACCTTACAAAGTTCATACAGTTGGTCTGGAATCGCAGATCTCCTCTCGGTACCTCAATAGAGAAACACGAAGGACTGTTTGTTTGCACAATGAAAATAAATAAAGAGGATTCAATGGGATTTTATATCCAAATGTAGTTATATCATTTTAATGCCTCTTTTATATAAACGTAAGATCTATATATATATCATGGGTTTTTAATGTTGGTAGGTTAGGTGATTGGGCTTAACATCGTATTTACATGTACAGTTAAGGATATTTAAAGGTAGCCTCCTATGACTGCAATGTATGTTGAGGCTGCGGTACATTTGTGATGCATCTCCATGTAATAGTGGAACTCTTTTGTAGCGCTATCTCACTGGAACATGTCGAACAAAGACACCGAAGAAAACATCCCACCCGGTCACATTATAATGACAACGGACAAACTAGTCGCCCACTCCCTTTATACGGAGCGCTAAGAAGGAACAGAAACTAGAAAATACACTGTTTAGACTGTGGTGTGTCTCCTCAAGGGATAAAGATCAAAGTGATTGGTGTCAAAGGAAACGCTAAGAAGAAAAAAGTCAGTTCGAAAGATAAGAAAAAAATATTCCAGATTTAGTCGCCTTTTGTTATCATGAGATTGGGCAGCAGGTACAATTTCAACACCCTATCTGCAGGTCCAGTATTGGTAATGAGTTATATTAGCCAACGCATTGAATAACTTCGAAAAAAATCGAACGTTCCCTTCATTCAACATTCAAAATACCAAAGGTTGTATTTTATAGTGTTACCTCACTGCAACATGCCAATTACACTATACCAAAAAACGGCCAATTCAAATGAAGACTTCTGAAACATTTCCCAATGCCCTTCTATGTAATTTCGTTATAATCTGCCGGGGTGTCATGGTGTGAGGTTATCATGATGGTATGCATTCTTCGGTCGATACCACGTCACACCCGAAACATTATATAAGGCACTCAAACAACAACACCTTATCAAACAAAGATGAAAGAAATATTACATACGGTAGAGTTTGAGAGAAAGGGCAACATGTAAGGTCTGTGTTGTTGGGTCCTGCAAAAATAATGCACGTGTGTTATTGTATTATTTTAGTTTTACTATTAATATTTTCCATTGTAAACAAAAAATAACGTTCCGCGTATGAACTATCCACACCAAATATTGCCATAAATTCCCGTACGACTGAACGATTTAATTTATCAATCAATTAAAAATCTATATTAGGTTACAAATGTAACCCAAATTTAACAATTTTTTATTAAAAATAATAATATGAATATTTTCTTTATAAAGTTACTGTTAAAATGAATTATTGTGAAATATGCTTACCTCTTGTCACAGGGGTTCTAATAATATCAAACGCAAGCAATGATCCCCAAGACACTAATAAATTCGAGCGGTCTTCCTCATCCGGAAAACTTGTACCGGTGCTGTGAATAGTGTTACTTATGACTCGGGCACTTGGCAAACGTCTTCCAGTCACGCTCCGCTGTCGTGGACTACTTATTCCTGTATCGATAGCAACACAATCATATTAGTGACATTGATTACTAAAGTCATACAGAGGTAAATTAATGTGACCAGGCGGGGTATGCTGTTCGATGTGTGTGGACCGTATGCGTCAGTTAAACCACTTCTACAAAGAGACACAATTAAGCATACTGCAGAATCCAAAAACACCCACCACGCTCAACACATCGCATACAAGGGGTATCGTTCTACAAGGCGACGCAGATTAAACAAACCACAAACTCCAAAAACACCCACCACACTCAACACATCGCACACAAGGATTGTTCTACAAGGAGACACATTGTAGACATACCGCAGACTCCATAAAACACCCCCTGTACGCAACACATCGCATACAAGGGACATTGTTCGTAAATATCCTTTTATCTGTAATGTGACATTAAGCGAAATCAAGCAACGACGATATATTATAAAAAGCATGTAAAATGACGCAGATGAAGTAAAGTTTAGATGTCATTGCCAAACTTTTCGCAAAAACAAGGTAAACGTTGATGAATATGTGGTGTAAATGATTACTTAAATGATAAGTGTATGATACTTTACTAGTTTGATCAAACTTACCGTCATCATATTGTGACGGAAGATAGCGGAGTTGAGGTCTCATGGAAGCTCCCCACGTGGGGTTCTGTAGGTTGTTACACGTGCCGTCAGCCGTGCGATAGGGGGCAGTAGGGTTGCACCGGATTAATGGCAGGTTACAATGTGGAGCGATCTGTCTCCGCCACTCCAAAGCCACGGCAGGATCAGCAAGAAGGAGGTGTAAGGGAGTATTTGTTCTGCAGAATGTTTAACGTAAAAATCAGAATGAAGACATACAATTTGAAGCGTTTGAACCCTACGACTGCCGGATAGCTTTTGAAAAATATCTATATATAAATGTTAATTTGAAATCTTGCATACTCTTGCTATATAGTGAATTGAAGAAGTTGCTAAATGTCTTACAAGCGGACAAGTTCCTGAGTGGCTCTGACAGTAATATAGCTTTTATCATTCATATTTGCAGCAACTGCAGCATCTCCTGGCGTTAGGATATGAGCATGGTGCATATGGTTTAGCGGCATCCGCATGTTACCCACTGGAAAAAGAGAAGATGGTCAGTAAAAGTACACTTTGGTTTCTTAACATTCATAAATTTCAAATGTTTAATTAGATAGTTCAAAGCGTCAGTGAACAACCTTCTGTCACAGACCAAATTATTGGTAGTAGTATGGATGACGTTGTCCCGTCGAAATACCAAATCGGCATGGATGAAGCATTATTTACTGTCGATAGGTCCGATATTCCGGTGATTGTAACGTCATATTTTCGCGTGATGTTTATTACGCCACAATCACCGGAAGATTGGTTATTCACGTCGTTTTGGTATTTCGAAATCGACGTATTGAATTTAACTCTACTCTACCACTAAACATAAATCTCCCGAATATATTTTCTGGATGTATTTAAGAATGAAATACCCAAGTACATCTTAGAAGAAAGAACTGAAAATAGAAGGCAACTATTGATGTCTTAAATACCTTGGCCAAGAACATCTTAGAAGAAAGAACTGAAAATAGAAGACAACTATTGATGTCTTAAATACTTTGGTTTACATATAACATGTTTTCAGTGGTATGTTGATGTTTAAGTCAACGTATCGCTATCATACCTGGGGCGTGATGCTGTCTCTCTAGTTGCTTCATCTGTCGGAATTCCATCACCGCCATATTTATACTACGTCCTATCAGACCAGGTAAGGCAGCATAGTTAGTGATACGCGCATGTGCCAAATTCAACCAATAGGTTGATCCAAGACACAGTACTAGCATCACACTCAAAAAGCTCGTCCTGAGTACAGACGCCATTTTGAATCTGGAAAAGAAAATATAGTAACCTGTACTTGTTATTTGCCATTCCAAACTCTTTACTTCATTTGAATTACGATATACCAATTTTAGTTGACAGCAAGGGTATGTTGAAACAATGAATCGCGTCTGTAAGAGTGCTGAGCTCAAATATATGAATTAGTGAAGTTAGGAACCACAGTGTGGCGCAAAAGAAGAATTTTTTAGGCAATGTATGCGGTGCTTTTAGTATTGAGAGTTCTAGAAAGTGTTATAAAGACTGAGATCTTTCGTGTCTACCTAACATTCTGTTGACTTGTTGGTCATTTCTGTTCAGTCATACGTGTCATAAGTGGGCGAAACTTTGCATTGGATGTGTTATTTTTCTGTGGTATTCTATTGAAAACCATAAATGTTGATGAAGTAAGCTGTGAAAAGCATTCAAAAGGACAGACAGATATTTATGATGCCTTATTAACATTAATTACAACACTGAATTGATGGACCGTGATTGTTTTATGACTTATGCATGGGTCATTGGAAACATTCATACAGAAATCACTCTACTATTACTTATACTTGTAAAAGTGTAAAAATGTGAAATGAAATTGTAGACTATAACTTTGATTCATGGTCTGACCGTATGCACTCATTTTACTGCACTGTAGATGTTCCAAATCAGCAATTTGCAGTTTTGCATTAATCATTCTAAAAGCTATACCAACGGAATTTACTTTTTTAGTTTTCAAGTTTCTCTAACGGCCCAAAGAAAAGCATACATACATGGTTAGAACTCAGTACATGATAAAGGAGAGTGAATGTTATACTCTGTATGATTAAACCTTAATTCTAACTGTAATTATGAAAATTTTATTTAAAAGTGTATATATATACAGTATGTGTATCATTAGACTGGCCACCAGTCTAGAATATCAAAACAATCACTAAAATTTGGCTTGATTATTTTTGTCTCTACTACCTGCCTGATTCTAGTTTTAAACTAGGGGGAGATAATCTAGTAAAGAACTCTGCTGAGAAAGTGTTATCAGCAACTTAGGATCTGGTGGCCAGTCTACTGTATCATGTTTATGTTATAATTCAACCAGCTTTAGTTTACTTTCCCTTTACAATAGTTATTTTATCACAATTATTAGAAAGTGTATATGAAGACGGATGCTATTTCAAATATACACTTCTATATCTTTTATATGTAACTTAACACTAACAAAAACCTCTAAACATACGTTAATATTTGTTTCGTTCAAAACATACATAGGCATATTTATAATGATAGCAGATGTAACTACTCATGCTATGATACAATTGACATTAATTTATACACAACCCTGTTCATGTTTGATAACTATCTTAACAATTCAGGTAAGCATGTAAAAAATTATATGTAAGATGCATGCATATGTCTGGCATGAAAAATTAGAATTTTACAGTGCATACATTTGGTGCTGTAATTAATCTTTCCAATGCATTATTAATGTTTGTCTGCCAATTTAAATGTTTTTCACAGCTTGATTAATTAAACCTGGTGGTTTTCAATAGATTACTGAAGAATAGAATGTTAAAATCTTCGCCCAGTTACTGCACCTATAACTTTAATAATTGCATACGTCATATTACTTACGTTTACCGCTGTTTCTGTTACCGTATTCTTTTACACATAATTATTTACAACTTTTTTCACTTTAATCTTATTATTTAGCTTTGACCTAGAATCAGTAACTAATATGATAGCTGTTATAGTTATTTTTATATACATGTGGGAACAACAATATAATAACATGCTACATCAAGTTTTTTTTTTATATATATATACCTTATGTACGTTTAAGTGGAAATATACCTACATAAATCACTTTCAAATTACTTTTAACAATATACAAATGTGAAATGAATGGCCATACCCTGGCTTCATGGTCTAACCGTAGTCATTTCACTGCGCTGAAGATGCAAATGATAATGATTTAATGCAGTACTGCCAAAAATCATTTTTAGCTCTTATTTATTCTTATAAAATTAAAACAAATGCATTGTACGTATTGTAATTTTCAAAATTTTGGTAATTTGTGACTGTGAATAAAATATTAACAAATATTTTTAATTTTTGAGTTTGAAATTTATAATTTTAATATATAATTTTAAATTGTTTCCAGTTAGTTTTAATACTTTCATGCATGTATATATTCATCATCATTCATCTTTCTAAGGGAAAAGACAGGTCGTAAGTTACATAACTTTGTCTATTTCCATTTGCATATTCATATATGCAAATAAAATATAAAAATGTGTATGTTAAATCAAAACTTGAATTCCATCTGTAACTTTAATCATTTTCGAAATTAGAAGTTTTAAAAAGCTCTATAATGCAATTCATCAAAGTAAAATTTTAATAGAAAAGACTGATAAAAAAATCACATATTACAACGTCAATTAAAATTGAAGTAAAGAACAAATCTTTGAAGCGCCTGTTACAAACTTTTCATCACTATTACCTTTTTCTCATATTTGAAGATTGATATTGTTTATATATTTATATTTTCATTTTCACTACAATCCCGCTTTGTAATCTTTCCAAGCGCAGTTGGCAGTCATATAGTCTATGAACTTCAAACGCTTATTATGACGTCATTATCATTGTGACGTCACAATTGTCGAGCTAGCGCGCTTCATGTATTCGCCTCTGTCCAGTTGGCATTCATAATGGCTATGAATGCCAACTGAAAGACATATAATCCATAAAATAATTTATTCCAGAAACAATGTTATCTAAATACCCAGAGAAACTATTCGCATTAAAGAAAAGTTATGATTAATTAAAATTTTGAAAGCTATGGAATGTATTCAAATTTATTTAACCGTACACTTGTAGTTAGTTAATTCATTCTAATCGATTCTTTTTCTGATTACTATGATGTAGATAGATTAGTAGTCCATAAAAATTTGGATCAATAAATGAGTCAATGGTGGCGAGACATTGTGCGGAAATATTTGTGTATATTATTGATAAAGTTAACATATAATTAAGTAATGAAAAGAAAAACAGCACTGTGTGACAGTACTTCTATGCTTCATTTAAGCATTGATGTCATTTTTTTTTAAATTTCATCAAAGTATGAAGGAAATTTTTGTTTGCAAATGTGTGAATTCGCGTAGACTCTCACAAATGTGTGTAAACACATTTTGTACCAACAAGTTTTCATGTCTGGAATCCTATTGTCGAAATGATAAGCCCAGAAACGTTTGTTGAATTAGCTCCATTTTGCTACCATTTATCCTTTTTCATATGCTGAGTGTCCGTTAACATTACATGGGCTATCGTAATATAAAAAGTGATGTTCCAAGCAATCTGTAGTTGTAATTGCCTGTAATTTCAGTCTCAAATAATTACCGCCAAGTAAATCGTTGATCTATTTTGATAATATTAAATTAATGTAATCGTAAATTATCAATGTTAACCCATCTATCAGCGCTATGAAGACATATACAAATGTAGTACATGTATATTTAATGAACTTAAACATTTTACATGAGTGACTATGAAAATTTTCATAATGCATTTTTAGATATTTATCATATAAATCATTTGTTTGTTGTTCAAGTTATGATGTAAATAACATTTAATCATTTTTTTAAATTTTATTTTTCCCTAGATCTATAATAAATAATATATGTTTTTAAAGATGCGCCACCGCTGACAAATGGTACTTTTACACTATTAAAAACAGGAGCAGACGATTTGGTATGTTTCTTCAGTTACAAAAGTTACTTACTTTACACCATTACCACCATTGAAAAGTTTGAGCTTCTAATTTTACTTCAAATTAAAAATATGAAAAATATTTAATTGTATCCCGAAAAAATCCCGTACCACTATATCCTATATGGAATGAACTACTGAATGCGCATGCACCAAAGGCAAAATGAATTATTTTATATTATTTTTTGTGTTAATTAGACTATTATATACACGATTAAACACCAATTATTGTTTAAATGATGAATATCATTTATGCTTTATCGGCAGTGGAGCATCTTTAAATAAAACACTATTAAGATCCTGTTGATTTCAATAACAACAAATTGCCTGTTGCTTTTGTAAAGCCTTATAGATGGAGCGAGAAAAATACCATTTAATATTATCTGTGCACTGTTATTATAACGCAGAAAATGAAGGAAATTATCAAATTACCGTCATTAGTTTTAGCATTATTAAAAATATGTTTGTTTTGTCAATTTGCTAAAACTTACCTTAATCAGCTGAGGGACTACAAAGAAATGACATCCATGAGTGCTATCCCAAAAATAGGTCAAAGCCTAGATCGGCTTATTTATATTCAACTGGCGTAACACATGTCAGTCTATCACACTATCTGCTCATAAATTAGATATAAAAATAGGGAGACGTCACAATGTCAAATCATGAAATAGGATTTGTAACACATGCAAATTGTTGATTTAGAAGATGAGCTTCATTTTATTATGATTTCTTTATTTTATATTTATCTCAGGAGCCTATTGATTACGCAATATCTTTACAGCAAAACGTCGATTTTTACATTGATAATTATTTAGTAGAAAATGATAGAACTTATAAATTTTTGAGGGAAATATTTTGTATTTGACTTTAAAAAGACGATGTCGAAAATATTTGTATTTTGTCATACCTATATGTCAATGTTGAAATGATGCTAATGTTTTATTTTATATCAGATGAAGTTTTTGATGTTATTATCCTATGTCTAAACTAAGTACACTCATGTACAAAATATGTAATTGTACATTTGCATACATGTTTTAAACCTACATAAGCCTACGGGGTTTTAGATATTTAAAGATTCAGTGACAACAATACATCGGTTGTATACGCTTGGACGACTCCATGTATTAACGTTATCAATGCATGCATAATGTTAAGGTTCAATGAATGTACGTCATTGGTTATCTTTTTTGGTAGTTTATGCTGGTCATTGCATTATCTATTACATTTTCTTAGTGAAATATGAGGGTTTTTTGGCGAAAATAAGCGTGGAGTGTTTCACTTGAGTGTTAAGCCTCCATTTGGGAGGCTGAAGTTGGTGCCGAGTTCCGAGTTGGTTTAGACATATGAAAAATGTTGCCTGTTGTCTTTTTCCATTGGTTTCTAGTGATGAAGTTGATTAAGTATTCGATCAACTCCCATTCATAAGTTCTGTTTAAGTAAAACGGAACTCGGAACCAGTTACTCGGAACCAGTTCCGAGTTCCGTTTAAAGAAATTTTCTTTCATTTTAGATAAAATCAGTTAATATGGTTTATACATGTGAGAAATGTTGCCTGTTGTCTTTTCCCATGAGTTACTAGTGATGAATCCACGCTAATTTAGTTTCGATCAACTCCCATTTCCAAGTTCAGTTTAAGTAAAACGGAACTCGGAACCAGTTACTCGGAACCAGTTCCGAGTTCCGTTTAAGGAAATTTTCTATCATTTTAGAGAAAATCAGTCAATATGGTTTAGACATGTGAGAAATGTTGCCTGTTGTCTTTTTCCATGGGCTACAAGGGACATGGTTTGACGGAGCTTGCCAGAATCTTGACGGAGACAATGGTTGCGACACCATGGGAGTTACTCTGTTTGACTCCAATCGACTGTGGGAGATATGGTAGTCACAGTGGCTACTCTTTGTCTGCACTCAGGATTCCGGAAATCAACAACTTTACATTCAGACGGTAGCCAAGGTCATGTACGAAATTCAACTCCCAGGAAGGATGGTTCGACGGCATGAGGACAATGCAACCAGTGTCAGTCTCCATATCCACAGCGGCCTGACACACCACACTGCCAATGTGATGATCAACGCTGCTTTTATGCCAAGATACTACCTTACTATGTCAAAACTAGGGAAACACTGGAAAACTAATTGATATAACCAGACGAGAACTGTCATCCAGTTACGTCGCAAGTAGTGGGAAAGAGTCCAGCGGAGGAGACGCAAACGAGGTTGCGATATCCTGAACGAAGATGACACGGATGAGTCCTCTCAGTGAGGAGCAGTCTGATAACCCCGTCCCAGAGTATCGCTCAAGACGCAACTGATTTCTATACCAAAAGATGACAGTGACATGGACAAATACATATTTAGTATTCGTTTATGAATATTATATAGTTTTCTACAATACCAGTTTAAACATATTTGGTTTTAACATTCTGTTTATGTCTTGTATATTGCAGATTCACCCCAACAATTCAAGGACGACCAAAGTGTAGGTAACCTTCATTCATGCAGTTTGTAACCAATCGTGTTTTTGTTTCTGTAACATGGGTCAGACGGACCTGATGGAATAGAGTTATGTGGAGCGGTGGAGGCCCTGGCTAATTGTGTCCCTGAAGGATTAGATGACAGCCCTGTCCAGACAAAAGGCGACCACCATCGTTTCTATGTGAAGCGGCATTCATCCTTTTGACATGAGTCCCACCACCTTCCTCTCTCGTCACCAGACAAGGGTAGTCGGCCGATTCAAGGTGTCAAAGCAGAGTGCGGTCCCTGGTGTGGAGTCGACCAACCAATGATTCCTCGGTCAGAACGTGGGACCTGCACAGTGGCCCGAAGGCAATCATCATATGTCAGTGCGGAGCTTTACCGTCACCAGGGAAGAATCAAGAAACCTCTGGTACCATGTGGACCATGGCGATGTAGGCATACAAGGCGATCTGCGACAAGGTCCTTGACAACTTCTAGTGTCATGCCATGGCACTGATTACTGTCATAATGCCATGGCACAGCATACATTGTGTAAATGAAATACAACTTATGAATGAAGAAAGGACAAAGATGAAAAATAGAATATTGTTTTGCTTATTGTGTAATTATTGCATACAATCGAATCAGTAATTCATTTTATATTTGATTTCTGTAGTTGACAGGTTCGGCGGAAAATGTAACAGCGTTTTGGAGCAAGGTTACAGATGGTCCGCTAAACATGCCTGCATTGTTAGGCTTTATAAATGTTTTGGCCTAATACATAGACTATAATTTTACATAAGGCTTTTTTTCAACCCTAATAATGAGGCGGGTTTAGCGAGATTTCCGAAAGAGAGCGGCCAATTGCAAACTCCTGAAGAATTGGTCACAATATTTTGTATTTTTGTGACAATATACCAACTGATAAAAGGACGACCGACTGACAGACAATTTGGCGATTATGATCAATACATGAACATCTGAAAAAGGATAAACCTCATGGAAGTTAAATTTATCAAAAACAGAGAAAACCAAACACTCAACACAATGATCATGTAGATATACAGTATTTTATTTTGTGAATATGACTTATATAGTTACATTTTATCAATAACAAAAGTTGATATATAAAGCAGATATCTTGTTACTTCAAGCAGGTATATCTCTCTCAAGAACTTTAAGATGCTGGCAATCTTTGCTCCTCTGTCAACTGATAGCTGTTATAACCGTTATTCTGTTTTTGTCTCTGGTGTTTTAAATCTTATTATTTATGTCCGTTGGAGTTTGGCTAATTTATCGTTTAAGTCTTGCATCTTCTTGTACAGTATCTTATAAAGTAAATTAAATTTGCTGGCAGGGGCATACTGTAGTACCACCGGTCTTTGAAACGCATCGGAGTCTTTTGGATGGTTCACCTGGCGGAAGAAGAGTATTCTTCTTAGATCTGTTTTTTCGTGGAATCGAAGACAATTTTGGAACATCAGATTTTTTCTTTTTTGGAAGTGGCGACGTTGGTGGTGGCGGCGGACATGTATAAATTATAGGATTCCTGTCCACAATCCAGCAAGTGGGTTTAACTTCTCGTACAACGATAGGCAAGGCAAATAGTATCCTGAGTCCACGCGGCGGTGGGGCAATTTCCAGACGGAACCACTTCTTATCGTAAGGTTTTTGTGGTTTCATCCCTTCCATTTCCTCCTCTGTCATGTATGGGTGTATTTTAGGATTTCTGTTGCGCTTCAGACACTTCAAAAAGTCAAAGCAGCCCATTTTTGGTATCTTACAGATCTATCGTCAGTGTGTATGTTGATGTTCAGAATATCAATTATGACGTCACCCGTAGTTACTAATTTATTGTGACGTCATGGATCAAATATGTAATCTCGCGAGACGTGATAATTTGAGCCGTGATGTCATTTTAATTAACGTCGTCATTTGGTGCGTCTTAATTCTTTGTAAGGATGACTATGCACATGTAGCTAACTGTACAATTTAAAAGGATTCGTAAAGTATACAGGTTTATGCCACCATCGATTTCCATAACCCAACTGAAGAAAATTTTGTATCTTTTTTGTCAATTTTTATAAATAGAGATTATTGAAGCATGCCCAGTCCAGCGCCTTGTGTTTCAGCAGGCTCGGGTACCCAAAATGGACATCTCCTAAATATATGTAATGCTTTGAATAATAAATGTTTAAACGTCATAAAAATGTTTTGATTTATTTAAAGACATAAAAAACACTTTTATATTTATTTCAGTAATATTACATTTTTTAATTCAGACCCTTTCAACGTCTAAAGATTTTGATTTAAAAAAAAAAAAAATTTGTATTATGTCTATCATTGTCCAGCATAAACATGTATTTATTTATGTTTCTATGTCTTAGGTATATTGTTTCGTGATTAATTTGTATGTTAGGAGAAGACCTTTATAAACTGCACTAACTTTGCAAGGTACATGTATGTTTAACCTAAAACGTCTAAAAGTAGTCAATGGCCACTCTGTTGGGGCTAAATGCATTGCATTGTGTATAAGCTTTTACTGTATCCCAAACGGCTTCATAGTTAAGTTTATTTACCAGTACAGGATTGAGGTCCTCTACACTGGACTCATAATCATACAATAAATACATATATGATATATAAGGTACATGTAGCATTGCAGGTAATAATCTAAATAAAGTTTTAGTTTCGTCAAGTTGAGTTTTTAAGAAATGTTAGATTTCCATGTTGATAATTTTAAGGTATTCGTGATTTTATTGTTGATACAGTTAATAATGATAACTCTGCTCAATAATTATAGAGTAGGTCTTGGTTTTCCCAGAATTTGTCTAAATTATTTTTAAAACAGTTAATATTAGGTGATGATTTAACGGATTTTGGTAGAGAGTTCCAAAGTCTGACAGTTCGTTCAGTAAAATAGTTTTTCCTCAATGTTGATGTTGAATGTTGGGGGTAGAGCTTTCTTTTGGGTTTCCTCTAACACTATGTTTGTGGGGCCACATCTGACCATAAACTCATACAGTTACAGCAGTCTTTAACACATATTCAGAAATCATTTTGAACACTTCAATCATGTCCCCACGGTATGATAAACTGGACAATTTCATTTTTTTCAGCCTTTCCTCGTATGGCAATTTCTGTAGGCCGGGCCGGCATCTGGTGGCACGTCGTTGAACACTTTCTATAAGATCGATTTTTAGAATTTGAGACTCTAATTTCCAAAATTGGAATTAAAAACGTAAATGTAAAACGAGATTGATAATTTTACAATTCATCCTTATAAAAATATATTCTAGATATCATTTTCATTTCCCTTATGGATATGAAAACTGCAAGAGTGTTAGAAGGGAAGCAACTCGTATTAAAAATTATAGTTTTCCGTAATTCCGCAATCCGTTACCATTTCCTGTTTCGCAACCGGAAGTTGGTATTGGTATGGACGCATGATGGATGTCAAGATTATAATCAAAATTCTTTGCCTGTTTGCATGTCTACATCAAAGATTTGCTGAATGCAAAAAGGAGCATGATTCGGCATTTGATGCTGGACTTAATGATGCACCTAATTTCAAGGAATCAAAACCTGTCAAGTAAGAAAAAAATGGGAAGCAAATCCTTGACACGTCAGCTCCGAGTAGGCCTAACTTGTTACTCTACAGTACAGTACAGTAACGGTTGTAGGCCTGGCCTATAGTAATCCCTATTGAGATTCCTCCTCTAGACTCTTTTATATTCGGACGTTTGATAGATGTCTCTCGTCGAGAGATATCTATCAAACGTCTGAATATGAAAGAGTCTAGATGAGGAATCTCAATAGGGATTAGGCCTACAAGTACCTGTATAACCTACATGTTAGGCCTAGTAAATACATGTAGACCTAATTCCTGCAAAATGTCCCTGAATCTTTAATGTGTACAACAGGTCATATGTAATGTGAATCATGCACGGCATAGAAAGAGTGAAGCTCTATTTGTTTAGGCCTAATTTTTGAAATCTTTTTCAAGTAGACCTAAAACAAATGGACTTTTAACGCAGTCTGGACCATTTTCGTTTATTCGGTTCAACCGTTCGTTAAAGTCAACCTGTAGTTCTTGATGCAGGCCTTTGATTTTACTGATCGTTTCATTTTTACTTTTTTTTCAATAGCTCTTTATGAATATGTAAATATGTTCATTGTTTATGCATTTAGCTCATTATTCAAAACACTTACAGTATTCCTTTCCATTACATGTATGTAATCAGAAAAACGAAATGAAAACAAGAAAAAGTAGTTCATAAGCAACAAGAGGGAAATTGGATTGAGATTAAGCTGTGCATAAAAATGTCACAGATGTTAGAGCTGGTGTCAGTGTCATTAAATATCGGACAAGTCAAGAAAACTTTCATATTTTTGCGAATAAGAATGAATTTAACTGTTAGATAGATTTGTTAATAACAAAAATCCAAATGGGTAGCGCGAGTTCCCATAATACTACACAAACTTGTGAGTCTTTCACATGTGATTCACAACATTATGTGTCTCAATTTAAAGAATAAAATTATGTGCATATTTTCTGTGACAGATTTATGTGCCATGGGTAAAATAAAAAGAGTTTTTTTTCCCTCTACATTGTTTGTTGTTCCCATGTAAGCACCCCCTGTTTTACAATCGAAAAAAAAACAAAAAAACTCTTCAGCTAGGGCGCTACCATCCACGATACTCCAGGGGTTCCGATCACTTACGATCTCTACACCCCTGGACTATTTCATAGTAAAACTGGAGGCAACAGAACAGAACAGGTAATTTAGTCCTTTGATGTACATCAAAAGAACCGTATAGCGGTACACTGTGGTTGACTATGTGGCTTTGAAGTTGGGCGTCGCTCTCTCTGTAGTCTTCAAAGGAAATCTTTGCTGGTCTGTGATTGGTCAAATATTTTCAGCTGAGCTGCCTTCAATTTCACTATGAGATAGTCCAGGGTTGTAGAGATCGTAAGTGATCGGAACCCCTGGAATATCGAGGATGGGGCGCTACAATTACGGTGAATGCATGTTTTTTTCCTGTTTTAAGGTACCTGTTATACAATGTAAATCCTGGCGAGGGATTTAACTTGAGGAGAGATGTGTATATTCGGGTTGCCAACCTTGTGAAACTTTTGAATGATGATGAACCATGGGCATTAGTACTGCCACCATGGGGAAGAATCTACCACTGGCAAACAAGGGAGATAAGTCAGGTCAAACTGCCCTGGTCTCTGTTCTTTGATCTTGACAGTCTGAGGAGGCACATTCCTGTTCTGGAGTTTGAAGAGTTTCTTGCAGGTAAAGTAAATATGGAGTTTTGATTGTAGTTCTAATTAAAAGCTAATTAACTAAGAACATGTAATTGCGTTCAATCCAGTAAATGCCCATGTCCCTACATGTGTATGAGCTCCCTCTTCCCTTTTCAAGACCTTAAGTTTACATACTGTAAATGCCAAAATGGAAATATTAATATAATAATGCAGTTAAATATACTTTCATTTCATTTCTTTTGCAAAATAGTTGTGACTTACTTGATGCAAAAACAAAAACAAAATAATGGTATTTATTTAAGTTAGAATTTGAAGCCCTCAAATTTTTCAATGTCCGTGGTGCTCATTTGGTCAAATATGGTATACAAAAAATATATGTACAATGTATTGTCATTAAAAATTAAAACTAGTAATGATGCAAATGTTTTTCCCTCTTTTCTGATTCAGCCATTTCAGGGTGGGGAATCACGTGGCTCAAAATGATATGTTTCACTGAAAGAAGGCGAAAATCCCTCCACTTCAGGCATATATATTTTCTGTAGAACAGCTTATGTTATCATTCAATCCTCATGATTAATAGCCTAAAACCATCTGTGCATTGGTATTTATTTAACTTTGACTCTCGTGTACGAAATCAAGCCTGAAGTGGAAGGATTTCGCCATCTTTCCGTGAAACATATCATTTTGAGTCACGTGATTCGATCCCACCCTGTATTTAAATATAATGCTATGTATCTGAACCTCTATATCACAGTGAGTAAGGAGCCAGTGATCGATGAGGTCTACTATCTTCAGCGTTACAAAGAAGGCTGGAAAACTTGGGCAGAGAAAATGGACATTCGGGATTGTTTGGAGAAGCATGGCTACACCAAGGTCAGTTCTGTGATCAAAATCAGTCTGCTACTCTGCTATTTAAAACATATATAATGGAACCAAAAAATCTGAAATGTTGAATATATGTATTTGACTTATATGATGCATTACATTGTGTAACACATTATACATTTTCACATTAAAAATTGTTTCATTATAATATCAGAAATTTTATTTAGTCTGCTCATGGTTTTTTTAAAACAACAATTCATTGATTGATTTTGAATGAAGTTGGCTTAAATGATACTTATTTCAATATATATTGTCTGTCCTGAAGTCTGTTCCAAACAAAATCATTATTCAAATTATTAAAAACTATGAAGATAATATAATTTGTATTAGAATGAATGTACAATATTATGTCATTCATAGTTAACTTTCAGAGTGAATCAGATCAGACAAAATCATGGAGAATTAGCCCATGTACCCCTGAAATTCCGTAATGGACTGGTCAAATCTTTGATTTAGAAGAAACTAAATGTGTTTTCAGGGGTGAATAAATTCATAAACTCTATTTTGTCTTCAGGGTAAAGACAATCATTGGCACCACTGGTTCTTTGGTTATGGCGATGAAGTTTACGCCAAAAAGTTTGAATGTATGTCGTACATGGGGCACGCTGGATTTATCAAACCCTTCCTGATGCACAACACCTCAGACAGCAGGTAAGCTTTATCAGGTGTAGTACACTGATGATTTAATCCTGATACAACATCTGTTTCACGCTTCCAAGCTCAAGAATGAAAAAGATGTATGAGTCAAAGTTTGTGTTATGAGTACCATCCTTTCCTGCTTGGTGTTATTACTTGCATTTTTGATTTTTTTTTTTTTTTTCAAAAGAATGAATATTATTTGTTTAACTGAAATCCGAACCGACAGGGGACATTGTTAAGAATTCTTCCTTGAAGAATCAGAAGAATCATGAAGCCTTGAAGAATCATGGTTTGGTCTGACATTTTTTCGGCGTACAGCCATGTAGTCCCTCGGCCTGTTTCTCTATGTGAGGACCCTATAGATCCTTGTAAGCTTTTTGTTCTATTGATATACAATAATGTACAGGTACTGTTACACTACTGACCTTCAATCCTGTAGATATATATATACTGACATACAACTTCTTGTACCAGTTTTATACCCCAAGTATGTGCAATAAAGTTATAATGAATTCAGGAATCCGTCTGAAACAACAGTCAACCCACTTCTCCTCCTAAACTACAGAGAGATTTCAACAAAACTTAGTGACAATAATCCTTATTCATTGAAGATGTGTGTGATCTATATATTGGAATGTGATACAAAGAGTTATGCCCCTTTAGGGGAGGGGGTAGAAGTTGCCCTCGTCCTCCTGAACGACAGTTCTACTTCAGTCTTAATCTGGATTATCTTTTATTATTTATTTTTATCTTCATTGTTTTCTTTGATCTGCTTTCCCCTCTCATTTTCATTGTCAAACATAGATTCTATCATCTATCAATTTCTGTTGCTATGCTTACCATTGGTAGTATTTCTTTTAATTAAACCATAATCATTACAATCCTAAAAAAAAATCAGACCACAAAATTTGGCCTCCATTAATTGTCCTGAATTTTGACACCTGGTTTTGGTATTTTGATACACCTAATTAAGGTTATACAGGTATCTTATTCTAAAAATTGGCTATATTGTTACTTAAACTTACAATTGTGGTTACTGACCAATCCGTTGTAGGTCAGTGATGCTGGACAGAGCAGAAACACTTTTACATGACCATTTTGGACAAAAACGTAGCTGGGAAGTAAGTTGGGTGCCTGGTGAATTCTTGTGTCTGCTAGCGTATGCACTTCTGATCCCTCCATTGCCATAAGACAGAGTCTATGCTTGCTAAAATGCATGAAATTAACATACCCGGAACTGTGATTAAATGATATCAGCAGGCACAAGTCCATTGCTCTTGTAAGGGCTTTTTCTAATGGTATATTAATTCAGAATAAGCTGCAATAGTAAACAAGCTATCTGAGAGCTTTTTTTAAGACTGCAATGTTGCAATACATTTAGGTACATTATGGACTTAAACAATATCTTTCTCTTTTAGGGTTAAATTTGTATTTAGCAAGCGGCACTAAAGTTTCTAGAAAAATGATGGCATGTTTATGCTCTCCGCTTTTATTTTTCTTCATTACGGTAACATAAACTATATTTATCAATTTAAAATTGAATTCAAGCAAACAGAGAAACTTTTAAAACACATTAAGCATCCAACGCTTTGTGACACCTTTAATGATAAGATGGTAATTACCTACATTTGTAAACCTACGCCATTGGTCACTTTTATAATTAAGGTTAAGGTCACACAACAAAGGATATTGGTCATAACTGTGTAAATGGTGGAGGTCACAAAATCTCATTTAGTTGACAAACATTATATAAAGAATGCAGGTCATAGATAACCTTTGGCAAGTACAGATTCATACCTTTAACGAAGATTACCTCACGAGTAAGGTAACACCTGTAAATATTAGTCACATTTGTAAATCAAATGTACTAATTTAAATTGGTCATACTTCTGTCAGCAACATCATTGTGTCAGAAACATCACTGTCAGTCCGTCACATCTGTAATTGAGATGAAGGCTGTCTATATACATATGATAGTGGTTACATGCACTTTAAGTAATACATGTATTAAGGTCACACCTCTTATTATCAGCTTATTGTCACACCTGTAATTAAGGTAAAGTTAACTCCTGTTAATTTACAATAAAATTAAAATTTAAAAAGTGTAGGCTCAAATCCAAAATAGTTCAGATGGTACAACATTACATCTCACTCCGTAAAGAGATGGAGGTCATTCACACCCGAAAGCTTAGTGAAGTGGACATTACTGTGAATTATCTTTCTTTTGAGGTCATACCTTTAGATGGAGGTCATGCACGGCTGAAAGCTAAAATGAAGTGGACATTCCTATTAATTAGATTTCTTTGGAGGTCATACCTGTAGATGGAGGTCATGTACACCTGAAATCTTAAAGAAGTGGACATTACTGTGAATTATCTTTATTTTGAGGTCATACCTTTAGATGGAGGTCATGCACACCTGAAAGTTTAAGGAAGTGTACATTAAATTCCTGTAAATTAGATTTCTTTGGAGGTCATACTTGTAAAAATAGGTGGATACAACTGCAATTGATATGGAATATCTTACTTGTAAACATAGGCTTGTTGTCACACTTATAAACATAGACTACATTTATTTGTCACATTACTAGTAAACATAGTCTAGTTTTCCCACCTGAAATTAATGAATGTAGCTTGAAACAAAAGCTAGTATATAGTCTTTCACAATTGATATTTAGTTTAGGTCACATTTATAAATTATATTAGGCTAGTTGTCTCACTTGTTAAAAAAAGGTAGTTATATAAGGCTAGTTGTCTCACTTGTTAAAAAAAGATAGTTATATTAGGCTAGTTGTCTCACTTGTTAAAAAAAGGTAGTGGATCACTTTTTACTAGGCCACAGGTACTAAAGAGGCTAGAGATTACACCTGAGCTAGTTTTATAACGAGCTTCACACCTGCCAATAACTAACCTTTCCTATCTTCAGATCTGTTTTCCTGGACAGGGCTGAGTCGCTTATCCATGGACAGTACAGTGAGTGGTCTCCCCTTTACTGGAGTGTAAGTCTCACATATTCTACGCGAGTTAAATTCCGGAATAGGATTGAATTACTGTAATGAGTAAATGTCCAGTTGTCTTTTTTTTAATCCTACAGTAAAAAACTCTGTGTATAAAGACTACCTGCTTGATAAGACCATTTTTTGAGGTCTTCAGTGTTTATTTCAGCATAATTTGACTTGACTATTAAAGACCACTGTCCAATAAAAAGTACAACACATACATTTGTTTTCTTTACCTCTATGGTGGTCTTTATAGACAGGCTTGACTATACATGCATACTTTAAAACTCCTGTACAAATAATTAAGATTTTTCCCAATATCACGGCATTTTATCGATCCAACTTTAGCTTATTGCATCAATTTTTCATATTAAATTAATTATGTAATTTTGTCTTTTGAATGAAGTGTCTTTGCATGTGCTTAATTTTCAAATGATTTATTTTGGTTTTGTTTCAATACTTTTTTGTTTTGATTTTTTTTTTTTTTTTTGCTAATCCACCCTATTCAACATCAGTGGCAATTAATCTCTTTAAATATCACGCCTGATGGATTGTATACACAGTACAAATAATTGATCACCACTGTCACTGTGCCATAGCGACCTAAGATTTCAAATATTACCCTGCTTTACAATGATAACACTTTGCTAATGCAACTAACATTGCTATGCTTTTGCTATATCGTTTCAAATGTTGCTAAATTGATGTTATTTGCCATTCACTTTGCTAACCGCTTTCAATTTTCAAAATACATCATTCTTCAAATTGTATAATGTTTTAATCAATTTACTAACAGAATGTTATGTATGGTAATTTATGTGTACAAGTTTTAAGAAATAATACTAATATCTGATTTATAGTTAAAGTTACATCAATACGTTAATTAACCACTTTCATTTAATTGCTACATGTACTTTGTATATTTCTGTTTTCTGTTAAAAATCACTGTTCATATTGAATAATACTTTAATCAATTTACTGACACAATGTTATGTATGGTAATTTATTTATATGGAAGCTTCAGGTGATGATATCTGATTAAATCTTAACAAGTTGTGTTTCTGTGAATTAATTTAAATTTATTTTTATTTATCAACTACGAAAAAGAAAAATATATTATAATTATATATCTGCAGGAAGCAAACTTTTAACCCTGTTTATTCTTTTAAAGACATTTGAACTAATACATTGAATATTTAATTTGATCATTTATTTGATAATATTTGCAAAAAATATTGCTTCATAACAATTTGCTTGAAATGCATGTACATGTATTCCGTCTTTTGCATATTATCAAGTTACCTCCCTTGTGGATAAGTAATGATTGTGACATCATGGTTTTGTGAGTGAAATTCCTCTTGCTTTTGCTGTAAAATATGACGTAATGCTCACATACAAACATATGACATTATAAACAAGATTAACCTGCAAAGGGCAGATAACTCTTTAATACATAAAGGCGGAATACATGTAACATTGTTTAAGGAGCTCAGTGTTTAGATGTTGGATATGTTTTATAGGGCAGAAGAAGTATGGTTTATGCCAAACACCTGAGGGACATTGGAGACAACTTCAGGGAGAAATATCTTGGATCCACCGACAAAAAGGATAAAACCGAGCTAGATGATTGGACGAAAATGAATGTAATGTCACCATGTATATATCAGTCACATATTTGATTTGATACTCTTATTTACCTGATACCTTAATCATAATCTAGATAATATGCAGACTTTCTGAAAAAAAAGACTCAAAGATATAATTGGGCTTGAATATAAGGTAGCATGGTGCAGAGACATAAGCATAACTTTTATGAATGTCTGTTCTTTATGTAATGTAACATGTACATAATGCATGGCAACTGGCTATTTAAACAATTTTGATATTTTAAAACGCTGGTCACTGACTTATAAATTATCTCAATCGCTCTGATTTTTTCTTCTACTGTATTTGCCATGTTTTACAATGGTATCGAAAATTTTTTTTCCCATTTTCAGAAAAAACATGGAGATGCCAAAGGCGGTCCATATTTAGCTATACATCTACGTAGAAAAGACTACTTGTATGCCCACGGGAATGAGATACCAAGTATACAACACGTTCCTGGGAAAGTCAAACCTATACTGAAAAAACACAAACTCAAGAAAATATTTGTTGCTACAGATGCACCAGATGAAGGTGATTACAGTTTTAAAATGAGTCTTCATTGGAATTTGAAATGGAAGTTGGAGTAATTGTAGGATTTGTCACTGTGACCACCATGCGAATGTCCACAAAGGACAGTTTATGCAATGCTAGAATTAGACATGCTTTCTTATATTTCAGTTCTGTTGTACAATTTTAAAATTTATCTTAACAAGCATTTCAGTTTATATTTAATTTGGAAATTAACTGATAGAAAACATCGGAAGATGCAATAGGTTTTTTGGCAGTGACCTGCAGGCAAATGTTCAGCGAGGACACTTTGTGTAATGCTAAAAATAGCTGCTATACACTTCTGATTGTATTATACATAATAGCTCTCTGTGGCATAACCAGTCAACCATAATCTGCAATACAAAGATGTATTCACTGCTTCATTGTATATATTAAAGCTGACTTTTTTTTTTTACATTTTATTTGATTCTTTACAGAGTTTGAGTACCTGAAACAGGAGTTTGGTGACAAGGTCAAAGTTTACCGTTTTAAACCCACTCCAGAGGAGCATGAGAAGTATAAAGATGGGGGGGTGGCTATCATTGACCAATGGATCTGTGCACATGCTCGGTAAGTCGATCCTGTTTTGTTTTTAAACAGCTTTCCTTTGTTGATGACCATGTCTGTTGGTCACATTTTTGCAACACCTTTGTGGTATTGTTGATTTTTCAATGGTGTCTCTCTAAGATGATACATGCATTTTACATATTGAGTAATAAAAGTTGATGTACATGTGGATTTATCTCTTTCTCTCCATTATTCTGTGGATTTCTCTCTCCATTATTCTCTCTGTATAATCCATGGGTATTAATGCATTTGCAGCCAGACAAAGCCTTTCAGGAACAACTTACATAATAAAACCGATATGTATTGTGCTTTACTCGTAGTACACATGTGGCCATAGCTTGATAGAATGAAACTTGTAGTATGTTAGGATATGCTGAGTACTAAAATAATATTTCTTTAACCTTGATCCAATGATCAAAGGTAAACTAGTTTGATTAACTTACTTCAAACATTAATTTTGCTCAGATGATGGTAACTGTCTGATGCTTTTTTTTAATAACTAATTTCTAATGTCTTAATTAAGCAATAAATATAATGTGAAACCCTTTTATGTTTTGAATGTTTTTTTTTATTTTCCAGGTTTTTCATTGGAAGTTATGTGTCTACATTTTCATTTCGAATTCAAGAAGAACGAGAAATTTTAGGATTCGAACCAGAAATGACTTTCAATAGACTCTGTAATGACGACAGTGAAACGTGTGAGCAGCCTTCAAAATGGACTATCAAATACTGATATGTGTGCTGGAAAATCTTGGTTTACCATCAATGGACAGCTCAATTATTATTAATAATGATCATTTTGTATACCAAAAAAATCATGAACCTCTGCCTAAAATACATTTCAATGCTGTTCATGTATGAAAAATACATTCAATTAGTTTATTCTCATAGCAGTTACATGGTTTATAATGAATTATCCACTGTGAAACTCGTTTGCATGGAATATTAAATTGGGCTCTATTAATACTTAAAGATGCTCCACCGCCGACAGAGCATAAATGATATTAATCACTTGTACAATAATTGGTGTATAATTGTGTATAAATATGTCTAATTAACACAAAAAATAAAAAACATAAAATAATTTGTTTTGCCTTTGGTGCATGCGCAATCAGTACTTAATTCCATATAGGATATAGTTCCATGGATTTTTTTCAGGATGCAATTAATTATTTTTTGTAACTTTAACTTGAAGTAAAATTAGAAGCTCAAACTTTTCAATGGTGGTAATGGTGTAAAGTAAGTAACTTTTGTAACTGAAGAAAAATACTAAATTGTCTGCTCGTGTATTTGATAGTGAAAAAATATCATTTGTCAGCAGTGAAGCATCTTTGAAGAGAAAATTGATTTGCATTTAAATTTGAGGAACTTTATGTATTGGAATAGATTGTTATTTTTAAAAAATGCAGATAAATTGAAAGTTTTAAATGATAACAGGGTATGTGGTTATCTTAGACAACTAAAACCTGCAACATAGGGTATATGTAAATTATGTAAAAAAAACAACTAATCCATTCATTTTTGTCATTTTTCTATGCAGTTTAATATTATGTTGTATATGTTAAATGTTTATTTAACCAAAGATTTTATTTATTTACATTTGTGTTTTTAACCAGATATATATATCTCATTACCCAGGTAGTGTTCTGACAGTTCATTCTTTGCATGTTTCATTATGATTGTCCATTGAATCAGGGCCTCATTGAAATATACATTGTATTTAGAAATTGAAATACATGTATTTTTAAAGAAGAAAATTAAGAAGTAAATTACAAACATACATTACTACTGTAAGCATACATATTTTAGTGCTTTTTGCACCAAGTCTGTATGTTTTTTGCTAAATTATATGATTGCGCTGATCTGTATTCCACACATAATCATCAGTAAAGCTATTAATGCAATTTATAGCGCTATCTTGTTAAATATGCTAAATACCGTATTTTCCGAACAATGCTTTTTTTCAGTTTTTGTATACACAAAAGTCGACTGGTAAATAAGTCGCACCGAAAAGTTAGGCCCATGTACCCACGTAACCATCTGTGTATACGATTGATCTCTAATGAAGTATGATAATGGTATATTTTCATGATATTACATAGAACTGGAACCATAAGTTATTGAGAAATGGATTTATGCCTTTATCTATAATTTTTAACACATATTTTTATTTTTTTATTTTTTTTTTGATTTTTTTTTTGAGTGTAGAGTTTTGAGCTTGAAGTTTTGTCAATTTGTATTTTAAACAGTTTAGTCACTTCTGCCAGTCTTCTAGAAAAGAAATGCATTTCCTTCATGAAAATTTTAGTTTTCTATTAGGTATTCTTTCTGTGCATTGAATCTATAAACTGAGTGTTGTACGTTTAATATGTTAAAAGTGCTATTTGCTGAATTTCTTACTTTTTGTAAATATAATTTTGATCTGGTATTTTTCGATGTTTTGAGTTATGCAGGAAAACTAGAAGTTGTGATCTGGGTCCATAAATAATATTGAAAATAGTGCCATTTGTGCTAAAGATTAACAACTGTTATAGATGTATCAGAAACACACATAACATTATGTATATGTTTCTGCATGGCTATATGTACCAATATATTAAAAAAAATCTATTAAATTAATTAATATAATACAATCATGTGAAGCAATTAAGTCATCTGTTTCCACACGAAATGAATTGTAAATCAAAAAAAATATGTTAAAAGAGAAACAAAGAAAGCACAAAGTGCGAACAAGTTGACTATTACATATGTTTTTATTTAAATGAATTTGATAAATTATGATAATATTAATTACATGGCTCATAATAAAGTTGACAATGTGTGTATTATTGAATTTTATTGAATGTTTGCTGATTGTGTTTTTGAACTTGTGTATATATAAATAAGTGTTTATTTTATCAGTAATGGTCAAAGGGAAGTAACTCTCGTAGATTTAAAAAAAAAAAAAGCATTTTCAAAATGTTATTATTAGTATTTCAAAAAGTCAAGTCTGCAAGGACAACCGACATTACTTTCACCTATAGCAAAGTTATTAGTGCTGGAGTAATTTTGCTACACCTGTATTTCTGTCATTAAATATATCAATATATTAATTATTTTTATGAAAGAATCAAATGTGTATTGTACATATTAACATTCATAAGTGTCCTACGTTTGAAAGGGTATGAACTTGTATAAATGCAAAGAATATTTATTGCCTTTTATAGCCAATAATAATGCCTGTATTTAAATCATATGGAAATTCGAAATATATTGGTGTTCAGTAGTTTGTATTTCACCCTGATCAGATCTTTTATTTTGCAATAGAGAAATCTTCCTTTAAATTTTAATCATTCACCCCTGAAAATTCATAATGAACTCTTCCAGCCTTTGAGGCCGGAGAGTTCAAATGTGTCTTCAGGGATGAATGAGTTAAACAGGAACCAGTTTGCATTTCATCATTCAAAGAGTTCTATTAGATTAAGTATATTATGTGTACATACACTGTATATCCCATTTATGAAGACTTCATTATATTCATATCAATTCTTTTTAAAAGAAGCGAAAAAAGTATTTGTTTTTGCTGTGTTGACTAGATTTGTTTCTATTGCAGAATTTAAAATTTGAAGGTCATTAATTGTATCTTATAAGGACTAATGGAATGAAAAAATATATAATTTTAATGTTTAGGAAAAAATATACCTGCACCTTCATCAGCATGTTATAATAAAAGTTTCTTTTAGGAATAATTTATATTTTGTTTAAATATCAAAGAAAAAAATAAGAATGTGGAATGTGAATGGAATTGAATGTATGATTTGAGATAGCACATCATACAATGTGATGTTTTGATATGAAATATATATGTAAATGTTCTATGCAATATGAAGGTGTTTAGATGAAGGTGAGCGATAGTGTTTGACTTGTAGGGTGTTACATTGTTGTAGGTAACATCCACTTATGTAGGTTGATAGATGTTTTATGAATTGTCGCGTTAAAGGTTGAAAAGAGTTTATGTTATGTGTTATGATAAGTTTTCAGTGTTCACAAACAGTTTTTGAAAGAATAAATCACATTTTTGTGTTAATTTTAGTTATGGATATTCTTAATAAAAACCCAAATCAATACAAACAAAAAAACAACGAAATTCCTATACTCATGAACGGTAACCACAATACATGGCAGCTATAGTTCATATTTGTATAAGAATTGTTTTTCTATTTTGATGAACTCAAATGTAGATTCACTAACGTGTCGATATTAAATCATTATTGGCGGAGTTCCGTCCCCTGGCAAAGACACAAAAAACGTCAATCCGATCCACTCTGAGAAATTTCCGGTAATCTTCGGAAATATAACATTTCCGAAAATTGACGATAATTACTCCAAGATGAAAAGCGGTATATTAGTTTTATTTCCTGCTTAGTGTTCAAGATAAATTGAGTGGCGCGACAAGTTTGCCGATGTTAGTTTAATATGTGACCAGATGACATTCACACACTGCAACACGTGCACATTGCTTTGGCGGTAACGTTATTAAAAGGGCAAGAGTCGCATTATTACAAGGAGACACAACGCGATTATACCGCATCATCCCAAATCCTAGACATTCACTCATGCATTGTTTTTGTGGTATTCTTCACTGAGACAACATTATAAAAGTAAAAGATATCCCTTATTTCAGGACGACACAACACAAATATACCACAGCCTCCCAAATCCTAGACATTCACTCATGCATTGCTTTGATGGTATTCTTCAGTGAGATACTACTTTTATAAAAAGGGCAAGAGTCGTACAAGTACAATGAGACACCACAGCCTCCGAAAACAGACATCCACAGACGTAATGCTTTTGTGTATAAAGGGGAGGGGGGGCTGTACATTAAAACTTAAAACCCCTTCCTGGTAATACGACATTAAGCCGTATCAACGCACAAACCAGTATAACCAACCATTGACATCATCAGCCATTTCAACCAAATTTAAAGTTGTCTTGAGGTAAAAATCCTTCTGAACATGTGTTTACTGAATTAGGTGCTCATTACATCCATTGACCTCCCAACCAGTCCTGGGTCTCATTTTCCATTGCTCTCACAAATCAAATGAAAGATTTTTGTTAATTCTGTTACTCTCTTCTTTTCTTTTGTAAGACCATCGATTGCCATTTTTCATATCACATCTATAGGTATAGTCGATTTGAGGAAGCATCTCTGACAATGTTTTTTTTTTTTTTTTTTATTGAGCTTATATTCTTAGCACCTCGAGTAGGTACCTTGCACCGTCCATTGTACGATGATATCCAAAGCATATCGGGACTGTATTCCAGTGGATGGTTAATAGCCCCACAAATCTACAGTCATTGTATGACAGATTTCCCCAAAGTTTATTCTCATCACCATATCTTACAGATATATCTAAAATTCACTCATTTATTTCCTGATCTCCTCACATGTGTCTCTAAGGACTACTTTCCCAAACCCCGGTGTTTAATGCAAATCTCTCCTTTTCTTTCACGTGACAAGGTGACACAACACCAATAAACTGCAGTTCCTCCTCCAAAACTAAAAAAAATATGAACATTCATACACGCAACACAATCCGTTAAATGACCTTAACTAATTTATAGAAAGGCAAGCCTTGTTAACCAGCCAACCTTGCACGGTATCGTTTATATGACGTTTGTCTCCTGCACGCGCGATATGACCACTGGTACCTTTGTAAATGAGGATATTTCATGAGCTTGCGATGATAATGTGCCATATGCATAGATTCATTGAAACTGGACTCGCGATACAGTATTACTTTTTTCCTTAATATGTCTATGTTAGATATTGATAAAACGGCCGATCCTACAATACGAGTAAAATATTCTCGACATCATATAATACATTAAGTACCACAGCCTCCCAAAACATACAGACATTCACACATGGAATACATTAAGTACCACAGCCTCCCAAAACATACAGACATTCACACATGGAATACATTAAGTACCACTGCCTCCCAAAACATACAGACATTCACACATGAAATACATTAAGTACCACAGCCTCCCAAAACATACAGACATTCACACATGGAATACATTAAGTACCACAGCCTCCCAAAACATACAGATATTCACACATGGAATACATTAAGTACCACAGCCTCCCAAAACATACAGATATTCACACATGGAATACATTAAGTACCACAGCATCTAAAAACATACAGACATTCACACATGGAATACATTAAGTACCACAGACTCCCAAAACATACAGACATTCACACATGGAATACATTAAGTACCACTGCCTCCCAAAACATACAGACGTTCACACATGGATTACATTAAGTACCACAGCCTCCAAAAACATACAGACGTTCACACATGGAATACATTAAGTACCACAACCTCCCAAAACATACAACATTCACACATGGAATACATTAAGTACCACACTCCAAAAACATACAGACATTCACACATGGAATACATTAAGTACCACAGCCTCCCAAAACATACAGACATTCACACATGGAATACATTAAGTACCACAGCCTCCCAAAACATACAGACATTCACACATGGAATACATTAAGTACCACAGCATCCAAAAACATACAGACATTCACACATGGAATACATTAAGTACCACAGCCTCCCAAAACATACAGATATTCACATATGGAATACATTAAGTACCACAACCTCCCAAAACATACAGACGTTCACACATGGAATACATTAAGTACCACATACTCCCAAAACATACAGATATTCACACATGGAATACACATTCACACATGGAATACATTAAGTACCACAGCCTCCCAAAACATACAGATATTCACACATGGAATACATTAAGTACCACAACCTCCCAAAACATACAGACGTTCACACATGGATTACATTAAGTACCACAGCCTCCCAAAACATACAGACATTCACACATGGAATACATTAAGTACCACAGCCTCCCAAAACATACAGACATTCACACATGGAATACATTAAGTACCACAGCCTCCCAAAACATACAGACATTCACACATGGAATACATTAAGTACCACAGCCTCCCAAAACATACAGACTTCACACATGGAATACATTAAGTACCACAACCTCCCAAAACATACAGACGTTCACACATGGAATACATTAAGTACCACAGCTCCCAAAACATACAGCATTCACACATGGAATACATTAAGTACCACAGTACCACAGCCTCCAAAAACATACAGACATTCACACATGGAATACATTAAGTACCACAGCATCCCAAAACATACAGACATTCACACATGGAATACATTAAGTACCACAGCCTCCCAAAACATACAGACATTCACACATGGAATACATTAAGTACCACAGCCTCCCAAAACATACAGACAGCATTCTAAAACATACAGACATTCACACATGGAATACATTAAGTACCACAGCCTCCCAAAACATACAGACATTCACACATGGAATACATTAAGTACCACAGCCTCCCAAAACATACAGACATTCACACATGGAATACATTAAGTACCACAACCTCCCAAAACATACAGACATTCACACATGGAATACATTAAGTACCACAGACTCCAAAACATACAGACATTCACACATGGAATACATTAAGTACCACAGCACTCCAAAACACATACAGACATTCACACATGGAATACATTAAGTACCACAGCCTCCCAAAACATACAGACATTCACACATGGAATACATTAAGTACCACAGCCTCCCAAAACATACAGACATTCACACATGGAATACATTAAGTACCACAGCCTCCCAAAACATACAGACATTCACACATGGAATACATTAAGTACCACAGCCTCCCAAAACATACAGACATTCACACATGGAATACATTAAGTACCACAGCCTCCCAAAACATACAGACATTCACACATGGAATACATTAAGTACCACAGCCTCCCAAAACATACAGATATTCACATATGGAATACATTAAGTACCACAACCTCCCAAAACATACAGACGTTCACACATGGATTACATTAATACCACAGCTCCCAAAACATACAGATTTCACACATGGAATACATTAAGTACCACAGCCTCCCAAAACATACAGACATTCACACATGGAATACATTAAGTACCACAGCCCCAAAAACATACAGAATTCACACATGGAATACATTAAGTACCACAGCCTCCCAAAACATACAGACATTCACACATGGAATACATTAAGTACCACAGCCTCCCAAAACATACAGACTTCACACATGGAATACATTAAGTACCACAGCTCCAAAACATACAGACATTCACACATGGAATACATTAAGTACCACAGCTCCAAAAACATACAGACTTCACACATGGAATACATTAAGTACCACAACCTCCCAAAAACATACAGACTTCACACATGGAATACATTAAGTACCACAGCTCCCAAAAACATACAGACATTCACACATGGAATACATTAAGTACCACAGCCTCCCAAAACATACAGACATTCACACATGGAATACATTAAGTACCACAGCCTCCCAAAACATACAGACATTCACACATGGAATACATTAAGTACCACAGCCTCCCAAAACATACAGACATTCACACATGGAATACATTAAGTACCACAGCCTCCCAAAACATACAGACATTCACACATGGAATACATTAAGTACCACAGCCTCCCAAAACATACAGACATTCACACATGGAATACATTAAGTACCACTGCCTCCCAAAACATACAGACATTCACACATGAAATACATTAAGTACCACAGCCTCCTAAAACATACAGACAGTCACACATGGAATACATTAAGTACCACAGCATCTAAAAACATACAGACATTCACACATGGACATTTACAGACATTCACACATGGAATACATTAAGTACCACAGCCTCCCAAAACATACAGACATTCACACATGGAATACATTAAGTACCACAGCCTCCCAAAACATACAGACATTCACACATGGAATACATTAAGTACCACAACCTCCAAAAACATACAGACGTTCACACATGGAATACATTAAGTACCACAACCTCCCAAAACATACAGACATTCACACATGGAATACATTAAGTACCACAGCCTCCCAAAACATACAGACATTCACACATGGAATACATTAAGTACCACAGCCTCCCAAAACATACAGACATTCACACATGGAATACATTAAGTACCACAGCCTCCCAAAACATACAGACATTCACACATGGAATACATTAAGTACCACAGCCTCCCAAAACATACAGACATTCACACATGGAATACATTAAGTACCACAGCCTCCCAAAACATACAGACATTCACACATGGAATACATTAAGTACCACAACCTCCCAAAACATACAGACGTTCACACATGGAATACATTAAGTACCACACCTCCCAAAACATACAGACATTCACACATGGAATACATTAAGTACCACAACACCTCCAAAAACATACAGACATTCACACATGGAATACATTAAGTACCACAGCCTCCCAAAACATACAGACATTCACACATGGAATACATTAAGTACCACTGCCTCCCAAAACATACAGACGTTCACACATGGATTACATTAAGTACCACAGCCTCCAAAAACATACAGACGTTCACACATGGAATACATTAAGTACCACAACCTCCCAAAACATACAGACATTCACACATGGAATACATTAAGTACCACAGCCTCCCAAAACATACAGACATTCACACATGGAATACATTAAGTACCACAGCCTCCCAAAACATACAGACATTCACACATGGAATACATTAAGTACCACAGCCTCCCAAAAACATACAGACATTCACACATGGAATACATTAAGTACCACAGCCTCCCAAAACATACAGACATTCACACATGGAATACATTAAGTACCACAGCCTCCCAAAACATTACAGACATTCACACATGGAATACATTAAGTACCACAGCATCCCAAAACATACAGACATTCACACATGGAATACATTAAGTACCACAGACTCCCAAAACATACAGACATTCACACATGGAATACATTAAGTACCACTGCCTCCCAAAACATACAGACATTCACACATGGAATACATTAAGTACCACAGCCTCCTAAAACATACAGACAGTCACACATGGAATACATTAAGTACCACAGCATCTAAAAACATACAGACATTCACACAAAACATAACCAGCTAAACTACAGAATTCACACATGGAATACATTAAGTACCACAGCCTCCCAAAACATACAGACATTCACACATGGAATACATTAAGTACCACAGCCTCCCAAAACATACAGACATTCACACATGGAATACATTAAGTACCACAGCCTCCCAAAACATACAGACGTTCACACATGGAATACATTAAGTACCACAGCATCCCAAAACATACAGACATTCACACATGAAATACATTAAGTACCACGCCTCCCAAAACATACAGACATTCACACATGGAATACATTAAGTACCACAGCCTCCCAAAAACATACAGACATTCACACATGGAATACATTAAGTACCACAGCCTCCCAAAACATACAGACATTCACACATGGAATACATTAAGTACCACAGCCTCCCAAAAACATACAGACATTCACACATGGAATACATTAAGTACCACAGCCTCCCAAAACATACAGACATTCACACATGGAATACATTAAGTACCACAGCCTCCCAAAACATACAGACATTCACACATGGAATACATTAAGTACCACAGCCTCCCAAAACATACAGACATTCACACATGGAATACATTAAGGCGATTTTTAACAATAGTTATATTTTTATTTCTAGTTGCTTGTTATTATTGGTAAGCAGTTCAAGTCCATGTTGGTGTTATTTGGTTTTTGTGGTTCCCTATGTCGACAAATAATTTTGTTTTCTATTTTTTTTTACTTTAGTCCATGGGCAGAGTTTTGTTATGACGGTAAAAATAGAACAAAGGCAAGATAACTCTAGTGTTAAAATATGACAGACGAACTTACCTCCCTGTACCGACACTGGCCGGGATGAGTACTGTCGGATCTTTGTTGAATGAAACCCTAGTTAACGTAAATCGAGTACCCGCGGTACTCCCCCGCACGAGGAATATTTCGTGTGAGTA
This sequence comes from Argopecten irradians, assembly GCF_041381155.1. Classification (NCBI taxonomy): domain Eukaryota; kingdom Metazoa; phylum Mollusca; class Bivalvia; order Pectinida; family Pectinidae; genus Argopecten; species Argopecten irradians. The sequence continues at coordinate 45,275,974 of NC_091137.1, read as the reverse complement.
CCACCGCGGTTTATTTTTAGCTTTCCTGCTTCGATGGCCTGTGAGTTTATGTCATGGTGCGGCATTCGACTATGTATCCGTCTATCTATCTGGTTGCCCGTCCATCATACTTCAATATTTCCTTTGTTACGAACGACAGGGTTAAATGTTACTCTGGGGCATCATTGGGGATGGGGATGGGAATGTAGTTGTACATGAACTCGGAAGGGGCGGGATCGATAGGGCACATTTTCCAAACTCTTTAAAATTCTACTTCTGATTTAGCCTTCTTACGGTGTAAGAATAAGATAATTTTGTTCATATTATATTTGGTCTTCAGTATCGAATACTGACAGGAAATCAATTTTGTATAAATCAAGGCTCTTATCCCCAGCGGCTGGAGGGGCTGGGCCTGATAGGGGAAATAAATAAATTCTTTAAAAGTTCTCTGCTGTAAGAATGGACAGATTTGGTTCATAGTTGTCTACATAAACCGTGACTTTTGTATAAACTAAGGTGTGGGCCCTATGGTTCACTTCCACCTCACTCTCTAGCAATAATGTTGAGAATATCATATTGATGCCCGGCGAGAGATCCAGTTCATTTAGGCGGCTGGTTTTATTTATTGTCGGTATCGTTCCTTTGTAAGTGATACGCAATGAATTTAACAATGCAATTGTGTTTTGGTGGCAAATCGAAATTGGGTTCAACCCATGGGTAATACCAGACATAAGAAGGCCTCACATAGATCTTCCGACCAATGAAAAGAGTCCATAGAATTCTAACCAGCCAATGGTACACTTACAGGCGCAGTTTCCTCGGACTTCACAGAAGCCACGGGATATTTGGGGGGGCAGGCGCTATTCAGTGGCAGATTGTCTTGTGTCTCCTAGGCGTCTACGTTATATGTTACTTCAGTCTGTTGGAAGGGCATTTCAACTTCCGGAAAGGTTAGTGTCCGTCATCGTGTCCATCTTATAATCTCTCACCATTTCACTTTATCTTGTCTAAATGTTACTTTGCTCTTTGTAGGTTCATTATAATGTTATTTAACAGAAAGTTTGATACATAACTCTTTTATCGCATGATGTGATTTGGGTTTTTTTCACCTGTGGTAAAATAGACCTCTTGTTTTCGTTTAGTTTCTTCTTCTTCTTCTTCTTCTTCTTCTTATTATTATTATTATTATTCGTTCTTTTTTGATGCTGTGATGCATAGGTATGCTAAGCAAGTCTGAGCACATCAAAACAATGATAAGAATCCGTGATGATAATCAAATACTGTTTTTATAATCGATAATCGTTGTGTACAATTACGCAATCAGTGATGTTTTTCCAATGTTTACTTAGAACTATTTCGTTTTGAGCTTGTTTCGGATCTATCTAGTTGAATGATACAAAATTGATGCTATAAATGATGATTAATCATATTTGTTTTAATGATTTATACAAAAATAAGATTTTTAAATGTGTTTGCAAAAGTCTTATTTAGTTGACGTTGCGAACTATATCTGTTAAAAATTACTACGCTCTCTTCAATCTAGAGATGTGAAATTACTCTAAACATCATTGCTTTTAGGCCTTTCATTGCAGGAATTTATTATTCATAGCTACCGTTTAAATATTTAACTAAGATCAAATCAAACAAATACATATCGAAATTTTACATGAGGTGTCAATCTCTAGTCAACATTAATTCCATTTCCTTTTTTCTGAAAACATGTACGACCGTAACACTGCTATATCTAATGAAATTATTACTACGCTCTCTTCCATCTAGAGATGTGAAAGCTCTAGTTGCCTCCTTTAAAGGTCATTATATATATTTACCGTGTAGTGAAAGTGCACTGCATAGCACTTGCTGTTCGACTTGCACAACATATTTGCAACAATGTTTCATAACATCAAAGGATGTTGTAATAGGTAACCAAATTATGACTTTTTTATTTGATAAAAGTATCTGGCCATGATTTATAAGTCAAAAGTCGGCAAAGCAAAGGGATACACATACAAGCACCCATGTTAGTCTTTCCAGAGATTTAAATATAATTACTATTTAAAATCTCTGGTCTTTCTAACAAAGAAATTACTACATAAATCCGGAAATCGCAATATTTCTGTTGTTACTAAAATGGAGCAATTAATTAACTTATTTTCTGTTCTCTTTTAAAGAGACATAGATTACTTACATGTAGGCTATTAAACGAAAATGGCACTCAGATCTTTACCAGATTTATAGGTTTAATAAATCTACTTATTTCAGAAATAAGAAATTTTAATATATATAAATGTATTTCAGTCATCTAAAAAAATTAACTTGTGGTGGTTGAATCAACCTTTGATTATAATAAAATAATAATAGATATCTTTTGTTTAACTCTAAATTCATCATTGTACATTATATCAATACAATGTTTCTACAACATGTTTAACTAAAAATTTAATATAAATGATAAACCAATTCTTTTATTCGTTTGTTTGAGTCCTTCATTCACAGCATCTATGAGTGGCCTTGGCACTTTGATTTTGTTGAGTCTCTGCCAGATGATAAGTGAAAAAATAATATTTTAGTATATTGTAAGGCAGGGTCTGAAGGTGTCACACGAAACAAACTTAAAGCTGACAATGCAAGTTAAAAAAAATGCAGTTGAAATTAAAAAAAAAATATTATACGAAATATATTTTTTTTTTCAAAAATTGTTTCTGAGACATCCCTAGTTATGTCCACCCAGTGTAAAATCTTATCTAAGGAAGTGGCAGCCATTTTTCTTTTGCTCTGCTGTAGTAACTTCACTGGCCAACCCCCTATATAAAGCACGGGACACTTGACACACGTGTATCATTCTAAGCAATATTTTCTTGTCTCAGGACAATGTCAAATTGAAAATAAAACTGCACTCACCTGACAATATTTCATTGAAGTAATAGATGAATGTGTTGTCAGCTATATCCCAACATATGTCCAATACGAACTAATAAAACACTTCAATATACACTTAGTTTTACACGTACATGTACAATGACACGTGTTTGTCCTTGATAGTTGTCGCTCGTTCGGGTCAGGTAACATAGTCACGTGTATATGGTCAGTTGAGTGCGTCGGGTACGATGATATACGTGGAGATATGTAGATGTCAAATTATTTTTGGATTTTATTCACTTGCGTTGGAATTTTATCACAAATTATAAATGACAACTTTTATGACAATAGAGGAGTTTTTTTCCTTGCTAAAAAAGTCCCATATAGTTTTACAGGTGGGTTTTGTTTACCTATTTGTAGGTGATATAACCTGTGGACTGCTAGGGTAAAGGTACATGAATGAGCGCACGTGTGTCGATTCACGCGCTTTATATAGGGGTTGTAGTCGTCGGAATGTAAATAAAAATGGCTGTCCTCAACCGGGAATGTACACATAAAATGATTCTTGGAAAAACGAGTATACTTATTTTAAAATCATGTTAACTTTTATAGGTGCAAAGGTTAAGTATCAGTCGAAAAATCCAAAAGGCCGCTATCAACTACCGGATTTTAAAAATGTCACTTCGTTAAAGGCTTGGGAATGCCTTTGATAATGTAAAAAATGGTAACAAACAAGTTTCTGTTAACATATTTTTCTTCCATTGGAAAAAAGGCAATAATTCAAAAGTGCCATTTTTTAAAAAAATGCATTAATATTCAAACAAATTGGATTTGAAAATTTGTCAATTAGTTTCGGTTAAACATACTTTTTTCCACTGACGATGCCTAGGTAGTTTGTATGACCAGAAAAGCTCTGGCAACATAGGCATTGAATACACGTCACCCAATCCACTTAAAAAAATATACGGAACAAACAAGTTTTTATGCTTTTCAAACAGGTTTTCACAGTTCAGGTTTTTCACTGTGCAATTTTTGAGAATGTTACTTCCTATAAAAACTCTATAAGTCATACAGATATAGAGACACATGTAAATCCGTAAATCGTCCCATATTGGTGGAAAACCACGTCTACATTGTAAGTGGACATGGTTTTCACACAACATGAATTTTCAGAGCATTTGTGTTCAACAGATTTACCTGCAAAATGTAAACAGACGTTTTCACACTTTATACAGGTGGTGTGTATACGGCCGTACGTAGACTTCATAATACAATATTGGGGAAACCTTCCAAACTGGCAAAGCATTACATGACACACTTACACATTCACAAGACGTGATATAACATAAGGTTGTTTAACATGCATTTCACAACTAACATAGCCACAGTTCGGAGGAAAACACATTGAACAATTCACACACTAAAATACAACATGGAAGTCATTGGTATTTTGAAACCCTCCCAAAACATACACACACTCCCAAAACACAACACTTAAACATAATATAAACAGGCTTTTGAAGTCAATACCACAGACTCCCATATCAACAACTTGATACAGGACTTGAAATAGAGAGACCTTCACATGCTGATCGACACAACAAAACAAACAATGAAACATAAACACTCCAAAACACACATAATACCGAGACATTACCACACATGAATGCTACATCAGATTCCACAAAAAACCATTGATACCAGACTTCCAAAATTCACATGAACATACCGCAGGAAACACATCCATGAACATACCACACTAAAAAAACAACACATACCACAGACATTCACATGATATGAACTCCACACACAATACATGAACATAAGCCTTCCAAAACCTACATGAACATACAGACTCCCAAAACACAACATGAACAAACATCCAAAACACAAAAGAACATACCGCAGGAAAAACACAACAAATAACATACCACAGACTCCCAAAACACAACACAAAACATACATGAACATACCGCAGACTCCCAAAACACATACATGACATTACACAACACCATTAAAGGACTTCACATACATGGAATACCATTAAGTACCACAGCCTCCCAAAACCACATGAACAACATACAGACATGACACACACAACATAATACATACATTAAGTACCACATCATAACCACCTCCCAAAACATACAGACATTCACACACATGGAATACAGACTCCCAAAACAAACCAAACATACCACAGACTCCCAAAACACATACATTGACATTCACACAGACTCCCAAAACAACATGACATACCACAGACTAACACCAACCATACCGCAATTACCACTGCCTCCCAAAAAGATGTGAACCAACACAGTACCACAGCCTCCCAAAACATGACAATCACACATACATACCACACCTCCGAAAAACATACAACATGACATATACATTCACCAACAGACATAACACACACACCCAAAAACTACACAAATACATGTACCACAGACTCCCAAAACATACAGACACATACTGACATGGAATACATTAAATACCACAGACTCCCAAAACAACATACAGACGATCACCATGGAATACTACATACCACATAACCCCAAAGTACAGACATTAACATATACCTTAAAACACCACTCCCAAAACAACATAACATTCACACATGGAAATACATCAGATTAAGTACCACAGACTCCAAAAACATACACAGCCTCCCCTCCAAACAACACACATGGAATACATTAAGTACCACACACTCCCCAACATACAGACATACATGGAACACATTCACACATGCCTCCCAAACAACAGAAACACACATGAAATACATTAAGTAGTACCACAGCAAACCAAAACATACAGACATTCACACATGAAAACATGAAGTACCACAGACCTCCCAAGCTCCAACATACAGAACACACACATATGGAATACATTAAGTACCACAACTCCCAAAACATACAGACATTCACACATGGAATACATAAGTACCACAGACTCCCAAAAACATACAGACATTCACACATGTAAAATACAACACAGACCCAAACAACATACAGACATTCACACATGTACATTAAGTACCACAGCCTCCCAAAACATACAGACATTCACACATGGAATACATTAAGTACCACAGCCTCCCAAAACATACAGACATCAACAAACATACATTAAGTACACACAGCCTCCCATTCATACATACATTACCACATAATTAACACATGAATACATACATACAACAGCCTCCAAAAACATACAGACATTCACACATGGAATACACATTAAGTACCACAGCCTCCCAAAAACATACAGACATTCACACATGGAATACATTAAGTACCACAGCCTCCAAAACAAAACATTCACAGAACACATTAAGTCACAGCCTCCCACAGACATTCACACATGAATACATTAAGTACCACAGCCTCCCAAAACATACAGACATTCACAACATGGAATACATTAAGTACCACAGCCTCCCAAAAACATACAGACATTCACACATGGAAATACATTAAGTACCACAGCCTCCCAAAAACATACAGACATTCACACATGGAATACATACATTAAGTACCACAGCCTCCCATACAACTTCACACAAATACATTACACACACACATCACATACAGACAACCACAGACACACATACAAAAGTACCACAGCCTCCCAAAAAACACACATATTCACACATGGAATACATTAAGTACCACAGCCTCCCAAAACACACACACACACAATACATTAAGTACCACACAAACATACAGACATAATAGACATACACATGGAATACATTAAGTACCACAAATCACCTGTCACAAACAACAGACACACATACATTAAGTCACCACTGACCACCAAAACATACAGACATTCATAATGGAATACAGTAGGGGTCAGCACAGCCCTGTCAACAACATACATACAGGACATCACACAAAACATACAGTAGGGGTTTCACACATGAATACAACAAGTACCATAACATACTCCCAAAAATCACTCCTACAGACAAACACACACAATACAGTAGGTACAGTACCACAGCTCCTCCCAAAACATACAGACATAACACACAGGGGGGGAAACAACATTAAGACATAGCCTCCCAAAACATACAGACATTCACACATAGGGAATATACATCAGTACCACAGCCTCAAAAACATACAGACATCACACATAACTAAACAGTAGGGGTCAGTACCACAGCCTCCCAAAACATACAGACACATACACTAATACAGCCTCCCATAAACATAGGGGTCAGCTCCACATAAATACAAACAACACAACATAACTATACAGTACAGCCACTGTCCCTCAACAACAAAAACTATACATACAGACATTCACACATGGAATACATTAAGTACCACAGCCTCCCAAAACATACAGACATTCACATACAGTACATACATCCTAAGTACCACACAAACAACAGACAACTATACAGTAGGGGTCAGCTCCTGTCACACAAACATACAGACATACATATACAGTACCACAGCTCCCCAAAACAACAACATAATGGACATACAACTATACATGGGGTCACTCCTGTCACCAAACAACACAGACATAACTATACAGTAGGGGTCAGCTCCTGTCAAAAAACATACAGACATTCACACATGGAATACATTAAGGTCAGCTCCTGTCCAAACAACATACAGACACACACATAAATACACAGTAAGGGGTCAGCCTCCAAACATACAGACATTCACACATGGAAATACATACAGTCCTGTCACCAAACAGACAGACAAAAACTATACAGACATTCACACACAACACATTAAGTAACAGTACCACAGCCTCCCAAAACATACAGACATACACACTCCTACACACAACACACACATAACTATACACACAGTAGGGGTCAGCTTCCTGTACCACAAACAAACATACAGACATTCCATGGACACATGGAATACATCCACATCATACCACAGCCTCCCAAAAACATACAGACAGACATAACACTATACAGACAGGGGTCAGCTCACTCACCAACAACAAACATACATACATAGCCCAACCACAACTCCCAAACACATACAGACTCCACACACCAAACACAAAATATAACACAGGTCAGCTCCTGTCACACACAGACAACACACAAAATACATAGGGGTCACCACTCCCTCCCAAAAACATACAGACATTCACACATGGAATACATTAAGGTACCACAGTCCCAAACAACAGACAAACACACTATACAGTAGGGGTCAGCTCACAGTCACACAAAAACATACATAAACACATATGGATATACATTAGTACCACAGCTCCCAAAACATACAGACATTCACACATGGAATACATAAGTACCACAGCCTCCCAAAACATACAGACATCACACAAAATACATACAAGTACCACACCTCCAAAACATACAGACATTCACCTGGAACACATTAAGTACAGACACACATAAAAACATACAGTATGGACAGCTCCACACCTCCCACATACAGACATCACATACATTAAGTACCACAGCTCCTGTCACAAAAACAACAGACAGACACACATATACAGTACAGACACACACCAAAACATACAGACATATCACACAAACACACCAGTACCACAGCTCCCTCCCAAAACATACAGACATTCACACATGGAATACACAACAGCAGGGTCAGCTCCTGTCACCATACCACAACATAACTATACAGTAGGGGTCCCAAAACATACAGACATTCACACATATACAGTAGGGGTCAGCTCCTAAGTACCACAACCTCCCAAAACATACAGACATGTCACCAAAAACACACATACACAACACATATAGTACCAGCCAAGACAAAACATACACAGACATTCACACAAACATACAGAATACACAAACATTAGTACATACAGCTCACCTCCAAAAACATACAGACAAAACACACATACACACAGCTCCTGTCACCAAAACATACAGACATAACATACAAATAGGGGTCACAGACCTCCACAAACAGACAGACATAACTATATACAGTAGGGTCAGCTCCTGTCACAAACAACAACATAACTATACAGTAGGGGTCAGCTCCTGTCCCAAAACATACAGACATTCACACACATATACATAACCACCACAGCCTCCTGTCACCAAACAACAGACATAACTATAATACATTAAGGTACACTCCTGTCACCAAAACATACAGACATCACACATGGAATACATTAGTACCACAGCCTCCCAAAACATACAGACATTCACACATGGAATACATATACACAGCCTCCCAAAACATCAGACCACACTGTCACAAACAACAGACATTAAAAACATACAAAATATACCACTCCTGTACCACCAAAACATACAGACAGACACACACATACAGTATACCAGCTCAAACATCCAAACCAAACATACAGACATCACCACTATATACAGTAGGGGTCAGCTCCCACACCAAAAACATACAACAGACATAACATACAGTACACAGCCTCACCACAAACAAATACAACACATCCCAAAACTATACACAGGTACACAAATGAATCCTACACACAACAGACAGACAGCACACAACTATACAGTAGGGGTCAGCTCCTGTCACACAAAACACATACAGACACAACAAATACATACAGTAGCTTACACACAAAATCCTTTACAAACACAAAAAACATACAGAAAAAAAACATTTAGACACACCACACATGTAAACACAGTCTGTCACCCACAAAACATACAGACATTCAACACCAAATACAGTAAGTACACACAGTCAGCTCCAAAACATACAGACATTCACACAAACACACATAAGTACCACAGCCTCCCAAAACAAAACATACAGACATCACACACAACAATACATTATATACCACAGCCTCCCAAAAAACATACAGACATTCACACATACATACATAAAACATACTGTCACAAAAACATACAGACACAAAATATACAGTAGGGGTCTCCAAAACATACAACAACACACATGGAATACATTAAGTCAGCCCAACATCACCCAAAACATACAGACAGCACACCCAAAGTACACAGTACCACAGCCTCCAAAAAAAAGACATACAGACATTCACACATGGAATACATCAATATACCACAAACAGCCTCCCAAAACATACAGACATTCACACATGGTAATACATTAAGTACCACAGCCTCCTCAAAACATACAGACATTCACACACATGGAAACAATAGGTACCATACAGCCTGTCCCAACAACAACACAGACAGCCTCCCAAAACATACAGACATTCACACATGGATATACACAGCTACTACACCAAACAAACAGACATAACACAAAACATACAGTCACTCCTGTCCACAAAACATAAATACACATATAATACATCCCACAAAACACTACACATTCACACAACAATACATACAGTACAGTCAGCCTCCTGTCAAAACATACAGACATCACATAAACATACATAGGGGTACCACAGCCTACCCACAAACATACAGGTCAACTCCATACACACACACAACAGACATAACATACAAGTACCACAGCCTCCCAAAAACATACAGACATCACACATGAATACATTAAGTACCACAGCCTCCCCCAAAACATACAGACATTCACACACATACATAATACATTAACCATACATTAACAGCCTCCCAAAACATACAGACATTCACACACATTATACACAGCCACAAACATACAGCAAACACAACAGACATACAAAACAACATACATACAACAACATACACATACACACACACATACATATAATACCAGGGGTCAGCTCCCAAACATACAGACATTCACACACATGGACATACATAATACCACAGTCACAAAAAATACAGACAAAACAAAACATACAGTCACACAACACACTAACATATACACACATCACTCAGCTCCTGTACACAATACAGCCTCCAACAAAACATACAGACACACACACGAATACATAAGTACACAGCCTGTCCCAAAACATACAGACATACATAACAGTAGGGGTCAGCTCCTGTCAAAAAAACAGAATACATAAGTACAGGGGACAGCTCCCAAAACATACAGACATCACACAAAACATGGTAGGGGTCACATCTCCAGTAACCATACACAGCCTAACAAAACATACAGACAGCTCCTTCACACACACAACAAATACATTAACATAACAGTACACACAGCTCCTCCCAAAACATACAGACATCACACATAACAGACATACAGTGGAAAGTACACTCCTGTCTCCCAAACAACAACAGACAACATACAACTCATACACACAGGGGTCAGCTCCACACCTCCCAAAAACAGACAGACATTCACTATACATGGAATACATTAAGTACCACAGCCTCCCAAAACATACAGACATTCACAACATACAAACACACACATACACACTCCTCCTCAAAACATACAGACATTCACACATGGAATACAACAGTACCACAGCTCCTGTCCCAAAACATACACAGACATTCACACATACATACATTACAGATCACAACTCCAGGGGTCCCAAAACATACAGACATTCACACACATAAATACATTACAGTAGGGGTCACAGCCTCCCAAAACATACAGACATTCACTACACACAGTAATACTCCTGTCACCACAACTACGACATAAATACATACAACAGCTCACAAAACACAACACACACACACAGATAAAACATACATAACACAGTAGGGGTCCCTGTCACCACAAACAACAGAAAAACACATACAGACAGCTCCTGTCACACACATACACACACTACACATAGGGGTACAGTACCACTGCCTCACAAAACATACATACACACACAAAACACATACAGTAAGTACCACAGCTCCTCACAACATACAGACATTCACACATGGACATACATACAGTAGGGGTCACTCCTCCAAAAAACATACAGACAAATTACACAAGGGGTCACACTGTCACCAAACACAACACACAACATATATATACACCACAGCAACTGTCACCAAAACAAAACATACAGAACTATAACAGTAGGGGTCAGCTCCTACACACCAAAAACATACAGACAACAACAGTTACATAAGTACCACTCCTGTCACAAAAACATACAGACATTAACACAATACATAAGTAGGGGTCAGCTCCTGTCCCACAGCCTCCCAAAACATACAGACACATACACACACATAAATACATTATGTCACCAAAACATACCACAGCCTACCCAAACAAACATACACACATCAACACATACAATACATACAGCTCCTGTCATAAAAAAACTACAAACAACATACATAGGGGTCAGCTCCTGTCACAAACATTCACAAAACACATTAAGTACCACAGCTCCTGTCACAAAACATACATACATAACATATACAGTAGGGTCAACTCCTGTCACCAAAACATACAGACATAACCAATACATATGTCACACACAAAAACAACAAACACACACATACACATCACAGACATAACTACATATACCACAGCCTCCCAAAAAAACATACAGACATTCACACATAAATACATTAAGTACCACAGCCTCCAAAACATACACACACACAAACATACAGACATACAACACATACAGTAGGGGTACATACACAGCACACAAAACAACAAAAAACATAGGGGTCACACATGGAAACATACATACCACAGCCTACAAAACATACAGACATTCACACACAGGGGTACAGCTCAAAAACCACAGCCTCATAACAAAACATACAGCTCCTGTCACATTCACACACATGGAATACACATTACAGTACACAGCCTCCCAAAATACAGACATAACATCACACACACATCACACCAACAAACCAAAAACAGCCTAACAAAACATACAGACATTCCTGTCACAACACACACACAACATACATAAGTACCACAGCCTCCCAAAACATACAGACATTCACACATGGAAATACTATAACATAGGGGTCAGCCTCCAAAAAAACATACAGACACACACACAAATACAATCAAAGTACCACAGCCTCCCAAAAAACAGACAGACAAATCACTACATGGAATACAGTACCTGTCCCAAAAAACATACAGACATTCACACACACAAATAACATAAGGGGTCAGCTCCAGTCACCAAACACACAAACACAACACTATACAGTAGGGGTACACCTGCTCCCAAAAAACACACACTCAACTACATACACAGCTCCTCCCAAAAACATAAACATTACATACACATACACATAGGTCAGCTCCAAAAAACATACATCACACAGACATAACCATACACACATAGGGGTCATCCCCAAAACAACATACATTCAACACATAACTATACACACAGCCAAACAAACAGACATAATAACATACAGGGGTCATACACAAACCAAACAACACACAAAACATACAGACATTCAACACACAAACATTACATACCACAGCCTCCCAAAACATACAGACACACACACAAATACATAAACTACACACCACAGCCTCCCAAACATACAGACAACACAGACAATACATATAGTAGGGGTCCAGCTCCTGTCCAAAACACAGACATCACACAAATAATACAACAGTACCACTCCTCACCAAAACAACACAGAACATACAGTAGGGGTCAGCTCCTGTCACAAAAAACAGACAACTCCAACAAAACATACAGACAGTTCACATGTCACCAAACACACACAGACATAACTATACAGTAGGGGTCAGCTCCTCCAAAACAACAACACAGACATATACAGTAGGGGTACCACAGCCTCCTGTACAAACACAGACACAAACTATACATCACACTCACACCACACAACAACATAGACATACATAAACAGTACAGCTCCTGTCCCAAAACATACAGACATACACACAAATACAGTATATACAGCCTCCACAACATGAACACACACAACACATACAGGGGTCAGCTCCTGTCACCAAACATACAACAACATACTAGGGGTCAGCTCCTGTCACCAAACAAACAGACATAAAAACATAGGGGTCACCTGTCACCAACACACACAGACAATACACACAGGGTCACACTCCTGTCCAACAAAAAACATACACAGACATACACACAGGAATACATACAGTACCACACCTCCAAAAACATACAGACATCACACAACATACAGTAGGGGACACCTGTCACCAAACAATACATAACTATACAGTAGGGCACAGCTCCTGTACCACAAAACATCAAACAAACATACACATCACAGGGGAACACATTAATACCACTCCTCCCAAAACATACAACACACAGACATACACTAGTACCACAGCCTCCCAAAACATACAACATTCACACATGGAATACATACAACACAACTACAAATACACATACAACAGCTCACACACCAAACATACACAGAATAACATATACAGTAAGGGGTACACAGCAGCACCAAAACAACAGACATTCACACACAAATACATAAGTAAGCCACAGCCTCCCCAAAACATACAGACATACACACTATACAAACAACATTAATACCACAGCCTCCCAAAACATACAGACACACATGGAATACAGTAATCACCACTGCCCACCAAAAACAACAGACATAACTATACACAGTAGGGGTCAGCTCCTGTCACCAAACACACACACAACATCACACATGGACATACATTACAGTCCACAGCCTCCCAAAACATACAAACAACACACATAACATACATTAATACCACAGCTCCTCCCAAAAACATACATAACATTACACATTCACACATGGAACAAAGTCAGCTCCTGTCCAAAACACATAACTATCAAACACAACAGTCATACCTGTCACCAAAACATACAGACATACACTAACACACAGGGTCACAACACACAAACAAATCATACACAGCCTCCAAAACATACAGACATCACACACAGGATACATTAATACAACAGCCACAAAACATACAACATCACACAGACATACAGTCACAAACACAAAACAGACATACCACAGCCTCCCCAAAACATACAGACACATAACATGGAATACACACATTAGGGTCACTCCAAAAACATACAGACTTCACACAACAACATACACACAGCCACAAAACATACATACATTCACACAGGGGGTCAGCCTCCAAAAACATACACACATAACTATACAGACATACACTCCTTACATACAGACACAGCCTCCAAAACAAACATACAGACACACACACCAATACACAAAAGGGTACACAGTCCTGTCACCAAAACATACAGACATTCACACACTATACAATACTCCTGTACCACAACCAACCAAAACATACATACAGTAGGGGTCAGCTCCTGTCACACAATACATAAGTACACAGCCTAAAACATACAGTAGGGGACAGCTCTGTCACCAAACAACAGACATACTATACAGTAGGGGTCAGCTCCTCACCAAAAACATACAGACATTCACACATGGTAATACATTAAGTACCACCCTCCCAAAACATACAGACAGACATTACACACACAATACATTAAGTACCACAGCCTCCCAAAAACAGACATTCACACATGGAAATACACACACTACAGGGTCACCACAAACACTCCAAACACAAACAACACACATACAACATACACTATACAGTACACAGCTCTGTCACCAAACACAACATACATAACATACAGTACTGTCACTCTCAAAACATACAGTACACAACATATACTATTAACAACACTCCCCAAACACACTTCACAAACATACAGTACAACAACAAAACTATACAGTATAGGTCCACACTGTCAGGCCTCCATAAAAAAGGGGTCAGCTCATGTCACACAACATACAGACATAACTATACAGTACACAGCCTCCTGACACCACACATGACAATACATAACATACCAGTAGGGGTCAGCTCCTCCACAAAACATACAGACAGACACACATGGAATACAGTAAGTACCACAGCTCCTCCCAAAACAAACAAAACATACATACACATACACACATGGAATACATTAATACCTGTCACCAAAACAACACACATACACTACATAGACATCACACAGCTCCACCAAACATACATACATGACATAATACCACAGTAGGTCAGCCTCCCAAAAAACATACAGACATTACACTATACACAACATTAGGGGTCAGCACCCTGTCACCAAACATACAGACATACACATGGAATACATAACAGTACCACAGCCTCCCAAAAAACATACAGACAACACACACAAACTATACACAGGGGTCTGTCACCAAACATACATCACACATATAAACATCCACACAAAAACATACAGACATAACATATACAAGTAGGGGTCAGTACTCACTGTCACCAAAACATACAGACATCACAAAACATACAGTAGGGGTCCAAAAACTACAGACACCACACACAAACATACACAGACACATAACTACACAGGGGTCAGCTCCTGTCACCAAAAACACAACTACAAAACATACAGTCACACACAAATACTGTCACCAAATACACAGCCTCCCAAATATACAACAGCTCCACACACAACATGACAGGACAATACAGTACCACAGCCTCAAAACAAACAGATAATATACAGTAGGGGTCAGCTCCTGTCACCAAACACACATGGAATACATTACAGACACACACCCAGCTACACCACACCAAAACATACAGAGACATACACACACAAATACATTAGTACCACAGCTGTCCCAAAACATACAGACATTCACACATACATACATCCTAAGTCACCACATGCCATAACCAAAAACATACAGACATTAACTATACAGTAAGGGGTCACCACAGCCTCCCAAAACATACAGACATTCACACACACAAATACTATACAGTAGGGGTCACTCCCTCCCAAAAACATACAGACATTCACACATGAAATACATAAGTACCACAGCCTCCCACAAACATACAGACATAACACACAGAAACAGGGGTACCACAATACAACAGCCAAACAAACATACAGACCTCACAAACATAGGGGTCAGCTCCACACCAAAAACAGACACATATAAATACCACAGCCTCCCAAAACATACAAATTCACACAGACATACATACAAACACACACAAACACAGACATATGGAATATACAGTAGGGGTACCACAGCTCCAAAACATACAGACATTCACACATAACATACAGTAGGGGTCAGCCTACCCAAAACATACATACAAACATTCACACAAAATACATATACTACCCACAAAACATACAGTAATACAGTAGGGGTCAGCTCCATCCAAAAAACATACAGACAACATACACAGTAGGGTCATACAAAAAGTCACCAAACACACACCATAACTAAAAGGGGTCAGCTCCTGTCACCAAACAACACACATAACATACACTATACAGTACAGGGGTCAGCTCCTGTCACAAAACATACAGACAGACACACATACATACAGTAGGGTCAGCTCCCAAAACACCAGACACACAACATGGAATATACATATAGTCCAAAAACACACATTCACCTCCTGTCAAACATACAGACACATACATACAACAAACACAATACATACACTCCTGTCACCAAACAACATACAGACATAACTATACAGTAGGGGTCACTAACATGTCAGCTCCACAAAACAACAGACAACTATACAGTAAACAGGGGTACAGCCTGTCACCAAAAACATACATACATAACTATACAGTAGGGGTCAGCTCCTCCCAAAAAACATACAACACACATAAATACAGTAGGGGTCAGCTCCTGTCACATACAGACATTCACACAGACATACACTATACAGTAGTACCACTCCTCCTCCCCCAAAAAACAGACAGACATTAACACACACACAACAACACTCTAAAAACATCTCACAAACATACAGACAGACATACACTATACAGTAGGGGTCAGCTCCTGTCACCACAACCACAAAACATACATACAACACTACAGTAGGGGTCAGCTCAGCCCAACAAAAAAGACAGACATAACTATACAGAATACATAAGTACCACAAACAAACAAACACATCACACACACACATAACTACTACATACCACAGCCTCAGCTCCAAAACAACAGACATCACACATAACATATACATACATACACACAGCCTCACAAAACATACAGACAACACACAAATATACAGTAGGGTCAGCCTCCCAAAACAAACAAACAACATACACAGACATACACTATACAGTAGGGGTCAGCTCCTGTCACCACAACAAAACATACAGACATTCACAGTAGGGGTCACTAAGTACCACAGCCTCCCAAAACACACATTCACTGTCACAACAAACAGACATAATACACACCTCCACAATCCACAAAACATACACACTCCTGTCAAACATACACAGACATAACTATACATAGGGTCAGCTCCCTCCCAAAACATACAACAGACACACACATATACAGTAGGGGTCAGCTACAGACATCTCACCAAAAATATACATAGGGGTCACTGTCACACATACAGACAAACATAACTATACAGTAGGGGTCAGCTCCACCACCAAAACAACAGACATTCACACACACAGAAGGGGTCACTCACTGCCTCCCAAAAAACATACAGACATCACACATATACATAGGGGTCCACAGCCTCCCAAAACATGACCTCCCAAAACATACAGACATCAACTACACACAGTAGGGGTCATACCACAGCTCCTCCCAAAAACACAGACAGACATACAGTCACACACACACATATACATAGGGGTCATTCTGTACCAGCCTACAACATACAAAGCTACCCACATAGGGACATTCACACAAACACACAGGAATAATATACAGTAGGGGTCAGCTCCTGTCAAAACATACAGACACACACAACAATACACACCTCCCACAGCTCCCTACAAAAACAACACAAACATACATACAGACTCCTGTCACCACACATACAGACAACACAAACTATACAGTACACACCACATACAGACATATCACATGTCACACACAATACAATATAACATACAGCCTATACAGTAAAACACAGAATATACATTCCATACAGGGGTACCTCCAAACAACACACACACATCCCAAAACATACACATAACATACATACAGGGTCAGGACACAACACATTTCACACAGCTCACAAGACATCCCCAAACATTAACATACATACATTACAGTACCACATCCTCCCAAAACATACAGACATTCACATATGAATACATTAACACAGTACCTCACAGCCTCCCAAAACATTACAGACATTCACACAATGAAATACATAAGTACCACACAGCCTCCTCAAAACATACAGACACATTCACACATGGAATACATTAAGTACCACAGCCTCCAAAACATACAGACAATTCACACATGGAAATACATTAAGTACCACAGCCTCCCAAAACATACAGACATTCACACATGGAATACATTAAGTAACCACAGCCTCCCAAAAAATACAGACATTCACACATGGAATACATTAAGTACCACAGCACTCCCAAAAACATACAGACATTCACACACATGAAATACATTTTAGAGTACCACAGACTCCCAAAAACATACAGATATTCACACATCCTCAATACATTAAAGTACCACTTGCAACTCCAAAACATACAGACATTCACACATGGAATACATTAAGTACCACAGCATCATAAAACCCAAAACAGTCACACATGGAATACATTAAGTAGATACGCACCAAGCATCCAAAAATCTAACATACAGACATTCACACATGGAATACATTAAGCACCACAGCCTCCAAAACATACAGACATTCACACATGAATACATTAAGTACCACAGCCTCCCAAAACATACAGATATTCACATATGGAATACATTAAGTACCACAAACAGCCACCCAAAACAAACAGACGTTCAAACATGGATTACATTAAGTACCACAATACTCCCAAAACATACAGTATATTTCACACATGGAATACATTAAGTACCACAGCATCCAAAAACATACAGACATTCACACATGAAATACATTAAGTACCACAGCCTCTCAAAACATACAGATATTTCACACATGGAATACATTAAGTACCACAGCCTCCCAAAACATACAGACTATTCACACATGGAATACATTAAGTACCACAGCCTCCCAAAACATACAGAAACACACATGGAATACATTAAGTACACAGCCTCCCAAAACATACAGACGTTCACACATGGAATACATTAAGTACCACATACCTCCCAAAACATACAGACATTCACACATGGAATACATTAAGTACCACAGCCTCCCAAAACATACAGACATTCACACATGGAATACATTAAGTACCACAGCCTCCCAAAACATACAGACATTCACACATGAAATACATTAACTTCCACTGCCTCCCAAAAAACAGAACAGACGTTCACACATGAAATACATTAAGTACCACAGCCTCCCAAAACATACAGACATTCACACATGGAATACATTAAGTACCACAACCTCCTCAAAACATACAGAACATTTCACACATGGATACATTAAGTACCACATACATCCCAAAACACATAACAGACATTCACACATGGAATACATTAAGTACCACAGCATCCCAATCAAATCATACAGACATTCACACATGGAATACATTAAGTACCACAGCCTCCCAAAACATACAGATATTCACACATGAAATACATTAAGTACCACAGCAAAACATACAGATATTCACACATGGAATACATTAAGTACCACAGACTCCCAAAACATACAGACATTCACACATGGAATACCCAAAAAAACATACAGACGTTCACACATGGAATACATTAAGTACCACAACCTCCAAAAACATACAGACGTTCACACATGGAATACATTAAGTACCACAACCTCCCAAAACATACAGACGTTCACACATGGAATACATTAAGTACCACAGCATCTAAAACCACAGCCTCCCAAAACATACAGACATTCACACATGGAATACATTAAGTACCACAGCCTCCCAAAAACATACAGACATTCACACATGGAATACATTAAGTACCACAGCCTCCCAAAACATACAGACATTCCACACATGAAATACATTAAGTACCACAGCCTCCCAAAACATACAGACGTTCACACATGGAATACATTAAGTACCACTGCCTCCCAAAACATACAGACGTTTCACACATGGAATACATTAAGTACCAACAGCCTCCCAAAAACATACAGACGTTCACACATGGAATACATTAAGTACCACAACCTCCCAAAAAAAACATACAGACATTCACACATGGAATACATTAAGTACCACAGCATCCCAAAACATACAGACATTCACACATGGAATACATTAAGTACCACAGCCTCCCAAAACATACAGACCATTCACACATGGAATACACTTAAGTACCACAGACTCCCAAAACATACAGACATTCACACATGGAATACATTAAGTACCACAGCCTCCCAAAATATACAGACATTCACACATGAAATACATTAAGTACCACAGCCTCCTAAAACATACAGACAGTCACACATGGAATACATTAAGTACCACAGCCTCCCAAAACATACAGATATTCACACATGGAATACATTAAGTACCACAGCATCTAAAAACATACAGACATTCACACATGGAATACATTAAGTACCACAGACTCCCAAAACATACAGACATTCACACATGGAATACATTAAGTACCACTGCCTCCCAAAACATACAGACGTTCACACATGGATAACATTAAGTACCACAGCCTCCAAAAACATACAGACGTTCACACATGGAATACATTAAGTACCACAACCTCCCAAAACATACATACATTCACACATGAAATACATTAAGTATCACAGCCTCCTCAAACATACAGACATTCACACATGGAATACATTAAGTACCACAAGCCTCCCAAAAACATACAGACATTCACATATGGAATACATTAAGTACCACAACCTCCCAAAACATACAGATATTCACATATGGAATACATTAAGTACCACAGCCTCCCAAAAGATACAGACATTCACATATGGAATACATTAAGTACCACAGCCTCCCAAAACATACATACATTCACACATGAAACATTAAGTACCACAGCCTCCTCAAACATACAGACATTCACACATGGAATACACTTTAAAGTACCACAGCCTCCCAAAACATACAGACATTCACATATGGAATACATTAAGTACCACAGCCTCCCAAAACATACATACATTCACACATGAAATACATTAAGTACCACAGCCTCCTCAAACATTAATACACACACTCAACTACGACATTCACACATGAAATACATAAGTAAACATACAGACAGTCCACATGAAATACATTAAGTACCACAGCATCAAAAACATACAGACATTCACACATGGAATACATTAAGCACCACAGCATCCAAAAACATACATACATTCACACATGAAATACAGTAAGTACCACAGACTCCTCAAACATACAGACATTCACACATGGAATACATTAAGTACCACAGCCTCCCAAAACATACAGATATTCACATATGGAATACATTAAGTACCACAACCTCCCAAAACATAGAGACGTTCACACATGGATTACATTAAGTACCACATACTCCCAAAGCATACAGATATTCACACATGGAATACATTAAGTACCACAGCATCTAAAAA
The DNA here is from genome assembly GCF_041381155.1 of Argopecten irradians. Taxonomy (NCBI): domain Eukaryota; kingdom Metazoa; phylum Mollusca; class Bivalvia; order Pectinida; family Pectinidae; genus Argopecten; species Argopecten irradians. Next base: position 45,253,601 of record NC_091137.1, on the reverse strand, counting down.
CATACAGACATTCACACATGGAATACATTAAGTACCACAGCCTCCCAAAACATACAGACGTTCACACATGGAATACATTAAGTACCACAGCCTCCCAAAACATACAGACGTTCACACATGGATTACATTAAGTACCACAGCCTCCAAAAACATACAGACGTTCACACATGGAATACATTAAGTACCACAACCTCCCAAAACATACAAACATTCACACATGGATTACATTAAGTACCACAGCCTCCAAAAACATACAGACGTTCACACATGGAATACATTAAGTACCACAACCTCCCAAAACATACAAACATTCACACATGGAATACATTAAGTACCACAGCCTCCCAAACATACAGACATTCACACATTAAATACATTAAGTACCACAGCCTCCCAAAACATACATACATTCACACATGAAATACATTAAGTACCACAGCCTCCCAAAACATACAGACGTTCACACATGGAATACATTAAGTACCACTGCCTCCAAAAACATACAGACGTTCACACATGGAATACATTAAGTACCACAACCTCCCAAAACATACAGATATTCACACATGGAATACATTAAGTACCACAGCATCCAAAAACATACAGACATTCACACATGGAATACATTAAGTACCACAGACTCCCAAAACATACAGACATTCACACATGGAATACATTTTAAAGTACCACAGACTCCCAAAACATACAGACATTCACACATGGAATACATTAAGTACCACTGCCTCCCAAAATATACAGACATTCACACATGAAATACATTAAGTACCACAGCCTCCTAAAACATACAGACATTCACACATGGAATACATTAAGTACCACAGCCTCCCAAAACATACAGACATTCACACATGGAATACATTAAGTACCACAGCCTCCCAAAACATACAGACATTCACACATGGAATACATTAAGTACCACAGCCTCCCAAAACATACAGACATTCACACATGGAATACATTAAGTACCACAGACTCCCAAAACATACAGACATTCACACATGGAATACATTAAGTACCACAGCCTCCCAAAACATACAGACGTTCACACATGGATAACATTAAGTACCACAGCCTCCAAAAACATACAGACGTTCACACATGGAATACATTAAGTACCACAGCCTCCCAAAACATACATACATTCACACATGAAATACAGTAAGTACCACAGCCTCCTCAAACATACAGACATTCACACATGGAATACATTAAGTACCACAGCCTCCCAAAACACACAGATATTCACATATGGAATACATTAAGTACCACAGCCTCCCAAAACATACAGACATTCACATATGGAATACATTAAGTACCACAGCCTCCCAAAACATACAGACATTCACACATGGAATACATTAAGTACCACAGCCTCCCAAAACATACAGACATTCACACATGGAATACATTAAGTACCACAGCCTCCCAAAACATACAGACATTCACATATGGAATACATTAAGTACCACAGCCTCCCAAAACATACAGACATTCACATATGGAATACATTAAGTACCACAGCCTCCCAAAACATACAGACATTCACACATGGAATACATTAAGTACCACAGCCTCCCAAAACATACAGACATTCACACATGGAATACATTAAGTACCACATCCTCCCAAAACATACAGATATTCACATATGGAATACATTAAGTACCACAGCCTCCCAAAACATACAGACATTCACACATGGAATACACTACATACGAGGAAGGTAGTCCATAAGTCACTCAAGCTGGTAACAGGACGTTACACCTACTAAATCAACCAACTCATTGATATGTTTTTTTAACTGAATACAGAGAGAGGATGTTTCTCAACGATCATTACGGAATTCGGCGAACAAACCCCCATATATTCCAGAATCAACCCCACTGTTAGGCCTATATTTTGTAGTCGACAGTTGACCTTATACCTTCATTCTCGAAATTACTTAAGCAATATGTTTGGCCATTTTCCAGAGCTGTTGCTCGTTGCGCCTACATGAGATATATTATTCGTGACTTGGGTATTGCTTTGTTTGAGTCAGTTTCGAAAATTTTGTTTTGAGCATTGATTTTGCTTACTTGAAACTACCAAGGAAATGGAAACGTTTGGAATTATAAGCTGACTAGATGGAAAAATATGTATTTGTGGTAATCTCGCAAATATGACCGACATTTGTTGTCACATTATTCTTTATCAAAGTGTAACACGACACACCACGGCGGGTGTTACATGTACACTTTCACGTATAGAGAAAAAGGCATTTCGATATCCTCATTGATTGGAATCGACAAGGAGTAAATTGTAATATATAGCATAAACATTGAACACGAACATTTTTGGTTCAATGCATTTGACAAGATTATATGAAACCAAATCTTACCAAATTGGCCAATGCTTATAATTATTATACGATAAAACGTTGTGTAGGTCGCAATGATCTATTTAAAAAGGGCCAATCCTATTGGTGTTCTATATTTGAGTATGGCAAAATATTGCATGTCGGCTGTTTTGTATTGTTCAGTTCCAACAGTCTTTGGAATTATAACCATATTTGGAGTTGGATATTGAAATAATACGTGATCAAAATGGTTATTTCTAAAATTATGTAAAAACAAAACAAAAAACAAAAAAAAGTAATGATAAATACTCATAAGAGACTAGATTACTTTCCATATAATTGTCTATCTCATTTAGAATCTGATTGTAATATAATGCAGAGTTTGACAGCATTAACCTGTTAAATTACATTTTAGCATGTACAGTGCTCACTTGGTCTCTATGCTGAGAGAGGCACCCTACTTAAACCGGAGGATCAAAGACAGAACAGACAATACATTACTGCGCAATATCAACAAACAGTACATTCATCAGAGGCTTTTATTTTTGAAAATAAAACAGCTTACATGATGGTGTGATTTTAAATCTTAAGATATCTATGAATAAGTTTAATCTCTACTCATCGATATCACTTGTTAAAATCGTGCTCTCAGAAATGATCGATAGAGTCTTTTGACGGAAATGACTTACCAACAATCTCTGAATGAAGGTCAATGTCTTAAGGTTACCACGTGGCTGGCCTTGACGATGTTGGAATATGCGGTATATGTATTTAACTTAAACTGTTAGATAGGAAGTATGTTATTTACCAACAATATCCTGTTTATCCAGAAAAGAATCCTAAAATTACCTTAAACTTTCATATCTCCACTTCCCGTTTACATTTAATTCAAATTTTGAGCTTTATACGAGGATGAATGCTAATCTGTACTCATTTCGAAAATATATCTGAAATGTTGATGAATGTGCGAATGAGGTGAATTTGTACTTCCGTCTGCTCTATTTGACGAGTTACCTTTCTTTGAATTGTTCATTAAATGTTGAAAAATAATATAGAAATCTAAATGATTACTATAAACCAACTTCTTTTCGCAAGTGATTAATTTCAGCATATTTCGCGGGAGAAAGAAATAGTAAAAATGAAATAATTCTGCGAAATTGTTTCAAGCATAAGTAGGGTAAATTAATAAAAGTCCATGTCGCGATATTAAATCGTCCGGAATAAGTCATTTGACAGAAAACCGCGAAATAAAGTCAACGCGAAGATAAGTTGGTTGAAAGTATGGCTTATCGATTTCAGGACAATTTATATCCCATTTAGAAACTTCTGATTATTATTGATGTAGAATTTTGACAGTACAGATGCTGAGATAATTACATCTGTGCGTGTATGGTACACACTTGTATTGTGTGATGTCGGCTGAAATTGGCTACTTAAACAGAGGGATCAAAGATCGCATAGAGAATACATTACATTGTGATGACGTCTATCAGACGATACCATTTTATGCCATCGCCATAAATAGTGACACAGGGACAGATAGTGCTAACGTTATTTATTCTTAGCGTCCTTCGCGTTTCGTTAAACTGTGTTCCTGTCCGAGATCATTAGTGTGGCCACCAGACCCTTAATTATTTATACGATTTTCGCAGGAGAATTCTTATACTAGATTACCCACCTCTGATGTGTAATTTATCATACATTTCAATGAGACGAAAATTATTAAACCAAATTTCAGTGATGATTTTAATATACTAGAGTGGCCAGTCTTTGAGTTTATGTGGACGCAAGATTTTTTTTTAATTTATAGATTATAAAATAAAATAGCTAGAATTATAGGGGGAGACATTTTTGAAATATCTGTAATGGTTTATACAATTGATGGTTTCTTCTCCAGCTTAGCGCTCAGCATAATGGCAGTGGGACGATCGGTTTTTCCGTTGTCAGTATTTTGTGCCTCTGGTGGCAAGCGTTTGTGAATAGCGCTATAAAAAGGGCAAGAATTCCACTATTATAAACAAACGACTCACAACACGAAGACACTGTAAGCCTGCATGCTAATCACATGATTTAAAACCAACAGAGTTGTAAGCCTGCAATATACCACATGAGTTTTCACCAACAGAGTTGTAAGCCTACATGTTTGTACCACGTGATTTATAACCTTGACAGAGTTGTAAGCCTGCATGCTATGTCACATGATTTATCACCAACAGAGTTGTAAGCCTGCATGCTATACCACGTGATTTATAACCAACAGAGTTGTAAGCCTGCATGCTATACCACATGATTTATAACCAACAGAGTTGTAAGCCTGCATGCTATACCACATGATTTATAACCAACAGAGTTGTAAGCCTGCATGCTATACCACACGATCTATATACCACCAACAGAGTTGTAAGCCTGCATGCTATACCACATGATTTATAACCAACAGAGTTCTAAGCCTGCATGCTTACCACATGATTTATATAACCAACAGAGTTGTATGTATGCATTCTATACCACATGATTTATAACCAACAGAGTTGTAAGCCTGCATTCTATACCACGTGATTTATAACCAACAGAGTTGTAAGCCTGCATGCTATACCACATGATTTATAACCAACAGAGTTGTAAGCTGCATGCTATACCACATGATTTATAACCAACAGAGTTGTAAGCCTGAATGCTATACCACATGATTTATAACCATCAGAGTTGTAAGCCTGCATGCTTTACCACATGATTTATAACAAACAGAGTTGTAAGCCTGCATGCTATATCACGTGATTTATAACCAACAGAGTTGTAAGCCTGCATGCTATACCACATGATTTATAACCAACAGAGTTGTAAGCCTGAATGCTATACCACATGATTTATAACCATCAGAGTTGTAAGCCTGCATGCTTTACCACATGATTTATAACCAACAGAGTTGTAAGCCTGCATGCTATATCACGTGATTTATAACCAACAGAGTTGTAAGCCTGCATGCTATACCACATGATTTATAACCAACAGAGTTGTAAGCCTGCATTCTATGTAACATGATTTATAACCAACAGAGTTGTAAGCCTGTATGCTATACCACATGATTTATAATTTAAATCGTTTGGCAATCATGGCAATTCAATCAACGGCATATGAATGGAAGTCGATATACCTTCCTTCTAGAAACACACAGTTCTAGCTATGGTCATCTTGAAATATTCAGCATGTGTATTTGTGTAAGTCTGTGTAAAAATCGTAACAGTTATGTATTATGCATAATGATCAAGTATGAACTATCGAAGGTGAAATATTGTTATCATTCATTCATTGGTTGAACTTGAACGACAGATGCGTAGACATAGACTAGTAATATCGATGTACCATTTGTTAAACTTCATATAATTATCATATCAATAATCCATAAATAATTGAAACTCGTTATATTAAGGACAAAGATCCACAAATTAGTTGTTGTCGTATAATCATGGATTAAATATTGAACTTAAAAATCATAATGATAAGTGTGTCCATTTAAATATCTTGGACGCCTTGCCTCGCGAAACCTATAAAAATGAAAATAAATGCGGACACAGAAACAAACCATACTAATATTGTTTTAATTTTTTTTTATTCATTTCATTTAACATGATTTATTCTTACCTAACGCGAAGTGTAATATACATACATTTTGATGAACATGTTATACATATTGCTGATTGTGTGGACACATTTCAATTCCTGACCATATGATTATAATACTGGAAGGTGCGGGATCTCAAAATGAGACCCCGTTCACTGTTACCATTGTAAATCACGAGGAATACTATAATACAAATTTAATAAAATAACTACATCAAAAAACAACACAATTCAATTAATAAATAAATAAATAGATAAAATAAAATAAATCAAAACAATAAGCACAAAAAAACCCAAAGACAACCTTCTCCCGAAAAAGTGAAAAAAAAAAAGAAAATCAAAGAAAAAAAAAAGAAAATAAATAAATAAATAAATAAAATAAAATAAAAACGAGCCAATGATAAGATGAATCCGTTAGAAATTTTATCTTTACATGAAATACCTCTCTACACCTTACACTTTATAAGTCCTTAACCCTCCTATGAAAACTAAAACTCGAAAATAGCTAACATAAGATCTTACAGTAAACACCCACATGCTTTCATTCCACATCGCCTGCTTTACATATTTTATCAAAAAATCCCTCGCCATCATGATTCCAATTTTCACCTGAGAATGCGGTAATACAAAGATCCAAAACATATCCTCAGTGAGTAACATGGAAACATCTTCACATACGTTAATTATAAAAACGGTTAAAATAATTATAATATCAATACACCCACCTACCTAAAGCGGTCCTTTTAATTAGATCAATATGTTTTTGCAGATCAATGATATCTGTTGCTCAAAATATCCTCCTCCTTCAACTGCCATACCTAGATAAAATCAGCATTTCTTGACAGAGAGTCTAAATTGAGCATGAAACTGTGTGGTTTATAACTTCTTCAAGCATTGTATACATTTCTCCAGATATGTTTTTTATTGACTGAATTGAATACCACACAAGATACATGTGTAATGTAAACTAAGCATCTATCACATTTGACTTTTCCTTGACATTCAGAAGATAGCTTTGTATTCAGTGATAATGACCAGACGTGAAACAAAATCAAACAAACCGATATGTGTTGTCTATGTTTAGTACTGAATAAATATATACAATGAGTGTACAATGCAACTTGTCTTAGACAAGTGTTCCATGGGTAAAGCTTTTGCTTTTATGATAAATTAATGATACTGAATTATGAACAAATCAACAGGATGTTCTATTAAAAAAACAACGTGTTACAACCTTCAAAATATCACTCATTTATGAAATGAATGCTTTGAAACAGTAAACATCGTCCACCATAGGTCACCGAGTGGCATGGTTGGTCGGCATCGACAAAGAAAAACAAAACGCTGATCTTGCAAATTTGAGCGGTTACGAAGACTGTTATCTTACAGTCTTCATAAAAAAACTACATTGTTGCATAGCAAATGTCTTATTGACGTTAATTTATATATATTTACATCTTATTGTCACGACACTGTAACATGGTTAAATGAACATTAAGTGATAAAAAAGACTGGTTTGAATGTGGTAAAAGGAAATGTTTTAGGAAGCTACTCCTTTATTGAATCATCGCATAGCTATATAAAAAATATACTGTAAAATTGAAAATTTACGCGAGGTGGAAATTTACGCTACACTTGTAATTTCACGAACGACCTTTCAGCGGGAAAATTCCCGAAGCGCGTAGTATGTGTTATATGTGCATGGAAATAGTTGCAAAAGTTATGAAGCGTATTTAATGCGAAATCAATAACATAGCGAAATAGTTATCTGTGGTAATTGCGAAATCAAACGCTCGCGAATATATCAACGTTTACAGTATCCAGAAAATTGAATTTCAACATTTAAACTTCACGATATCGATGTAATAGTACAATTATTAGTTTGCTTAGTTACACAGATCAAGTTTCCGAAATACTGTTTATATTACATTCCTTCGTGAAAATGCATACAATAGCATACCATTCTAGTGCAATTAACCCTCTATACAGTACCAGTACCTTACGAAGCAGCTATAAACATCTATTTAACACATTGATGTTTTTATTTACTTATAGAGTAAACAATAGCTATTTCCGGATTGTATAAACAGTAAGCTCTCTTAATTTCCCACCCAGTTATCAAAATTAATATTTCCAACGTCAAAGTAACTTTATGTAGGTTTCAGATCACATGACAGGAAAGATAGGGAAGGTCGGTAGGAATTTTTTTTATGTCTTTTTATTAATATGTTTTTTGGGAGGGAAAATTACTTTATGACTAATAATTTTTAAACGTTAGGCTTGCCAAAAGTATTATATTTCTCATTAATCTGATTTAACTGTATCTTGATACTAAGCAATAGCAAGTGTAGAAATCAAAGTTGAAATCTTAAATTTCAAGTGCTTTTGACCCTAAAAAGATTTCTTTTCTCTCGCGAAAGGGGGATAAAAATAAGGATTGCAAGTAAAGAGTAGGGTAGCTAGTCTTAATATCTGAAAATAACATTTTTAACAGCTGTCAAATGACTTTTCATTAATGTTATACTTTTTGGCCATTGTAATATGTCATTCTCATGTGCTTCTTATTTCATTTATGATAGCCCATTTAGCAACTAACATCATCAAATCATCTGAAAATTGACAATGCTATGTGAATTTACCTGTCCAATTCAATTTTTCCATTTTCCATTTTATATATAGCCACCATAGCAATGTTCCACTGACTAACTGATTGTGAAAGCCAATTTACCAACTAACATCATCAAAAAATCGTCTCCATGTTCTAAAACAGTCTTAACAGCTATACCTATACAAAATAACAAAAATTGTACCAATCGTTTAAATTATCCCACTGCATACATTCAGTTAATCAAGTAATATCAAACATTCAGTCTTATGTCATACCATCTAGTAAATCTTCAAACATAATGTAATTATTACATAATTAATACATATTACCTCACTTTCTTAAGCTCATGATATTGTTAAATGTACATTTTTTGGGAGATACATTTTTTTGCGAAATGTACCGAGAAAGCTCGAACGCAAATTAAATATTTAAGGAAATAGCGTTGCATCACTGACCTTAAATAGGTAGACTTGTGCATGTAGGTACTGTCACAATAACGTAAATCTGCATATACATATACGCAATAGATCCACGAACATACCTACGCACTGTCAGATAGAAGTCTGATTAAAACACAAAAACAAAACCGTACGTGACATTATTGCTATGGTATCGGAATCGTTGACGTAATAAATTCTTATCTCGCGTGCTGGGGTCTGATGGAATACAAATGAACGGAAAACCATCCCTACTTTACATTGAGCTGTATAATTTTATCATTTATATAAACATCTGGTTTCCGGAATATTTTCATCTGAAATGGCACTTAAGCTTCTTTATATCCGACTGTAAGTGCTTCGTTTCTGGCAATTTGAATAGTGACCACGACTGACTGGTCCCATGCCCGATGTTACAGTTTTCACTAGGAATGGCGGAAATGCATTGCTTATTACACATTGGTTTGCCGTTGTATTAGCAAAATGACGTCGCATTTTGAATGTTTCTAAGCAGAAATAATAAGACTATTCTTAATTCCACACTGTTGGAAGTAATTATTTGGTTCACTTGTTAAATAAAAAAAATACTGTACACAGTACTATATTTTTCTTATAATTTCATCTGAGCGCATTTCACGCCAGATATATTGCCTTTAAGTGGTAGTCTCATATTACCAAAATTTTCCCCAAAGTTCAATATTCTTGTTTTATGAAATAAACATGTTGTATCTTTTGTCATAATTAGTGAATCAATTTCTTTTTTTTTAATAATTGATTTCAAAACAAGTTTTCAGAAAAAATGACCATTATAATAGACTAATTCTATCCTAATTCAAGCATTCAAGTATTTTTTTAAAGATAAACAGTTAAGATATCAATTTATATGTAATGTAAATATTCGTGCACATTTATCATATTCAATCTTTTGATCAAAACCTTCAATTGTTATATACAAAATGTGATATTATAATATCACTAAGTTTCAGGTATTAAACGAGATCTGAATGAAAACGTAATATGAATAACTACATAAAGAAATCACCATAAAATGACAAACCATATTATTAATGAGTTATATTACTTATTATTCGTTGGAATTCCTATAGCAATATAAATATTAATATACATTTTTTAAGTTTTGAATTTTTCTTTAGTATACGATTCTTACATCCGGGAAGCCAATAAATATTCTCACAGGAATGTTCTCGTTTTAACATGCATATCATAAGAAATATCATTCATATATGCAATATATTATCTGACTTATAGTATATACAAACCAAATATATTAAGTTTATAAATCCACGAAATAAGCGAGGCATATAAGAGTAAAATCAAGTAAAGCTAAATCAGCTCGCCTTGGAAACCGTATGCATAGGAAGAATCTCTTCGTTCCATCTGGCGTAATTTGAATTTGGCACCACGATGAGTATAACTATGTATGACGTCAGAGTACTGAGAAAGTAAAACCAGAACAGTATCCGGTCAGTTACGGCTGCTATCCGTTGCCATTCCGCAACAATCATTTTTCGTGCAAATAATTCATTTTGATTGCGACATTCGGCAAGGAATGTACCAAACGGTCCCTCTATTTGTGTCGACTTAGTCTCATCTGGAAGGTCGGGTGTCACGGCGGCGGCCGGCGCCTTCACGCTTGTCTTTTTTCTCCCGCCTTTTTTAGAACTGTTATTATTATCTTTACTACTGTGTTGGACTTCCTGTAAATCTGCCCACGCATTTTTTGAACACTCCGCAGTTTCCTCTTTAAAATCTTCTCGTCTTAACCAAATCACTTCCTCTTCATCATTGTCCTCTACGAATGACGTCGTCATGACGTCATTTTTATCGTATCGTCTGTTTCGGATTGTGTTTTCTTTTTGTAAAATGGTCGTTTCTTCTGTGTCCCTACTTGATTTACTAGGAATGTTTTTCATGTCTAGTTTACCGTGCTTTTTACATCTGTACGCGCCTTCCAATTCATCTTCCTGAAAATGAAACAATACATTCAAGATTATTTGACACAAATATATATATATGTATTATATAGCAATCAATGGACAAATATCATTTTATCCTTTTTAAATATCTTACAACATAGTGTTTTTGAACGCTACTTGTATTTGAAACATAAATGACTTTATTCTCTCAGGTATAATAGCTTGCTACTTAAAATATAATCAAAGACCATATATAGAAAATATTTCAATCATTTTCTCGGTTTGTTTTTTGACAGTTTCACAATAAAACTATATGCGTTAGCAATAAATGCATCCCCTGATTAATTTCCTTTCATAATTCAGTATACCATATATTTGATATAAAAATATATGCAATGCAAATAGGCGAAATTAAATATTTTACTTAACCATTTGATTTTCACAACGACCGCACAAAATACGCCCACACACACCATGCGTCCACAAAGACACTCCACTACTCAACCGCACACCATACGTGCACAAAGACCCTCCCTCACTCAACCACATACAATACACCCACAAAGATTCTCCCACACACACAACCACACACCATACGTCCACAAAGACACTCCCTCACTCAACCACACACCATACGTCCACAAAGACACTCCCTCACTCAACCACACACCGTACATCCACAAAGACACTCCCTCACTCAACCACATATCATATGTCCACAAAGATCCTCCCCCACTCAACCACACACCATACGTCCACAAAGACCCTCCCCCACCCAACTACACACACATACATCCACAAAGACACTCTCCCACTCAACCATACACCATGCGTCCACAAAGGCCCGCACCAACTTAACCACATACCATATGTCCACAAAGACCCTTCCCCACTCAACTACGCACCATATGTCCACAAAGACCCTCTCCCCACTCAACTATACACCATATGTCCACAGAGACCCTCTCCCAACTCCACTCAACGACACACTATATGTCCACAAAGACCCTCTACCACTCAACTATACACCATACGTCCACAAAGACACTCCCCCCACTCAACCAGAAACCATACGTCCACAAAGACCCTCCCCCACTCAACTACACACCATATGTCCACAAAGACCCTTCATCACTCAACTACACACCATATGTCCACAAAGACCCTTCATCACTCAACTATACACCATACGTCCACAAAGACCTTTCCCCTCTTAACCATACACCTTAGTCAATAAAGTCCCTTCCTTATTTGAAAAGAGAATATAACTTTCTCATAATGTTCAATCAAAGTCATTATGTTATTAAGCAGATATACACACAGCCCACAGAAATCCACAAATCATATACGATGTAACGTAGGTACGCAACCTAAAGAAATCAATGAAAATACGACATATGTAATTACATGAAAGAAAAAATAACGAAATTTGTAATTTTTGAAAGTCACTAGGGTGTTGACACTAATAATGCATTGAAAATATCATTAAAGTGGACTTTTCTTCTTCTCTTTTAAGAAATTGCATTGATTTCGGTCAGAAAATTACTTTTTATTTTAAAAAAAATATTTCTGTTTAGGGTTACATTGAAAAAAAGAGGTTCAGTAGGTCGGGAACATTTCTTTTTTTAGTGTCTTTATTCTAAAATAATGGCCGGAACCGGAGTCTGAGATCGAAATCCCAAACGTTTAATTTTATTTCGTAGAGGGTCGCCCGGGTAACCCTCAACAGACCCATTTTGACCCATTTTTTTTTTTTTGCTTTATCTTATTACCTATTATCAAACTAATTTAAGGCACCAGAAGATTTAGTAAAAACATCTCTATTTTGTACTTGAGTAGGAACCTTTTGATATGAACATGCGTGGTTGGTAGGAAAGTCAATTAAAACATTTTGTTAAGATGGCATGCTCATGAATTCCAACTGTACACAATCAAAGCTTACCAGCGATATAGCTTTAGCTACTTTCTGAATGTCGTGTTTCATTTTCAGTGGCTTTGACAACCACTTGAGTGCAATGTGTCGCAGCCAGTTAGGAGCTCGCCTTGTCTTCATGCCTCTGTTGTACAGATTTATCACCATGACAGCCATTATAACCGACAGTGACGTCATCGTCATCACAACACATAGATATATACCTACAGAAATAAAACAAAATGGCGATACACAGTTGTTAGGTTTAATTTCAGGAATGAAAGATAGCAAAATTTAACTCATAACAGTATTTTGAGTTTTACTGCAGCCAGCAAAATTGCAACCAAGACAAATGAAATAGAATGTATGGCTCGAACGTAACAGTCGAATTTAATGCAATTTAAAATAAATTTGGCCTTGAATGTATGTATTGGTAGTAACGTACGCGGTTGCATTTCTTATAAAGCCTCGCATTGTTAAAAATTCCAAATCTTCAAGTCAAAACTTCGCATTTACATTAAGGTAGAAAATTCAATTTCGATTTAAGTAATTGGTATATTCTATTTGCACCTAAAAGATAATCAAACGGTCTAAAGAAGAAAATTTGCAAATTGCTTATTTCATCAGGTATTTCCAAATATAATATAAAATGCGCTTTGTGCGTCCACAATCGAATATTCGTTTTTCAACCACAAAAAACTATATCAACGAAACGTTAATCGCACCAGACATTTTTGAAAATTTCCACGAACGGCATAATTTGGCAGAAAAGCTTCGGTGCAAGTCATTTGATTTCATGATTGGAAATGTCTCCTGATGGGCACAGGTCATTAGATACACACTTAATTTGCCCCCAGCCCATTCTACAGTTGAACGTGATGTCTACTTTAGGCCCAGTAATCTCTCTGGCAGACGGAAAATAGGCGTATTTGAGTCTAGTTCTAAAGACCTCAGCGTCAAAGCATGGGTATGTGACCGGCTTTAAGCTTGATCTCTTAACTATTCGTTATTAAATGGATAAAGGATTCCCCAGAAGATAAAGGGTTTGCTGAATACCACAAGAGATGATCACACACACATGGATGTTCAATTCCCCATATATTCTAAGAATGACAAAATAATGTTACGTGATTGTTTTTTTTTTATATTTTTCTCAATTCTCAAAACTTTTGCGATCCATTGACAGTGAGACAGTAATTGCATTTTGTCTAATAAGTGGTCTTGCAGATATATCTCATTTTTTACAATTTCCCTGAGGAAATTATTTTTCGACTTATTACTGTATTAGCAAAACCTATGACTATTATATGTTGTACAACATGTAGAAAATCGTATAGAACCATGTTGTACGGCGTGGGCAGATTCTTCCAAAACTTCCATGCTGCTTCATTTGCAAAATGCAAAGTTAAGACAACCTGCCCCCCCCCCCCTCCCCTCCATCCCTAAAAATGATCAATAATATTAAGAGGTATTTATACAGAGATTTCGAAATAGGTACCGTCTTATATAAGCCTAAGGAACACTGAACAAATATCACTCATAAATATATATATATATATACAGTACAACCTGCCTCAGCGGTCACCTCTATATAAAGACCATCTGCTAAATTAACAAGACCAGTTCTCTAGCTTCCCCAATGACTAATTTCAACACAGTCCAACCAGTTTATGGTATTCTTTTAATTCTCTCTGTCCCTCGGGTGGTCTTTATATACAAACATATTTGGCTGTACATTGAATGTAACATATTTCCAAGCATGTTTGATTAAGTTATGAAAATATTAAATAGAATCTCATACAAAATGCGTTTTATCGTTACCAGGTATTGACATATGAATGAAAAGAAAAGTTGTGTACTGAATCTAATGTCAAAGTCAAATATTATGTAAAGCCATTTAGGTGAAAAAATGATAATATACCATATAAAAAACAAACAACAAGTGATAGATAAAGAAAAAGTGAGATAAATAATAAAGTAGAAAAGAGTCTCATTGTTTAATGTTAACTAATTATGTGTCTTTTATAAGAATCTTATTTTCTGTATATCACACATGATTTGTTTTTAGAAGGTATAGTTTTGGAGAGTGGGTGTAAGTGTATCATTCCCATAAGAGGCATTTTCATTGCGATATGATTGTTGGTCCGTCGACCGAACATCAAAACTGATGACGGTATCGACAAATACGTCAAGGTAACACTGTAGGAATCCATGACGTCACGTAATTGTTTTGCTCTTACATGTACTTCCGTTTGAAAAGGTCAGTACAATCTGTTATACCATAGGAGTTGATAGAGAAATCTATCACGGCTAAAAATGGTAACAAATCAGTGAATTTGGGATATCTTTGGAAACCCCTAGGGCATGACATATTGCGGTTGCTAACCTTTTGAACAGAGAGTACATGCAAAACATGTACGTAATGTCACGAGTATATGTGGCGTAATCGCGGTGTACGATAGTGATAACAGCATTAATTCAGACATCCAATAGTCGACAGACTCATTATCATTTCTCGATGAAAATGCCTGTTCAGACCTCATACTTTTCTTACGCATATGGGGGAAAATATTCCTTACCGTGGGGTAGTGAAAACAATATTTAAACTGATGAATATTCAACCCACACACATGCATGAAACATGATACTCCTCTCCTCCGGGATGCAATTTCGTTGTCACACCCCTAGGCAGGGAACCTATTAATCAACTTGTTTGCAAACTAGTCCTATCTCCCTTGGAAATACTAAGACAACACACGAATGACAACTATAGACTGCAGTATGTCTCATTTAGAAGATGGATCTAGACGCCTTCTCAGTGGGGACAAACTGTCCATTAACAGCGTAAAACATAGACAGAGATTAGGATGGTATTAGCAAGAAAAACCTGTTAGATAGGAGAGAGGGATACGAGCAGGTCCTATAAAGAAATACTAAAGTAACAATATACGGTCAGGCAATTACGTGTTTTCTGGTAAAATACTAAGGATGTAATTTGTATAAGCAGTTGCGTAGATATATATTTATATTGACAAAATAAATATCTATGTAAGAAGTTGATTGTGCGTTTTAATTTCAGCACTTCTTTTGAAAATTACTATAATTTGTTTTGGACGATACCATACATGCCGACAACTCATGAAACGTGTATAAAATGCCGGAAATGAGTTACTCACCTATTAATGGAACAGCTTCTGATGTGGCGGGAACTTCTTCTGCAATTAGAAGCATGAACATGGAAAACGCTAAAAACACAGAAAGTCCCAGAGTTATCTTCTCACCGGAAGTAGGTGGCAGCCAAAATGTCAACAAAGTCAGTGTCGACAGCATAACACATGGAACAATAATATTAAATATGTAGTAGAATGTCTTACGACGAATATGGAGAACATAGGTCATGTCCGGATGTGGATCTGGACAACACGAATGCGTACGAATATTTTTCTTGAGCTTAACAGTTAATAAGTCCCATTCACTATTGTCCACATAGGAGCCGAGGTTAATTGGTGTGTCGTTGTGCTCCGAGAAATAGTCCATCCACAGACCACTGTAAATCCACGATCCAAATCTGAGAATGCATTCCTGATCATCAAACGGAAAATACGTGATGTCTACCTTACAGGAGCTCTTCAACTTGACCGGCACCGGCCATTTGACAGTTCCATTATAGTTGACCAGAACATACGTCCCCTGCATAAATCCAGTTGATCCGTCATCCGCACTGAAAATATATATCAGTATTTCAGATGTTGACAATACAATGCAGCAAACACAATGGCAAAAATAACTTTCTAAGACTTTGATAAAAATAAACCTTAAAAAATCTACATCATTTTAATACTATCACTGTCTTTGTGTATTAGCACTTTCTTATTGAAGTTCTCATGTAAGTTCATTTGGCTATGTAAATATCAATGACGTTTTAAATGAGATTATCTGGCGATATAGCAGTTAGAATAATTCACATGTATATGTCACCATCAGCCCGATTACCAAGATCAGTATTTAAAATACTGTTTTTTTTATATCCTTTTATTTTTGAAAGCAATGCTTTAAGACAAATACGTTGACTGTGTCATACATATTCATCTACACATTTACATTTTTTTTATACAGATATCATTGCCCTTTTTAATGAAAAGAAAAAAGGCGGATGTGAGAGGGAATAGAGAGAAGGACAGGGGAGACAAAGGAAAGGTGGATGCGATTTCTGAAGAAAGAGATTAAGGACCTGGGGCCGTGGAGGAGACCATAATACAATTTTAATTTTCATAAATGATTGTATACAGTAACTTGCTAAATTACGAGAAATAAATATATTATTTAATGTCATGTATAAAAAAAAATCTGATTTAATTAACAAACAATGTTAACACCAAATATGTATCAACTAGGTAATGTTATAGGGATAATGCTTTAAATTAGTCGAAATATTATTTTTTTTCATCCAAAGACATCACAGTGTTTTCTTTCTTCTAATCATTATAAAAGTAACTTCGTTATTCGGCTTTGCTGATTGAACATGTTCTAATTACAATTCCAGTGACGCTCCCCTCTGATGCAGTGGCAATGAAGTCCAATTAAGCATTTCTTTGCACGCGGTATGCCTTAAAAAGTACGTGTGTTTGGTAAAGCACGTGATAAAGACGTCAATATTCTGTACTCTCACGTTATTCTCCTGTCTACCAGAATTAGTGATAAACACAAGCAGACACAATATAACCCTTTATTGTTGTTTATGGATATATACATGTTGTGTGTGATAGCTATGATAAAAAATGCACAACATTGTTTTATACACTTGAATTTATATAGACTTCAGTGTCTTTTCCAACACTTTCATAAACTCTATAACGAGAGACATGTAATAATTATTTATTTGTCAAAACGCAATATACCGGGAAACTGTAAAATGTAGATGTCACTAAACATCAATAGAACAAATGTTATGTAATTGAATTCATTAGGTTATGAGCATCAGAAAATTGAATAATTATAATTTTACAAGTGACAAGATGTGTCAGCGGATGCAATCCGAGTATATTCTGAGTTTGTATTCAAAATGATGTTTACTCAACAGGGAACTGTTCGCATTTTCTTTCTAACTTGGTATGGTTGTTCTACGGATGTCTGTAAGAAATAACTCGTTATTTGTTTAATGTCGTTTACCAGGACAGGAAAAATATAGTTTACTTGCGCAAGACAATGACGTTCTCATTGTCAATGACGTCATTATTTTTGTCGCATTGCGACGTCCGTTTTATAACGACGCTACAAAATCTTTCTTAACAGCTGAATATTCACCATTTGTGTGACAGTATGTAAGAATAATAATCAAACATAGATCTGTCAAGTGGACAGAAATATATTAAACCTCGTGATAGATTGTGGCATTCAGCACTCAGCAAGCATCGATCAGAGAAGTCAAAGTTCTTTACTCTGTTTGTGATACCCCTGTCCACTTAACAGACCCATGTAAGATTATATCAATCCTACACATTATCTAAACAATCCACTGGATACATAGAAGGTAAATACAATGCTGTCTGTGTATCACATCATCATCTTTCTATCCATGACATAAAATTCTGATGCAGGTGTGATATAAATCTGAAATTAGGACACAGATGATCTACATTATTAGCTCAATAACACGAATCATTTAGTGTGCCCTAGATTCAAAATATCCGAATTTCCTAATGCATTCACCTGAGAACCCAGGAACAAGACTTTGTATTGCAATTTATCTTTTTCAGCCATCTTCCAACATTTCCATGCAGGTTACCTTACCGTTTGCATCTATCGCTTCAAACCCTTGCCTGAAGCAACCAAAATATAGTGAAAATCTAGAAGGGATTTTGAAAGGTCTTAAAGTAAATGATCAGATTATCATTGTGCATCATCTACATTTTACGTGCAATAAAAAAACTTATCATAGATCAGTTCGAAGACTTCATCTAATACCCATACCCCTTGGAATTGTTATCTATAATGGATATCACACAAAACGATATAGTTAAAGCAAAAGTCTCCTTATCAAATTATATCGATTAGTGATATACATAGTAGACTGCCAACTCTCCTATCTTTGGTTTTGGATAGTGATTTGTGGCTTAGGCTAGCTTAATTTGAATAACGTTTTATTGTATATTTGATAGTGATTTGTAGTTGCAAATAAGTTATGGTTATATCTGCGTTGCATTGACAATCGTTATTGCATGGGTTTTTTTTTTTTTTTTTTTTTTTTTTTTTTTTTTTTTTTTTTTTGCCATTTTAATTTCATATAGTTGTTGCTTTGTTCTTGATTTGTCTAGAAGGGCATGATGAACAAAGATCATACCGTATGTATCCACTATTCTACTGGCGAAGGTTCCAACCCACAAGCACGAGTATGCATGTACATACCACTGTATCGATCTAGCTCTCACCAAACTCTGGGCTGCCAAAGTGCCAAGGCTACATATACAACGCTGGCACACCACTCTATCGTAGGTTTAGGCACCCAACTTCGTCTTTTATAATACTACAGTACATTTTATTTCTTCTCGTTATGAACTTCTATCAAAACTGACTAGCAAATGGAAGTCTATTAAACTCGACGCCTTAACCACATAAATTGCTATCTTTATGCAATAATGTTATTTACCTTCTACCAATGGTACGTGTTTTTTATTCGAATGGCTTGAACTTTGCATGTGATATATATTTATTGAACATCCTGTATGCGTAAATCAATGAAACAAAAATCCAAAGATTTTAATGTAGATTTATCGTTTTAGAATTCCAAATTCCCTACAAATTATAAGCAGCAGATAACAGGGAACAATATATACCTATATGTATTGATGTCGATCATTTAAAATGGTGTTGATAACATTTTTGTCCTTTTCACAATGTAATAAAAATGTCTAACAAAGCTTTTTGCTGGTTTGTAATATACTTGCAATCTTTCATTTTTCATCATGAAGTGCCTTTAAATTAAATTCTCGATAATACCTTGATCGCTAATGCATCGATATCATCCAAAAATCATATGAGGGTTCTGATTGTGTCTATTGATATAACCGACTCTAAAATCACGTTTTGCATGTGAATAGCGAACAATAATAAATTTAACGATTAAAATAACTTTTTTCTATCATTAAGTAATACCTATATACTATCGACGATATAATACTAGGGATAGACTGTGTTTTACATACTGCAATGTAGAAATATAATGTCATTCATGTAAATTCAAACTGTGAAAAGAGCGTAAACAACATTCAAAACAAACAAAGAATCTTAAGACTTTGTAATAGATGGTGTACTGTTCCAAATAAAATCAATTCCGTTAATTTCCCCAACCTTAATAAAAGTGCTTTCAGCGTACCAGAGCAATCGGTAGGCTCATTATTAGGGAAGTGCAACACACAACGCAATGCTTAAAAAAATTCGTATCTCACTTGGTACTTTATAAGTGTAGTGAGTGACAGTGATGGCAGCAGTTTGCCTGCTTTTATGAGTAGACACGAAAGATACACTTTTGTTTACAGTGGTTATATATATCATTACCACGTAGTTTGCCTGCTTTTATGAGGAGACACGCAAGATACACTTTGATTTATATATCATCACCACGTAGTTTGCCTGCTTTTATGAGGAGACACGTAAAATACACTTTGGTATGCAGCGGTGAGATACATTTATCACCAACACGTAGTTTAGATCAAACCTGATACTTTTTCTTTGTGTTAAGAAATACTTCGGCGCTATGGGAAATATTTTACCAACACACATCACGTTAGATATTGAGTTTAAAAGCAATAACATTAAATACATATCAAGTTATTGGTTGAAACCTATGTATTGGAAGGCGGTGTGTTAACGCGCTCGACGTTCACCAAGACATGAAAAGTGATAAGGTCATCTACCGAGTACTCTGGTTTAATCCTAAATTACGACTCATGGCGTGCTTTTATCTGGATCAACTAGGGTAATGCATATAGGTAATATAGTTTGCTCCACAATTGTTATTAAATAAATAAATTATATTTTAAGCTTTCGTTTGATCCAGTTCATGATCAAGTTTATAGGTTATTTTGTTTGAGTATCACCTATGTTGATCTTATATCAAGTTCAATCTACTGCCATCGAATGGTTTTAAGACAATATCAACCCACATGTACATGTATATTTTTAATAGAATGAAATACATAAACATGATATTGTTATATTCAGCTGTTTGTTTGCATGAGTAATTGATCTATTTTTTCCCTTTGATGTTTTATATTGTGTTCTTTGGTTCTTTTCATTGTTTTACTATGTAGAAAACAATTGGACACTTATCAGTGTTTAAGTTAACCCACATTTTCAATACATTATTATAAACACAAATAAGATTTATCAAATAGAATAAGACGTTCTTTTTGTTGTCATTAATTTGGACGGTATAAAGACATATTTTGCTGTCGTTATTTTAATTCATTGAGTTATACAGCTTTCCAGCTTTAACATTTAAAATAAACAGCAAAAGCTTAAATTTACTTGAAAATATCATTTGAGTTACAACTGATTACTTTTAAAATTATATTAGATGAAGATATTTCTCTAGATAGATTACTGTTATATAACAATCAGGTAATGGTTAAACACTTACTTGTTGTAGATAAATGTATCTGGAAGCCAAACGTTTTTGGCGGGAATCCGAAGAGAGCGTATACTATTGAATACTAAAGGATCCCAGTATAAGTTCTCATCCATCCATTCCTGTAACAAAGATAAATCGATATCACATCATAGAATTATATACTGTAAGCAAAATTATTTTCACGGATAATAAATTTCGCGTATTTAAGCCTTATGCACTTTCCG
Source organism: Argopecten irradians (assembly GCF_041381155.1). NCBI lineage: Eukaryota > Metazoa > Mollusca > Bivalvia > Pectinida > Pectinidae > Argopecten > Argopecten irradians. The sequence continues at coordinate 45,231,877 of NC_091137.1, read as the reverse complement.
TGGCTTTTTCATTTTATGATTTAGACTTAAATGTCGTAGCCCATTTTTTTGAGTACGTTACACATTCGTAGATTGTAAGGTAATTAGAAGTTTTACCTAATAAACTTTTGCATTTTTTATAGTACGTGCTATTTCACTGAAACATGCCGCAAAATTCTGCGGTTGTCAAAGACCCCAAACAAAACACACCACCAGGTCAGGTCATATATACTGACAACGGTCAAACCAGTCGTCCCACATCCTCTATATTGAGCGCTAGATAGAAGCAGAACTTTTAGAGACTAAGGTGTGTCTCGACCAAGGAGCAGAACTCAGAGCCTTCATAGGGGCCGTGAGCTTTCAGCTATTGGGGATAACCACTGAAGAAAGTAACTACGAATATCTAATGTTATGCAGCACTAGCTGCAATAATGTAGCTCAAAAGACTTTTTGACAGAAAACGGTGTCGTCTTTAGAGCTACAATTGGTGCCTATTACAGCTAATGGAGCAAAGTAATGATTATGCAATCCGTTATAAAACGTTTATTTGCATCTTATCTTACTTGTTCGATATCACTTACTTACTAGGCAATTAAACTTAACCACATAGATTATCAATTCCCACCGAGGCATTATTTTTTTACGTAATACATATGAAGGTCTTTCTGAAGGGGATTTTTACGGTAAGTCCAGAAATTGTGAATATGACGTCGTGTGAGCGGTACGGTAGATATTAAGAATGGTAGTTATGTTTGTTTTGAACAAAAATAATATGTAAATGCGTGTATACGCATAAAATAATTGTAAACCTACAAAAAAAAGTATAAAAAACTGTGCCCGAGTGATTTTCGGAGGCAGTGCTCCACTACGACACATAGGGACCAATTCGTACCCGGCCGAAAGATGTAGCAGGCCGATTACGTATATTTGTTCTAAAGCAGCACGTGGATCCATGCAATGGGGATATATTTGGTTCATTCTGCACTGGAAGGTAATTAACAAAATTAAATGAAACAAATTAAAAGTCAGCTTAACAACTTACTGATTAAAAAAAGACATTTATTCAGGTGCAGGCGAATCACGATGATTTTTATATTGAATATACTTGGAAAAAGTTAAACGCGATATCATTTTAGCACAAAATCGATAACGAGAAAAACGGTAGTATAGTTATTGATACCAGTTTTGCGTTTGTAGTACTGTAACCTACTTTATTTTTCGCGTTTATACAATATTAGCGCCATCGCTAGTCGTGATCTTATATTCGCGAATACATAAAGTCAATAGCGAATTCATTTATTAGTTTTTACAATTAGTAGCGAAACATTTGAATTCGCGTTTGAACTATTTCGCAAAAATCTAAATCCCGCGAAATAATGCAGTTTACAGTATAATTGTATTCATAATGCATCTAAGGTTCTAGTATTCCAAGTCTCAAAACACAAGAGGAGTATGCATTATGTCCTTGGTATCCAACGTATTTAAAATATCTAAAACCATCACCAGTATCATAATGTTGGTATGATTACCGCACAGTGCCTTATCAACCATCGTCTACTACGGCTTGATGGATGAACACATCGTCTTACACCTAGAACCATTTCAGGAAGCTTAGACATTCATGGCGCGTTAAAGATCAGGATCAGTATCTTCGTAAACACGGCTTGGCCTTCGGTGGAGGTACATAGCAATTTTAATCACACAGGATCTATCTGATGATAAATATACCTTTAAGCCAGTGCATCCTTTAGGTATATACGATTTAACGAAATAAGATAGTATCAATTACTATTCGGTGTATATCCATAGAGCTGGCATCCAGCTAAGATTCTGACGATTATTGATATGGGGCCTTACGGTATGGCAGTTAACAGCAGCTGATTTCCCATGCTTCTCATACAAGTACACTTTTCTTCTTCGGTACCGTCTTCTAACAACGCCTTAATATTTCAGTCATAGCGTTAACACTTCAGTAGTAAATAACTGTACACTTTGAAATTTTCGCGAGCTGGGAATTCCAGGTAATTAAGCGAAGGTCGTTACTCCGTGAGAATATACATCACGTGTAAAGTTTTGTGAATATGTGAACTATATGCCCCGAAAATAACACCGACGTGAGCCCCGAAAATAACACCGACGTGAATTGTCTCTCTTACAAATACCCATGTTTACAGTATTTTTGTACATGTGGTTTTCAGTAAAACTAAAAACGTGTGGTTTTCAGTAAAACTGTGAATACAGCAAAATCACCACCGCTATACAGTAAGAATTAACAGTCCCACGAAGGCAAATTGTATTTATTGTTTTAGTGGGAAAAAAATGTTAATCATTTTTATTATATTTTTATTATAATACATTTTTGTATATATAGATATCTTCATAATTATGGATAAATGTTACTTATAACGGCCATCTCCATGCCTATTCTGTATAAAACCTTTTTTTTTAAAGTTAAAAACCATAAGTATTCTAAACATGTAAAATGTGCAGTATTCTTACATTATTGGTACTAAATGCATGTTATTTTATGCCGTTGTTTAATTTCATGGGATGCGGCGTCAACGAGTTTTAATTTGATGCTAATTCCTCGAAAGGATTGTACTCACAATGCCAATTACGAACAGTTAAATAATCCATACAGGGTTTTTTCTTTTCTTTCTATTTTATTCGCGGTGTTTATGGTAACTACATGTAGCTTACTGGGAATGTAACGAAATCAAATCCCCGCGAATAAATGTAATTATGCAGTATATGAAAACTGATATCAAAGGCATCAAGCACAACAAAGCACTGCAATAATTAATACCGAATGGTATACAATACAAAGCATTGTAAAGTAAGATCAAATAGAAAACTTGCAAGTAGTATAGTGCATCGGTGCCCTGGAGGTAAACGTGCACGTTTCGAAAGGAAACTGAACAATACTTAATTGCTACGTGTAATTAACTAATCAATGAACAGGCAGACTGGTAATTTTTAAAGTTAAAAAACCGTAAGTTTCCCACAGCGCAACATTATATAGTGTCTAATTTTCTACCAGATTCTGCACTAAGTGGTATTCATTTAATCAATCTCAATTACGTAGTACTAATGAGAGCATTTGATCTACCTGTACTTGTTTCCGTTTTCGGAATCGGTGAAGGTTTTAGATAGCTAGAAGAGCTAGATAGTACAGTATAGCATAACACGCATGATAAATAAAACAATTCAATTTATTGAGACAGCTTGAAGAAAATCTAATTACAATTCTTCTTAAGTCAGCTTCTTCTTAAGTCAGTGATTATCATTAACTGCTATATTTAAACATCATTCTTTACATATCCCCTCCATCGGATAGCACGAAAAATAATTTGCGTTATATAATCAATAGATTTCAAGATAAATTATGTGTAAACGCTAGCGATGTAATTTAAAATATGAAAAAAATAACATTAAAGTGAATTATGTGTTAACCCTAATAAAGTAATCAAAACATGAAACAAAACTGATATCAAGATGTAAATATCTATATCATTATAGTACCCATACCCGTTTTAATAATTTAGAGTTATTTCCCTTTTTTCGCTCCCACAGTGTTGAGTAAAACGAAGGGTAGTAACTCTGATATATATCAGAATGCCCGTTGCCATGTGTGTTTGAATTCATGTAACATCATTATAATGTACGTGACAAATTAAATAGCGTCTCTGAATCTACGAAGGTCGATGAACACCATGGGACAGTTTTATGGTGGACATTATCGAAAAGTCTACCATTCCGGATATGAAGTCAGCCAGACTCAGTGCTTTCCCATATGTACCACTTAATCCTCGTTTTGGACCGTGAAACTTGACGTGTATTGAGCTTGACCTAAATTTTGCTATTCTCGCAACTCGGACAGGGAAATCTCACATGATTTTTCTATCTCGTCCGATCTGTCTGGTACCTTTACGCGATTTTTGGTAGAATTTTACGCCATTCATGTAACAGTCCGCTCATGTGACGTCATACTCTTGAATCGATGACGTCACACACTTTAGACAATCAATATTATTAGAAATATGTACATTCATTCATTTATATTGCATTGCTTGTATGTTGTTTTTAAGTATTAAAATAGTATGTACCGATTGATAATCTTTTTTTTATATCACCGAACTATAATTTTACGCGGAATGATTAAATTCGAAGCGTATATGAAATCGTCAATCAGCTTTGAACCAGAATGCCAAAGACGGGATAAATTCCCACTGAAGGCGTTTATTGATGGTTTCATTATATTTTAGAGACGCGAGAAAAAAATCTTATTACCGGTAAGTGATCAATATCGTATATCTCAGTCTCGGGCTAAGATTTTATAAAATTTTGTTACAAAATAAAATTATGTTACAAAACTTAGCCTTCAGTTGGAAGCATTACTTTATTTATCCCTTCCAAAACCCGTAACTTCATACCCAGAAAATATTACTACTAGTGCTTTGACACCATAATGCTTAAATCTATGAATAATATTACTTTTAATCGTTTAGAGATAAAACTTGTCACATATATTTTTGTGTGCTTCCTAACCCATTCAACCCTGAAGACGCATTTATACCATTCTAGTTCGAAGCCTGAAGTAGCCCATCTTGAAATGTTGAGGAGAGAATGAATAAACCAATATACAATAAAAGCACGTTGCACATGCAATACTCTGTAAATTACACATCCTTCTCAACAAGACAGATATTCATCGACATGAATCCCACGAGCAATGTTTTCCAGTTTATTTCAGCTGAATTTTCTCCAAGAATTAATTCCTTCGTAGTTTAAAAGGAATTATTTCACGCGCTGCATGCGAAATTGATGCTTTTAAATTTGATTTAAAATTTCAGATCTCTGAATTATGTTTCCGTGTCGGTAATTTGAAAATGAAATTTGAAATATCAATATCCCATGTGGCAGCGGTATCGAAAACATGGTGTGAGGGTTGTCTCAGACTGTGTTCCTGCTGGGCCGCACGTAAGAGAGGAGATGACAACGTAAAGGGTTTCATTATAATGACTTATTGGCATCCCGAAGCCGAATAGCCGTCTTTTTACTTGAGCCAAACGTTTCGCGATTCTGGGTTTACTAGAAAAAAATTCTAGCGGTTTCAAATTTCTTTTTAATTTCAAATTAACTTTATATGCATTATTATGATTGAACTATTTTTGAGTATTTCGCAGATCAATTTTTCGAGATCCAAAATTATAAGGATTGTATCGAAAGAAGGGTTCTATAAACCAAACTGTTTTGCCACGGAATACCGTGCCTTTTGTATGGCGATATAAATTTGGAACAATTTTTTTTTCTATGTGCCGTTTTTCATTTGCGCGTAAATTTACGGCAATTAGTTTTTGCCTTTTAGCTCTTACCGCAAACTAGGCCTAATTACGTGTAAGTCACTCAAACAAGTGGTTTAACAGTACAGTAGTTAAACCACATATAGATCAATACACTATTGCATAGAGAACTTATCAATAAGTCAACTCTTGACATCTCCGCTGTTTTCCCATGAAATCGTCCATAATGGTTAATGTCGAAATTGTTGAAATACGACTGTCACTAGCACGTATTATTTTAAGGCAATGCAATTTACAAGTGACATTTAAAGGTATAGTAACGAGCCACTGCTATCATAAATGATGTAAAGGCTGGATGCACTTTTATAAACGGCCACTTTTGTATCATGCAACAACCCGGATTGTTTGTTTGTTTGTTTGATTTATTAACGTCCTATTAACAGCTATGGTCAAGTAAGGACGGCCTCCCATGTATGCGGTGTGTTGCATGTATGTTGTGCGAGGTGTGTGTTTTGGGAGACAGCGGTATATTAATGTTGTGTGTTCTTGTATAGTGGAACTGTTGCCCTTTTTATAGTGCTATAACACTGAAGTATGCCGCCGAAGACACCAAGCAACAAACCCTACCCGGTCACATTATACTGACAACGGGCGAACCAGTCGTCCCAATCCCTGTATGCTGAACGTTAAGCAGGAGCAGAGAGGAGAATCCAATAAAGAAACAACATTTTTAATCAAAGTGAAATAGATGCTTGAATAAGCCACCGTATCATTAAACAGATAATCTGTCGATGAAAGATTTTTTTTACTTCCGCAGTGAACTGTTACAGAATGGAGTATATAGTCGATGTGAATACTGGTGATAGCGTGGCATATGATCGGATACTTGTTTATTCTACACAAAAAACCTTATATTTTACACATAAGTGTATTTTAAGTATTTTGAATGGTTAACAAGAAATTTTAGACAATAGATATCCTAACGAGACAAACGTCACACTGGCCCTCTATTTTTTATGTCGGATTTATAAACAACAATTTTTGCTTCCTTTTCGCTCCAAGATATTAGGCAAAATAGTTATCAGAACCAATCAGTATTTTTATCTTCCAAATTTAGACAGTAGTTGTTACTAACATATGCTGTCAGATATACTATATATTACCACAGTGTCTCATATTGGTGAATGAAAACGCTGAATTTGTCTGACAACCATATAGGAAGATACCGTATAACCGATCATTTTTCGCGGATAATAATTCTGGAAATTTGATCTAAAAACGAGAAAATTCTATGTTAGCGATTTTAAATTTATGAGATATGAGATAGATTTCATTCAACTCTGGTAAAATCACACAAAGTGTCATAAATAGCCTCTTTGTTATCAAAATACAATGAAGTTCCAATTCAAGCTATCTGTGATCGTTTTGTTTTTGTTTTAGTTTCATTTTTGACTTGAAACTCTTATTTCCAAAAATCTAGATCATTTGCTACATTTATATTAGAAAAAAGATTATTGATATTAAGAAAATGTCAGCTGAGAAGATCCGTACATTGTAACGGCCAATTTCAATGACCGTTTGATTGTACATAGAAGCATGCTGAAACAATTACCTAGTTCAAATGCACCTTAAAGAAGAACAAAAAAAATCACTAATTACACTTGTAAAGGTTTCCAAAAAGAATAGTGTACTAGAGTTATGCCTTACAAATTAGCCTAGCGTCTAAACAAAATAGAAGTTATAACTTCGTTCCAAACGCTGCACCTCTTAGCACTAAATCAACATTGCTTGTCTAATTAATTCCGTTTTACTAAGGCCATCCCGTGCACACACGTGGCAGTGTAAATTCTAAAGTAATCCCAGTAACCCAAGGAGGAAATAAAAAAAAAATACTGATTATATTTAGCAGATTTACATCGTACAGAGATATCATGACATGAGCCTCTAAATAATTGAAGTAATTAAATAGGGCATTCACGTTAAGAACAGCGGTCGTTATTTTGCTTTTCGGTGCTTAATATAAATATGGCATCTTAAATGCCCGTTTATTTCATGAGACTTTATAAAGCTTTTATATTGCTCGGTTATGCTCAAAAAAATTAAAATGCCTTATGAAAAGAACACAAATATATCATGCTGTCATATAACTACAGCCGTCTACATTTAGAAGAATTTCAACGTCAAAATGTGCCACTATTTTGTCATGTTGTCTTCAAATACTGACGTCATATCAATGTTTACCTATGTCAATTCATGACGTCACAATCCAGCCAATGAAAAGTCATATTACACTAACTTCCTACTGGGATCCCGTATTTTGCTTTTCATTTCAAAAACAAATTCACAATTATTGTATATCCGGTTATTATCCCAGACGTAAATTTTCGCTGTTTGATCTAAAATCGAGAAAATTAAAATATAGCGGTTTTAAATTCGCGATCATAGCAATGCCCCTCGAAATCGCAAAAAAAAACATCCCTAAGAAAATATTGCCACACCTTGGACAAAAGGGAAAATATTGAATCATTTATTTTCACATTTGCATAATTAACGCATGTTAATGATTATTAGCATAGCAACAACATCAGTAATATTAAGCATATCATACAAACTGTTTTATGGATGCAATTAACAGGTTTGGAAACGGGGAACCAAAAAGGGCACTTTATACATAGTCCTCTGTGAAAAAAAGAGTATTTACCTGATCTATGAAGACGTTTGTCGTCAGCACTTGATGTCGCTCATCCTGTAAATATACATAATAAATTATAATATACTTACTTTTTATATCCTTTTAACTACCTTTGCTCCAAACATGAAAAAAATCAGTTTTCTTAGAGATCTCAAATCAACATATTTCCAAATTTTAGTCAATATTTCGTTTTTAATGTTCAATTGCAAAGTAACGCTTAGTAAATACATTTGAAATCGTTCTAGGATATAGTGTGGGAAATATCCTGATTCCGGCATAACAACCAGTTTTGTTTGTACATCACGTGACAAAATAATATATTTATCTACGGCTTTTTTGTGACTGGGAAGTGACCATAGTTGAAGTGGTGCGATATTGAACGTTGATTTATGGTGGCGTCATTACTGAATAACGTCCCAATAACTGTACCAAAAATTGCTAAAATGACCAACAGGCTGTGCTTTATTGACAAATAAAACAGATGAATTTCCTACAGAAGACGATTATTTAGTTCTACATTTTGTACTTATGAAACAAGATCACGTTTGAAGAAACAAAACAAATGCGACATAATCTCCGTTGTGTCTATCATAGTGTTACATACATTGTGTAGAGAAACAAGATGTAAGAAATAAAGAAAGACGCATGTTTGATACCAACGTGAGGGTAATGTACTAATCCCATTATCGTCTAATTCAGAGGGTACTATTTACTCAATTGCATCGCATCAAGATTGCATAGGCTCTCGCCTCCGGCTCGTGCACTATTTTTTCCTCGAAAATACTTAGGCAATATTGCAATTTCACCAGAATCATAATAGGTTCATGTAATTATAAAGCAATATGTATAAAGCTTACGTGTATACAAATATGACTTCATGCTCCCAAGAGTAAATTCTACGAATTTAATCACTTAGTCTTTACAATTATCGGTCCCTATAAGGAAAACTAGCAGTTTAATCATCAATAAATAGCTATAATATTTTTCTAAGAGATAATTTGTGTTTTTTTATATCTCCCTCAAGACCTGACAATTTCTTACTAATCGATAAGTACGGTCTTATCTCAAAAGCTTCACTAGCCCTTGGCTCTGATATGTCAAATACACGAATTCATCACCAATGTTAAAGCGGAAGTGAAACGTGACTTTCTGAGAACCGAATCATAGAAACTTTATATAAAATATGTTATCGGTATCACGATTCCACTCCGGAGGCGATCATGGTGACCAAAACCGACTGTGTCAATACAATACTATTTAACTGATATTGAACTCCCACTACGAAACATTTAGTACAAATAATTAGGCGACACTTTGTTTGAAACATCCACCCACACATTAAAATAGATGGAAGGAACATAAAGATGTGTTTCATTGTCGCATCGGATAATTCAATATATATATATCCAAAACTGTTTCGAGTTAAAAATATAAAAAAGACCGCTCAATTGTGGAATCGCGTTTGCTATGACCCCATGGGTTTTAAGCATGTACAAGTTCAAAATTACATCTGAAGCATTATGCATGATACTCCCATATGGAAACAAAAAAGGATAACTTTATATATCAATGTTGAATCTAGAGTGCATTGTAAATGTCGTTTGCATGCCGTTTCCATAGACAGATATCGAACGTAGTTGGTAAAAAAAAAAGATAAAAAAAATATACATCTAAAACTTTAAATGATATATCCGTGATAAACAGATTAACACTATTGATTTATAAAGGCACAAAATGTAATAACGAAGTCATTTGCTGTATGAACGTAAGTAGACACACATTTTGAGCGGAGTCTCCCTGACGTACACCCTGAATATCAATTCATTTTCGCGTAAACGTTATTTTCAACGTATTCATGTATAAATAAATTCGCTATCTCGTGCTCTGACACATTGTACATTCATATACTGTAAACCAACTTTTTTTCGTGACGACTTAATTTCGCGTTTTCATTTTAACAACCTTTTCACTGCGACTTAATTTTGCGACGTAGAGGCATATCACTTATGTGATTCTATTTAACCTGTGTGCTAAATACATTTACGCGATTTCTGATTAAATATGCAAAATATGCGAAATTGATTTGCACGCGAAAATACCTCTGCTTACAGTAAACGTTTTATATAAAGAACTCGAACACTCGTACGAAATCATGTGAAATTGGGTTTCTCGCGAAAATGAAATGGCTTGTAGTGTATAGAGCAACGATATATAATTAATTTGTCACTAGACACGTATGTCAGGCTATATTAAATCAAAATTTAAAGATACAAACTGTATAAGGACATTCTAGGGCTACAGTAGCACTTTAAAGCGTCGTAGGTAAATGCGTATTAAGTGTAAAAAGCGGTAAACTATTCTTGAAAATAACTAAAGACATAGTCTACTCACGAGCGCAGCTACCAACTGTAGGCTGACATAATTATGGAGTACCTTAATGTTATTTTGCGCGCTTAGGGTAAAACTATTAATTTTGCATTTATTTGAAGCTTTTTGCGGATATTTATTTCCGCGAATCTCTGTGATGCATAAAGTTGGTTGCGATTTCCTATTTCCGATTAACATATATTGATATACGAATCAATATTACATAGAACTAGGAAACAATGTGATTTCACCGGCCAACGACAGAGTGTCGTTAAAATCGGTTTCTACATTACCCTATCTAGAAACGAGTGTTAAATATATATTCGATTTAATGTACAGAAAAAGAAACATGATTTTAGTTGGTAAAATATGTAAAAAAAAAATCAATAGCTATACTTTTTGATATTGTACAAAGTTCAAAAGTTCCAGTGGGAAATTATTGAGATATAATTTATATATATTTACATTTTAAGCATAGCGGAATTAATTCAGAGTTGAAGCATAATGGTCATCAAAACAACGAAAGCGTTATTATCATCAATAATTCCAATAGAAAGAGCGTGGTTCGGCATATAGAATGTCTATTTTAGTATGACACATTAAAATCATAAACGCCTGAAAGCTACTTTCCCTGATATTTCTGGCTAATTTGTTTGTTCCCGAATCTTACAATAAAAACTGTGGTTGTAGATTTCTTTGTTTAAAGACAAATACTAACTAAACAGCATGCTAATATGTTAAAAATCAATATTTGAAATTTTGAACGGTGCGAACTAAGATCTATAGCGCTTCACGGAGAAGATGGAAGGAGCGGCAATATCTTTAATTCTTCGAACCGACATCTACAGCCGGTTTTTCTGCTCTGCTCTAGCGATTCAAATGCTTCTGTTCCCAACGATGAGACAGACCTGGTAAATCGATTGCATATCTGCCAAAAACATATACCGAACCTTTCACAAAAGCTTAGCTTTGGATTTTTTTAAAATCATATTTAGTCTAAAAGTTCAACCTCGCTCTGCCTTTTAATTACTACTTTGCTATGCCAGTTGAATCACCACTAATTCTTTCAGGCAGTCACCGTTAACGACCTAGAGAAATATTCATTCATGAATAATCCAATAAGACTTCGACTACTGTGAGTGTAATCGTATATCAATACATTATCGTTTTACGACCCCTTCAAACATGGTCTAACACGCCAAATCGATCTGCCTCCCCCAGAAGTCGCAAGTCTTATTTGGTAGAAAGGGAACGATGGAAATCCATTTGGCAAACAGGTCCGTAGGCCCTCGGCTATCACAAGGAATGATCACAGAAACAGATGGAATTCAGTTCTACCTTTTTACAAGGTTCAGTATATTTATTAAGGGAATGTTCTACAGAAAATAAGGGAAGATGTAGTTATCGGCGAATTACATTCATTATTACTTAATTACATTTTACTTTTGTGTTGAAGTATCTGTACAGATAATGCTTTTCAACAACATATTCTACGAGATAACATCACGACTAATATAATTGTACATGGGTCCATCAAGTAGACCGGGATATTCTGAACCAATTAGTAGATTTAGCTGGTCAACACGAGGCTTGCCGTAACTTCGCGTCTATAATGAATATCTTCCTATTTTTAGTCTATGACTTGAAAATAATGCTTAAACTTATGTAGAGGGTATCTAGTCGATTCACAGAATGTTTATGTGAAGTGTGGTCTGCTTTAACACATAGATAATTTAAATAAAATATAAATGCCATGCACACCTCTGCAGCCTTTTAATATTTAACATTTTAATTCTTCTCCATATACGCTATCCGTTGTTATAAATTCTACCGTATTGTCTCACTTGGGTTGTGAATATTGTTAATATATTGATTGATTTATACAATATATCGCAGACTATTTTACTAATTGGATTTTTAGAAGAGATACGGAAAATCATCTTTAGTTTAGCAGCATTATTGCTTTCAAGTTATTGGACGATACCATAAACAAAATTAATATTAGGATCCTCTTCAAAGGATTATAATATATTTTGCGGCTGAAATGACCATCTCCTATCAATGTATCTGATGTACGAAAACGCAATCAAGTTTCTGAGGGTATGGCAGGTTTTGATATTATCTCAGTAAAATTGACATTTTACCAATATGAGGGTCGCTTCGAGTCGACCTTACATATGAATAGACGAATCCTGACGAGCATTATTGACAAGATAGTTAATACCATTAACTTCATAAACAATTGCTCATCTTTCTGTTTGGACTTACACCATTATGACAATTTTCCAAATCACCAATTGAATGAAGTATGGAAGTGTATCATATATTTCCAAAACTAACTACCTACTTACTTATAGTGAACCAGATATTCTGAGATAAAGACCCATATTTATTGACCTCACATCATTTCCGTCTCTTTTATCGGCCATTGCGAGAACTCACTATATTGACTCACCAGGTCAACGATCTGTTGCAGTCTAAGGCCGAATTTGACCATCAATATTGTCGATGCGTTGATAACGGGTCGGACGGATTTCTCGTAGCCTACCATAAGGGACTGATATAGGCGTTGCTCGTCAGGGATGCGTGGAGTGGTCTCGCTCCATACTGTAAATGAAACAAATCATATATTGCGCATTTAATCTTAAGATGGTAGTTGTTGCAATTTATAAAATATAGTTCATATTTTTTATAAGGACTTTAAAACTATTGGTCCGACAATTCATCTGTCATTCTTAAACTGACTTTACAGTTGATAGTAAATAGAAACACACACTTCATATAGAGGGATGAAGTCATGTGCAGTGTGGAAAATAGGGCAAGGTATAGATTCTTTGTATCGAAAAGATCTAAGATTTGTGGAAGCGGGAGAAAAGCAAATCCGGAATTTATATCTGATCAAACAAAATGGCACAAATATTAATGAACCGTAGTTAATTGTCGAACAATCAAATCAAAGCAACTGACACAACAAATACATCGTGAATAGTGTAAAAATAAGACTGTTTAATAGTTTCTTTTACCCAAGTTTTTATTTTCAAGTTGTGCGTCCTTTAGTTTACAAAATAAAAAATAACCCACAAGTTTCTGTAATCTTACTGTTATTATGGTTCTATATATAACGTTAATATAAGTCAACGATTCCCATGGCCAATGGATGGTGTCGTCATCAATTACATTGACTGAACACATTGTGTTAAGTACTATACCAGAGTATGGTTTGCCGGATTTGATAATACAGTAATGGGCTTGTGAGCCTTTAAAAATTCCTTTACATCAAAAAGAAGCCTTACACACGGTAGGCAAATGCCTATCCGAGACTTCTAACGTGATATAAGTTAAGCGTTAAACTCTTTATGGGTTTCTTGTTTACCAAAAGAGCACTCAAGGCGTATTTACCTTGTGATGTTATCCACATCAACGTCATCGTGGTCTCTATGATGTACTCCAAAAATCTCCCAGCATGCTTCATCACGGTTTTGTCTAGTTCAGTCTGCAAGGAAACACAAGATACTAAAATACTGATATGTACTCCTGACGGTTAAACATTTAGAAAAAGAAATATAAAAAAGAAACAAAACAAAAGTAAAAATAAAATCACCATCATAAAATTCAATATATACATTTATTTTTGAATGAAGCTTAGGGAGACTGAAGACGCGTATTTCTTCATCATTGAATGTTTGTGCAAAATGTCGAGCAAAGACAGATTTAAATCAAAAGTGGTATATGCATATATCTAAGCTATAAATCTGCACAGTTTTTTTTCTATCTTCTATGATAGAACGATAGAAATGAGGTGTTTAAACAGTGATGAAATATCTCAATAAGCCATTTCTGGTCGATCTATATGCCCAGCATGGACCGTTTACATGCTTCAGCAACTATACTGACAGACTAGTTTTCAATACGGAAACATCTCTCTGCAATAAGAGGTATTTGCAGACATTCTTATTACGACACAAAGCATTAGCTATCTGCTGGCTGTTAAATCTGCTGTGGGTTATATGGAACTGTCATAGTGGAATCGTCCTTTAGAAAATCCCCGACATCTGCAGACATCTCAATTATATGTTAGCACAAACACAGTTACACACACATGAGGACATATCAGGTTTGGTGTCTAAGAGACGATCATCTATATATACATACATATATATCGCGGTGAGAATCATTTCCTTCCCTAGACAAACTTCTTATCAGATATCAAGTTTAACGAAATTGTCTCTTATTTCTCTTCTTACGTTAAGTTACCGTCCAGTTGTTAAATTTTGCGGGTGTGAGTTTCGCGATTCATTGATTCGAACTTTTTCTCGAGACCTTATTTTCGTGAATCATATTTATATCCTTTGAAACGATTATTCACAGGACAGGTAAAACATTATGTAAAACCATGATTTTACGTTTTTGTTAGACATTAATTTCGCGAATTTGATGAAACCGCGAATTTAGCGACATTTGTAACTCTACGAATATTAGCAACTGTGCAGTACATTTCATTAGTCTTGCTTACAGGTTTGTTTATATATTTTTAATTCATTTTGAAAAGAAAGGACTGTCGTGCTTCGCATCACGTTTTATTTTAAAATTGTTAATCATCACTTTTGAACTTTATTATTATCTTACATTTATTTTCCTTATTTTAAATACATAAAGAATTAAGTGAAATTATAACTCGTGTATGTTGTTTTGATAGATTCAAGTAACATCCGATGTTTATCGCGTATTTAACATCAAACAATGATGCTGTGGACGCCGATAATCCGGATGCCGATAATCCGAACGCTGATAATTCGGAAGACTTAGAAACGCATTTTATCATGACTAAGTAAATGGAATCTGGAACTCTAATAAAAACCGCAATCCGGAGGATTTGAGTTGGGGACGCAGGTCTTCGGATTATCGAGGATGCATTATGGTTCGTTATAACGTCCAACTGACAAAAATGAATACATAATTATCTTTAAAAATTGTGTATATTCTGCTTCGACGACAAAAGAACATTTGTGCAAACATTTATTCATTGGGAAGTAACCGTGTCATACATTAGCGATGACGTCATGACTTTTGACGCATAACAAAGTTCATGTGATGATGGCGCGATGAAATGCTTTTAAACAACTTTGACATTGTATTATTTTTGTTGTAAGATTAGGAGAAAAGAAAGTAAACAATGGTCTGTAGAGTAAAAAATAATAACACAACCCCTCGTAAATACTATTGGATACTTATATATTACTCGGATTGCCTCGAGCTGATTTATCTTACATCTTCATTTTAAGTATATTGCGTATATCATACATATAGTTCTGTCTAATTGACAGACCCAAGTGCTTAATCGCAGTAAAATGAAATGATATCGGTATTGTCTTATTTTCACCATTCAGGTCTGGATAGAGTGGTTACTTTAGCTATTTCCCATTATATATATATATTCCCATATATATCATAACGCTGTGCACAACGGAAAAAGCAGCATCATCAACAACTGTCTCAGCCAGTTTTGATAAATTTTCATAGCGCCGATATCGATTTGGTTCGCCGTGAAGGAACAATACATATTGTCTTGGACTTAACGGGTAAATAGACGACGCGAATTCACTATAAATAAATATTACATTTGCGGATGTCAGTCTGTCTCCTCCAACACTTATACTAAAAGGGATGTATTGTATTGTATATTGCTTTCCTAAAATAAATGACGTCTAGTAACGCCAATGGATATTCGCGCACTCCTATATCACTGTGCAATTTGCTATCTCATGAAATCACTGGGTATTGTAAACTAAGACAAGATGTAGGTATTGTCAATGTAATGTAATATAAATATTGTAATTGTTATCTTTTTTTGGAAAGGATGGCAACCCCTCGGCATGTTGTAAGATAAAATTCGAGCTCATGACAGACTGAATGGTATCATCTCATCTAACAGATACCATCCCGGTCATGGTGTGTTTTTGAGTACGGTTTTTATCTCATTCGCCCCCTTCGTGAATAGGAGTAGATTCACGACGACAAAGATGTATGTAGATCGCCCAAGATGGGGTACAAAATACAAACTGATTGAACAATAGTTTTCTAATAGAATGGATGTATCTTAAATATGATTATATACTTAATATCAATCAAACAGATTAACAAAAAATCTAAACGCTATATACTGGATTAGAAGGTATATATTTTCATTGAGGTTTTTTTTTTTTTTTTTCTCTCTCTTATTCACATCACATGGCTTTCTATATCTAGACTACGCCAGCAAAGCTGCCTTTCAAGTTGTCACTCACATTTTACGGTTTTATCTTTTTCTAAACACTTTGAGCATACTCTCTCATTTCAGTATGAATATAACTATGAGAGAAAGGTTGTGGTGAACCCCATGGGCTTAAATATCAACAACCGTACAGTATTATTTCTAGTAGATATGAATGGGATTTATTTTCTTAAAACACTTTTGCATTAAAATGATGCAAAATCTTTGCACCAAAGTATTCAACAAAATCGGAATTTTTTGACAGAGATGCTTTTTAAAGAAAATTAAGTGTCGTCAAATACTTTCCATTTTTGCCCATAACAATATAAATCTAGTTATTCTCTTTAATTTGCTTCTTCAGCAAACCGTAGTATTTTTTGAAGATTTAAACACACAATCACCTGTCATCTTCATTCCAACATTTTCCCAAACGCTTCTGAAATAGTATAAAATCGTTCTGCATGCAGTTTTGAAAGAAGGAATTGGAAAAAAAAAACTAATGTGAAAAGATTAAAGTGTCAGATTTGTTTTTTTAAACCAATAAAAAAATGATGTTATTCTGCGTGAAACAATTCACCTGCTTTTCAAATGTCAGAATCCGATGGTTAGATTCAGCACTTTTAAAATTATCATACCATTGTTAACATGTGCATTCAGAATCATCCCCACATGTCATAGAAAATACAATCAACGCCAACATTTCCTCGTGTCATCCACATAGATTCGGCAACATTTTACGTTTCCTTCTGTACATTAATGACGTTTTATAAATGACTCAGAACCCTATGACATGCCCCTATTGTATATTAATGACGTTACAGAAATGACACAAAGCCCTATAACATGCCCCTATTGTATATTAATGACGTCACAAAAAAACACAAAGCCTATGACATGCCCCTATTGTATATTAATGCCGTTACAGAAATGACACAAAGCCTATGACATGCCCCTATTGTATATTGATGACGTCACAGAAATGACACAAAGCCCTATGACATGCCCCTATTGTATATTGATGACGTTACAGAAATGACACAAAGCCTATGACATGCCCCTATTGTATATTAATGACGTCACAGAAATGACACAAAGCCTATGACATGCCCCTATTGTATATTAATGCCGTTACAGAAATGACACAAAGCCTATGACATGCCCCTATTGTATATTAATGACGTCACAGAAATGACACAAAGCTTATGACATGCCCCTTTTTGTATATTAACGTAGACCGTCCCTTCTGTGACGTCATATGTTTGTTACGTCGCTATCCGATTCCAGCAAACGTATTTTATTTCTCCATACTCATCTATTACAACTTGCTTCTGAAATCGACATTCGAGCAAGTATTTCGTCTAGAACCTTTTCGAGTGTTAACTTGAAGTGTATCACTCTAAAGATGTGCCAATCGGTAAAAACTAACAAGGGTAAATGAATAACATAAAATGTTGAAATGTGCTACGTATTCGCCTATTTTTTAACATTTTCAGACCAAAATTTAAGGGGTATTAGGAAGCAAATCGGTCATATTTTGAAAAATAATGCGGTGAGGTATACTTTTTATTGGCTTTTCGTATTGCAAATAAGCCAATCTTCATGGAAATTCTAAAAAAAATCGAATTTTCTTGGGATCATTTTTCAGAAAAAAAGAAAACATGACTATTGTGATGCAATTTTTCACTAAAATGAACATGTTACAGACATATTATTTATATGTTAAGGGAAGCTACAGGGAGGAAATATTATTTATCTAAAAATCCTTAAAATCTGGATTGTTAAGTCATTTGTACATATCTTTAAACAACCCTGGAAGAAAAATTAACTCGGTGACATATGATTTTTATGCGGTTTTTGTGATCAGGGCATACCTAAAATTAAAATATCAAAAAATGAACGAAATCCATGAGAGGAAACCAGAAGGGACGGTCTACCTTAATGCCATTACAGAAATGACACAAAGCCTATGACATATCCCTACTGTACATTGATGACGTTATATAAATGACACAGATCCCTATGACATGCCCCAATTGCATATTGATGACGTTATATAAATGACACAGAATCCTATGACATGCCACTATTGCATATTGATGACGTTATAAATGTATAAATAACACAAAGCCCTGTGACATGCTCATATTGAACATTGATGACGTTATATAAATGACACTAAACCCTATGAGATGCCCTATTGTATATTGCTGACGGTAAATAACTAACACAGAACCCTATGACATGCCACTATTGCATATTGATGACGTTTTATAAATAACACAGAACCCTGTGACATGCCCCTATTGCATATTAATAATATTTTATAAACGACAAAAAGCCCTATGACATGTCCCTATATTGTATATTGATGACACTATATAAATGACACAGAGCGCTATGACAAGCCCCTGTTGTACACTGATGACGTTATATAAATTACACACAGCCCTATGACATGCCCCAATTGCATATTGATCCTTTCATACAATAAAAAAAAACACCCATAGTGTTTTAGCGTTACGTAAGCAAATAATTACGAATTATGCTGCTGTTCAATCGGCATGTTATTAATACTTATGTAAAAAGACGATTGAACGCCAGGCTAATTCGGGCAAGTAAGAAATATTACAAGGTGATTTACCTATAGCATATGATATAAACGAATAAGAAAAAGTAATGATATAATTTAAAATGACAATATGACAACTTTAGAATCTGTTTTCTTTGTGAAAAAAACTAATATTATTTGATTTTGGGACACAAAATATGATACAAACAAGTTTGGCAATGGACAGCACTAATGTGCTTCATATTGTCTCTCGTGGTTACACATGCTTACGTAATGTGTCGGTAAGGCAAGTACCCCATAAAACAGATAAACCAAAAATAGTTTAACTCTCCTCAGAGAGTTACATAAGCAATATACACATCCATCTTCTTTCGACAAAGTGTCTTTCAGGGGAACTTATCGCAAGACCGTTTTTAGATCAAAACAATAAAACTGTGACAGCTTAAGCGGCCATTAAACCATCGTGTACTATTGAAGTCCGATAGTGTGAAAGAAAGAGTCCATGTGTTTACCCAAGGGTTTGGGAGACAGAGATTCCCCATTTACAAATGATTGTGAAGGACAGAGCGTATATGACTAATGGCCTAAAGGATATTTACGACATCTGTACAGCTGATAGACTTGTCTCTAGTGATTTCCCTAACCATATTTACCGTCCAGTAGCTACGCTTTATGTTGTGACGAGTAACGCATCAATCGTGTCAGCCATCTTACTTACCCCCTTTGTAAATATTTTTGACAAAAAAAATATAAAAAACAAACTTTCTTTTTTTATATACAGTTAACTTCCGCGAATTTCTCGTTAATTCTCGAAAGTTTACCCTGATTAGAGTTGGCATTTATATTTCAAGATATTTACATTCAGTTTTATATGTAATCCTTTACGTTTATTCTCTAAGTAGCCATGACAGAAATATGGCTGACATCTGGATCCAATAAGTTATTTGATTTAACATATTGCAAAATTATTTCAATAAAAAATATGTAAAATATATCATTTCAATATATCTACATCATAATTCATAATATACCATTTTTTAATTTCTATTTTATTCTTATGCATTTTTCGTTTTCCAATTCCTGTGCTATTTAAACAGCTATCCCCAATTTATTCACCATATTAATTAATTTAAAGATATCGTAATTAATCTGTAGCCTGCTATTTTCGCGAGATAAGTAATATCTTGATATGACCAAAAAGGTGGAACATTAATTAAACCATGCCTCTAAGCTTGACCAGTTTTCCATTGACGACTTGCGACTAATAACATGTGTTTGGCTCAAATACTATAAAATTACATTACTACCGTTCAATTATGGAGTAGCCAGCCATATATTAGCATCAATGTTTTCTTCTCGGTACAGCAGAAAGTGATTAGTTTCGCGCAAATTACCACAATTAAACCATTATTTGAGCTATTGATTTCCTGGTTAATTTCCAGCGCAAGTTTGCCAAAATAATGCCAGCATATTACTTCTCTCAATGACAACTCAAATAAATAATATAAAATATATTTACTAATTTCATTTAAATATCTAAAGAACGAATCGAATCATATGTTTTGTGATAGTATTGAGATGTACAGTACTTAGGAAGAATTACAGATATTATGAAAATTTTTCAAACTTTGACCAATTTTTAATGATTTTTTTTAATTCAGAAAATAGTTATTGTAAAATCTTCTTAAAATTAAAAGGAAGGTTCTGTTTCTGACTCTGACCGTAACACACCATAGTCTATAAAAGTGGTAGGTTTTGTTTTTGCTTAGAGTTCTGAGCATAAAAGTATTGGGTGACTGGGTTCCCTGTTTATAAGTATATTGTTACTGGGTGGTGTATTTTGCTTGGTGTCGTCGACGACATGCTTCAGTGAGATAGCACTATAAAAAGGGGAAGAGTTCCACTATCACAAGGAGACACATCGCGAATATACCACAGCCTCCCAAAACATTCTGACGTTCCTACAACACAACGGAACACAATGCACACATGAGGTGCCGGTTTGAAATGACCCTCGCTGTTAATCTAATATATCAATTCCATACCAAACTAAACTATAAGCTCTTACACGGACTAGTAATATAACTCCACTTTCTACATTAGAAGAAACCGGTTATACATGCTGAAAATTTGTCACTTGCAACATTAAACCTTCAATTACTGCCAGAGCGAAAATGAAGAAGAGGGAAACTATTTTCAAAGTGGCCCTAAAATAAATATCATTGTTAAATCGTTCCTAAGACTGAAATTATCATTGAATCGATCCTAGCATAGAATAACGGTCAAAGCGGCGCTGAAACTGTTTCGTGTCGTTATGATATTGTATTCCTTACTGAGAAAGAACTGTGAGAGAGAACTCTGCATCACATTTGTCTTTATTAATGAACTGTCTTCATTTTACTCCAATCCGGTAAAGGAAGTCATTTAGCAAACCACAATTGATAGTAGCTGTCTGTGATATTCGGTTCGGGAATCAATCACAAAACGAACGCGTTATAGATAGATCAGACCTGTGATTTGGGTTTGTACTCCTGCTATTCATTCGTCTCGTTATTAGACATTCAATTTATATCCAATGTATTAAATTACTAGCGTATGAGACCTTACATTTATCACGGGACCTAAACAGTCAGGGTTCATGACAAAATTCTACGGCACGCGCAAAAACATTAATCCCGCACTTAATACCAGTTCAGCGCTTATTACTATCGTTCATTCTAAAAAAGTATATACAAATCAGTTCTGCACTTATTGCCATTATTCATTCTTGAAAATATATACACATACCAGTTCCGCACTTATTGCTATCGTTTATTTTTGAAAAATGCATATACATACAATCAGTTTCGGATATATTGCTATTGTTCATTCTTAAAAAAAGTATATACATATCAGTTCCGCACTTATTCCTATCGTTCATTCTTAAAGATGTAGATACATATCAGTTCCTCACTCATTGCTATCGTTCATTCTTAAAAAATGTAAATACATATCAGTTCAATACGTATTGCTATCGTTCATCCTGAAAAATGTATATGCAATTCATTCCGCACTTATTCCTATCGTTCATTAAAAATGAATATACATATCAGTTCCGCACTCATTGCTATTATTCATTTAAAAAAATTATCAGTTCCGCACTTAATGCTATCGTTCATTCTGAAAAATGTATATACCCAATTGATTTCTCACGGATAAGTGGATTTTAATTGAGGCTGTCCCAATAGCTACAAATTATTACAGATGTGATTTGTCAATGATCTTTGTTATATCGTGCAATTAAGACTGAAGATAATTGCACGCAGCAAAGATTGGGAAGATTACAACCAAGAACTCAGTGTATCTAATCAATCGCTATGTTGCCATTTATAAGCTGATACAGCAAACGTATCCGAACAAAACTGGTATATCAAAGATGTGTTACGTCACTAAATACAGAGAGAAAATTTAATGTATGTGTGGTGAAGTTTTCACAGTGAAAAATCAATTAATCACTGAAGAATAAAACAAAAGTTAACATATATATCTAACCAATGATTGGACAGTTCAATATTCATTCCCAAAGAAAAAGAATGGTATGCATACTTTTAAAATTTTATTTGCATATAAGAAAAGTAAAATAAATACATTGTCTAATTATTACAAGAACTATCTAATCAATATAATGGACAAATATTAATTGTTCATCAAGAGTCATACAATTCGGTCAGATACCGTTTCTGAAGGCGTTACAGCCACTGCAACGTCTTAAGCTAACGTTTACCTCGCGACTCCCCCTTTTATATCGTGTTAGTGATATCGACTTTACTGCTGAGCTCGAATCAGCGTAATTTAATAGCTCTTTATAATCATAGTGTAATCTAATTAATTCCGCCTAATGACTGACGAGTTGCTGGACATGGATCCTAGACGTTAATTTAGCAGCGTGGCGAGAATAGTGAAAGGAGACAAGGTAGTCTTTGGCACCTTCTAATGCCACAAGAACATTTCTCACACTGCGCGTGTCAGAATGTTTGATTTGTTGTTCAGTAAATGCAGTTCTAGTTTGAGAAAATTCAATACATTGCTAGGTTCATTTTTAAGGCTGAATAGCTTCTTTATATATCTCTAAATGTCGCAATCAATATTCACATTGATTTTGTATGCATAAATGATCAAAATGTTAATGACGATATTATCAGACGATTTTAAGATTAAACCTTAGTTCTCTCCAAGGTAATGAATCAATACCGAACCTATGCATCGTTCAGACTAAAATGTCTCTCCACGTTGGTACAATTCAATTATCAAATCACGCATGTAACGAGCATTTTCATTGGCTTTAAAAGTTAACCATATCAAAACGTCAAAAAATGACACCGCTGTTTGTAACATAACTCCTGATTGGCAGTTTCTATGGTGTAATTACTCTAATTATCAATAGAATGATTCTCTTTGGAATATACCAGGAACAAATTTAATTATATCTATAAAAATTAACAACGTAAATGCAGTTTTAATGTTATAGTGTAAGAGCTGAAACACATACAAACAAAAAGTTAACTCTCATAATGAACCGCTTCACTGTGTCAAATCCCACTAATAACTACTCTTCTTGTTAACCCAACTATCTACGCTCTCTCTTGCTTGTAAAATACTATCTTTAAACAAAGCTTCGCTTTATAAACATTAGACAATTGATTAATTGTTTGCACATGATCGTGAAAAAACTGAAAACAACATTATTTTGAATTCAATGAATCCAGTCGTCTTTAATGTAAATATAATCACGAACGCATTAAATCGTGATCTGACCGATAACCCAGCTACAATATTTTATAGCTCTCAAGACTTTTCACGAAGCATTTGAATTCGTGATAACGCTCTCTCTCACTCTCTTTATGGAAAGATTTTTGGAAGATTTTTATCTTGTCAAAATAATATGGCTTGCGGCAGCAATATTTGGAATATAATCTGTTATCGATTGACATTAAACACTTGATCTTTTAACTGCTGTAGACATTCGATAATTCGTCTGTAAACAATTAGTGGCCTGTAAGTGGTCTGTAAACTATTACAGCATTCCACAATCTGTAAATGGCAAAGATTCATCGCCTGATCTGTAAATGATTGACTATCAATAAATAGTCTGCAAACGATGGACATACCATAAACGTTGCCATTTACAGTCAACTTTATGGTTCAAGGGCCAGATTGCCGTTATTACAAAACATTTAACACATTGCATAGAGAGGGGAGATCTTCCTTAAATGACATTAGTTGTTTCTAAGACTTTACACCTTATCACCAACCGATGATTCGGTATTTGCACGGGCATTTCACGGTTCTCTAAAACAGCTTTGGTTTTAGCGTCATGTTATGAGTAAGTAACAATATGATTTCTTTCGTAATTAAAACCATTTTTCATTGGTGGAAAAAGTCGTGTAATCCTCGACAACTACATTGACTGCTGCCTCAAGAAAGGGGCCAATTTCACCGATGTCCTTTGTTATATCTGTCGTCTACGTGACCGAAACGCTAAATGATGTGGGCTATTCGAGGCAAGCGTTTTGATTTCCTGTATGAAGCAGATATAAACAGAAGTTAGCAGATGACACTATCGAAGATTGTGGTGTTACTATATTCCGTATGTATGATAGGGGCATCGAAGAGATGGAATAATATTTCATAAAGCGGGATATTGGTGATTATTTTTAATCGTTTACTCGTGTTGTTTGTGGCCATTTCTACATTCGTTTTAGCCAAAAAGCGTTATTTTCCTTCTATCAGATATCTTGTTTGCTTTTCCTCTCTACCTACCAACCTAAAACACCTGTATTTAAATTGCTTACCGTTAGAAATAAATAATCTTGTATAGAAATATACAAATTATTTATTTGTTGTGGTTTCAGAAAACAACACCTTTTTTAATATTATTATGTATGTAAACATTATTTTTGTTTCTGTTCTGTTTTCATTTTGTTCCTATATGTTACATATTAATATTATTTGAGAAAGAAACCAATTGAATTCACACATTTCAAGAAAATGATAAAAACAGCGTACTTGACAGCCTATATGATCCTACCTAACACTGGCTAACATGAGTCGATAAAGGGAAACAAATTAATTATTAGTGATGGCCTTAAAATACGTTATATTTGATTAAGTTGGAGAAAAAATATGATCTATTGAAATAACATTCGGTGTCAATGCAATATAACTAATGACTCGAGCGCAATAAAATGCTCAAATTAATGATGATTAAAGATTTTCACAAAATTTCTGTTTGTAATGCGTTATTTCTTATACTCTGAAAATGTATATACATTTGTTCGTCATTATCCTGCACAGTGCTAAGATTTCAAAGCTCACATATTTGTCCACGAGGTGTACTATGCTCAATTGTATATATCAGCAGCCATTGCGCTGTGGCGCTGTGTATATACGTGATGGCACAGCAAGGGTCCAACGTCTTTGTTGTTCACGTTAATAAAACCCCGCAGCAATCAGTTTATTCGTTGATGTTGAATCCTAGAGTGGGCTTGTGATTACGGTCGGTTGCAGAAAGCGCTCAATCGCCTGTGATTGATGTTTATAGAGCGCTCCGAAGGAAAAACGAAAGTCACGTATTCCCTCACTAACCAAACAACGCCAGGGGGACACACGGCCAATTAAGGACGGATTCGTCAAAGGAGGTCAACCACAACAAAATGGCCATCACATTAACTTATCGATGAGGAATCACACAAAAACCGGGAATTGATACCTAAATAAATACGACATCAAATCGTTATTTCTATGCGAGAGCCTGTCTGGTATCCGATAGGTTAATTATGTCAAATTGACCATTAATAAAACGAAAGCGAAGGAATAAGCACTTTCTTCTTATAATTGATCATAATACCTATTGAATGTGACATTAAGAAACCATTTGCGATAACAGTCGTAAATCAATATCAATCCACTTTTTTTTAAAGATGCTCCACCGCTGACAAACGGTATTTTTTCACTTTCAAAAACAAGAGCAGACGATTTAGTATTTTTCTTCAGTTACAAAAGTTACTTACTTTACACCATTACCACCATTGAAAAGTTAGAGCTTCTAATTTTACTTAAAGTTTAAAATATGAAAAATAATTAATTGCATCCCGAAAAAATTCCGTGGCACTATATCCTATATGGAATGAAGAACTGATTGCGTATGCACCAAAGGCGAAATAAACTATTTCATATTATATTTTGTGTTAATTAGGCATATATATACACGATTAAACACCAATTATTGTTCAAATGATGAATATCATTTATGCTCTGTCGGTGGTGGAGAATCTTTAAAGATTCTATGAACAATAGAATATCCTTATTGTAGTTGTTCTTGCATACGATTTATTGCACACGTTGAATTTATCGGTAAACTGCGGTTGATCCTTATTGTGTCTCCTTACGATAGAGTTCATTTTAATTGTTATCTTACTGACATAAACTACCAAAGACACCAAACAGCACACCCCATTTGACAAACCAGTCGTCCTCTCTCCTTAAAACTAAGGTTATGAAGGAGGAATACCTGTAATTTTCCATAGATTATCTTCCGGTCAGGGAAGAAATCAGAACATTCCTCACGAATCGGACCGTTTCAATCAAAAGCAAAAGTAAAGCATGTTTCAAAGGAGGCGTAGGAAGGAAGAATATCATTCCAAATTTAGTCGCCTTTTCATTCACTGTCAACAGGCAATATTCTAACGCCCTACCTTCTACAATGTGAAAAGACATGTTTAAGTTGAAAAATGGAAAGTTTATTCTTGTATTCATCTCTAGTTCTTTTCGAGACTTTCTTGAAAGGGAATCATTGCATCGAAATGACTATCAACCGTACCAAGGTTTAGAGAAAAAACCCAGTTGTATTAAATTACTTGATTTCATATGGCAACAAAAAGGCACCCATCATAAAAATTAAAGCTGGAGTTTAAAACTTTATCAAATGCACTCTCGTCGCCTTGCGTTCAGTGCCTGCATAACTTGTAAATCAGACGGTCATTTTAAAGCGTGATATCACTGAAGTATACTGGCGAGAACAACCATTCGACCAATACACCGAATGCTATATGTGTTTCAAAAACTTGAGCATTTGATCATACAGCCAGTGATTAGCAATGCCGTCAGCCATCTTGCCGATTGAGCCCAGGATAGAATTTTAACCCGGCCGCTGATTGGCTGGCTAATTATGAATTTCAAAAGTAAAAATGTTTTCTGACAGGTAATTATTCCTAGATAACCATAATATCAATTTGGAAATTCAAATTGAGATTTAGGTTCAAAATATCAATTTTGATAATGAATAGGTAAAAACATTAGAATTTCCGGATATTTTGGTGCAAAATGCGCCTGATTTTGATAAAGCTACCCTGGTTGGAGTTTGAGCAGAAGGACCCAAACCTTTTTTCTATCTAGTGTTATATGAGAACCTAGACTTTAATTATAGAACACAATACCTAACTAATATTTCTTTGTTTTAATAATACAGTACACTCTGGTCTATGTAAAACCATTTAGTTTGTTGCTCTCTAGTACACGCGCTGCACGTGGTGTGCAGTGTCGTGCCGAAAATCATTATGCAACGCGTAAAAATCTACGCAGTATCTTAACAGACTGTATGTATAGAAAAATAGAGATGTGTAGATCAAAGATAATGTTCACAGACCAGACGGTCGGGTCAAGAATCTGTACATAGATATGTGAGATCAAGTACAGATATGTCGGGTAAGAGGAAGTTCGGTGTGTAACAGGGAGTCGAGGGTCGAGTGGGTAAATAGTATTACGTATACTATGGTGAGTAGTATGAAGAAGAAGTGTTTCAAAGACAAGAGGGTAGAGGTCGACAGGGATTGAGGGAGAGGATCCAGTGTGTGTACAACTGTACAAAGAGCAGAGGGCCTGGGCTGATGGGAGATTTCAGAGTAAGATTAATGTAGATTCATTATGTTGACGGGACGTGGAATCAAGGTAGAAGAAGAGGAAACGTGGATTCAGTGTGTATACAAATAGAAGATCAGGGTTCAGTTTCAAAGTGAAAATGATATCACTGAGATCGTAGTTGAGGGGGGATCCAGTGTGAACGGGGATATGGGGGTTGGGGTTGACGATTATCAATGTGAATATAATGTCAATTCAGTATGGTGACGGGAAGTTTCAGAGTGAATATAATACCACTGGAACCGGGGTATAAGAAGAGGGTGCGTTGAATCAGTGTGTATACAAAGACCAGAAGGTCTGGGTTGACGAGTTTCAGAGTGAATATAATGTCACCGAGATCGGAATTGAGGGAGAGGATCCAGTGTATGTGAAAAAAGCAAAGCGTCTGGGTTGACTGGGAGTTGAAGAGTGAATATAATATCGCTGGGATCATAGTTGGCAAACAAAACTTACCTATCCCGATGAAATTAAAACAATTGTGACATCAATCCATAAATAAATACACTGGGCTGGGATCGGGACGTACTGAGGGAGAGGATCCAATGCGTTACAAAGACCAGGGGATCAGGGTTGACATGGAATTTCATAGTTAATATAATATCACCGAAATCGTGGTTGAGGGGGAGAATCCAGTGAGTGTAGAGACATAAGAGGCAGAGTTGTCTAGAGTTGAATAGAAAAATAAAGTTACTTAGATCGGGTTAAGGACCGGTATCAAGTGTATATATGCAGACCACAGACTCGAGGTTGAGAGGGAGTTTTAAAGTGAATTTGAATCTACTGGGATCGGAAATGAGGGAGAACATGTATGTAATTAAAGAGACAAGAAGGTGGAGGATGAGAGGAATGTATTTGGTAAACCAGAGGGTCGAAATGAACGGGAAGTTTGATAGTGAATATAAATTAACTGAGCTAGGGGCTTACGGAGAGAATCCTGTATGCACAGACCAGAGGGTAGGGGTTGAGGAGAAATACCCAGCGTGTATCTACACATCAGATGGTGGGGGTTGAGGAGAAATACCCAGCGTGTATCAACACATCAGTTGGTGGGGGTTGAGGAGAAATACCCAGCGTGTATCAACACATCAGTTGGTGGGGGTTGAGGAGAAATACCCAGCGTGTATCTACACATCAGATGGTGGGGGTTGAGGAGAAATACCCAGCGTGTATCTACACATCAGATGGTGGGGGTTAAGGAGAAATACCCAGCGTGTATCTACACATCAGATGGTGGGGGTTGAGGAGAAATACCCAGCGTGTATCTACACATCAGATGGTGGGGGTTAAGGAGAAATACCCAGCGTGTATCTACACATCAGATGGTGGGGGTTGAGAAGAAATACCCAGCGTGTATCTACACATCAGATGGTGGGGGGTTGAGGAGAAATACCCAGCGTGTATCTACACATCAGAGGGTAGGGGTTAAGGAGAAATACCCAGTGTGTATCTACACATCAGATGGTGGGGGTTGAGGAGAAATACCCAGCGTGTATCTACACATCAGATGGTGGGGGTTGAGGAGAAATACCCAGCGTGTATCTACACATCAGATGGTGGGGGTTGAGGAGAAATACCATGCAGCGTGTATCTACACATCAGATGGTGGGGGTTGAGGAGAAATACCCAGCGTGTATCTACACATCAGATGGTGGGGGTTGAGGAGAAATACCCAGCGTGTATCTACACATCAGAGGGTAGGGGTTAAGGAGAAATACCCAGTGTGTATCTACACATCAGATGGTGGGGGTTGAGGAGAAATACCCAGCGTGTATCTACACATCAGATGGTGGGGGTTGAGGAGAAATACCCAGCGTGTATCTACACATCAGATGGTGGGGGTTGAGGAGAAATACCATGCAGCGTGTATCTACACATCAGATGGTGGGGGTTGAGGAGAAATACCCAGCGTGTATCTACACATCAGATGGTGGGGGTTGAGGAGAAATACCCAGCGTGTATCTACACATCAGATGGTGGGGGTTGAGGAGAAATACCCAGCGTGTATCTACACATCAGAGGGTAGGGGTTGAGGAGAAATACACCAGCGTGTATCTACACATCAGATGGTAGGGGTTGAGGAGAAATACCCAGCGTGTATCTACACATCAGATGGTGGGGGTTGAGGAGAAATACCCAGCGTGTATCTACACATCAGATGGTGGGGGTTGAGGAGAAATACCCAGCGTGTATCTACACATCAGATGGTAGGGGTTGAGGAGAAATACCCAGCGTGTATCTACACATCAGATGGTGGGGGTTGAGGAGAAATACCCAGCGTGTATCTACACATCAGATGGTGGGGGTTGAGGAGAAATACCCAGCGTGTATCTACACATCAGATGGTGGGGGTGAGAGGAGAAATACCATGCAGCGTGTATCTACCCATCAGATGGTGGGGGTTGAGGAGAAATACCCAGCGTGTATCTACACATCAGATGGTGGGGGTTGAGGAGAAATACCCAGCGTGTATCTACACATCAGATGGTGGGGGTTGAGGAGAAATACCCAGCGTGTATCTACACATCAGATGGTGGGGGTTGAGGAGAAATACCCAGCGTGTATCTACACATCAGATGGTGGGGGTTGAGGGGAAATACCCAGCGTGTATCTACACATCAGATGGTGGGGGTTGAGGAGAAATACCCAGTGTGTATCTACACATCAGATGGTGGGGGTTGAGGAGAAATACCCAGCGTGTATCTACACATCAGATGGTGGGGGTTGAGGAGAAATACCCAGCGTGTATCTACACATCAGATGGTGGGGGTTGAGGAGAAATACCCAGCGTGTATCTACACATCAGTTGGTAGGGGTTGAGGAGAAATACCCAGCGTGTATCTACACATCAGATGGTGGGGGTTGAGGAGAAATACCCAGTGTGTATCTACACATCAGATGGTGGGGGTTGAGGAGAAATACCCAGCGTGTATCTACACATCAGATGGTGGGGGTTGAGGAGAAATACCCAGCGTGTATCTACACATCAGATGGTAGGGGTTGAGGAGAAATACCCAGCGTGTATCTACACATCAGATGGTGGGGGTTGAGGAGAAATACCCAGCGTGTATCTACACATCAGATGGTGGGGGTGGAGGGGAAATACCCAGCGTGTATCTACACATCAGATGGTGGGGGTTGAGGAGAAATACCCAGCGTGTATCTACACATCAGATGGTAGGGGTTGAGGAGAAATACCCAGCGTGTATCTACACATCAGATGGTGGGGGTTGAGGAGAAATACCCAGCGTGTATCTACACATCAGATGGTGGGGGTTGAGGAGAAATACCCAGCGTGTATCTACACATCAGATGGTGGGGGTTGAGGAGAAATACCCAGCGTGTATCTACATATCAGATGGTGGGGGTTGAGGAGAAATACCCAGCGTGTATCTACACATCAGATGGTGGGGGTTGAGGAGAAATACCCAGCGTGTATCTACACATCAGATGGTAGGGGTTGAGGAGAAATACCCAGCGTGTATCTACACATCAGATGGTGGGGGTTGAGGAGGAATATGTGTACATAACAGAGGGTCGAGGTTGAGGGGGAGATTCATATAAAGTATAGATTCACCGAGCTAGGGGGTGAGGGAGAGGGTTAGGAGGAGTCAGGGGGAATACTCAATGTGTGTACATCCAAGATGGGAAGGTCCAATATGTAAATGGAGAGACGGAATGGTCGGGGCTGATAGGGAAGACCCGGTGTGTATACATGCAGACGAAAGGGTCGGGGTTGATAGAGAAGACCCGGTGTGTATACAGACGAGAGGGTTGGGGTTGATAGGGAAGACCCGGTGTGTATACATACAGACGAGAGGGTCGGGGTTGATAGGGGAGACCCGGTGTGTATACATACAGACGAGAGGGTCGGGGTTGATACTAGGGAAGACCCAGTGTGTATACATACAGACGAGAGGGTCGGGGTTGAGGGGGTGGCATTGATTAGTTTACAATGACGACCTCATGCAGTCAGACAAACCGATCACCATGTTATACCTCACTGCCACTCAGTTTATCACACAACTAGGGCCAACTCCTTATCGATTTGTTCAACATCCATTGTCTACTCACGACCCGGTGGTGTATATGGAGGAAACACACAAAAAAATATACATATGAAACAAAGTAATCCACGAACAAATCAACGGTAGACATCAATGCTGACGTCGACGAGACAATAGCGCCTAACGCACCGACTTCTAAATGATGGATGCAAGTTTACAGGGACACATATGGCTTCCTTGAGTATAGAAGTGTTCTACAGTTAGACGTTCCTCAACAACATCGACCCGGTTTTCAAACTTGATACTCACCGAGTTCTAATTTGATCTAGCAGATTTGTAAGGAAAGTCAAGGCAATTATACTCGCAGTATTAAGGGCAAATTACTGAACGAAAAAAAGTGTTGTTTTTTAAATAGTCTCGACGAAATAAATAGTGTCACGAAAGGAAAAAGATACAAACGTGTTTGTTTATCTGAAGGATATAAAAAAATAATATTTCATATACAACATTCAGTTTATAGAAAATATACAATTGATTGGGTCATGTTTATTGATCATAATAAAAATTGATGTTCGTTTATCTGTAGGATATAAAAATGGAAAGTTTATATGCAATATTCAGTTTATAGAAATTAATTCTCTAATGTACAATTAATTAATGTCATGTATATTAATAATTATAGAAGTTAATAATGACGACGAAAACTGTACAGAGCAAATTACGTAATGTATTCAATAAAGTAGCAGTCAAACACAGTTATCAATCACACTTTCTGTTCAAGTTAACAATTTCACTTCCTGTTTAGAGCTTGAATTCCTAATGAAACTCTCTCTTCTAGCAAAATAGAATTCAGCGTTGCAATTAGGTTACTTAAAAACAAAACAACTAATGAAATTTAAATGGACGCCCTAATTGCCTTTACTTAATTTGTTTCAAGCATTTATTGATATCACCAAAACCAGACTAATTGTTAGAATTGGTATCTAATATGAGCACGAAACCAATTGAAATAAAACCTGTAATTTTCTTTAGTGTGAAATGATATCAATATGTTTAAATTTGGTGAAGTAACGAAGTAAACAGAATTGAAAAGTACGTCGTGGTTATATTAAGTCATTCTTTATAATTATTTCAAAATGTTCTCCCCCACTTATCCCAATGTATTGTATGGAATTTGCCAAAATATCTGTCGCTCTTCCTTTTTTGTTTAATGCTTATTGAGCGAAATTCAGTCTTCATCCGTTCGGTTAACAGTTAACGTATTTCCATTTTGAAATAAAACACGACGCTTGACTTCGCAATTTTTGTCAGATGTTTAACTCCACTGGGTAGCCTATTTCGAAGCGCTATGGAGAATCGTTTCCTCTGCAGGTTACAACATTTGTCTTGTGTTTACTTCAGTCTGCATGACTTTCCTTGTTAAACCAGTGTCTCCCGACGACCTGGTGTGCGCAAAAATCTTTACATTCGTCTCTTCAGGCATGGGTATTAATATATAACATTCAGAATCATACGAATTGTTTTTATGAGATGCTGAATGAAGATGGAGCTTTAAATTCACATACATGAGGAATTGAATGGAAAATAAGTATAATTTGTAGTTCAATTATGAATAAAAATATATATAATAGTAACTTAGAAATAATTTGTAAATAGTTGTTTTTTTTAACTTGACTTGGCAGGAATAGGAAATATGACAAATGCGTTTTATCATAAATATCATGTAAATATTAATATATTAATGCAACCAGGGTTATAGTTTTATATTTTAAGACATAAGGCATGATATCATTTGTACATACGCTAATTTTCTGGCAACTACACTGTGGGAATATTACCTAGACCAAGGAAGATTTTCTATCTCATACGTAATACTAATAGCAAGCACGTGTTTTGATTTCGAAAATTAGACTAAGATTAAAGAGAATGCTTGAAATTGGTAGTAAATAGCAATAATATCCATTATCTAATTGATTATATTGATATTTACTACAACATATTTTATATAAACGATAGTTAATGCATAGATGGGTGTAAGAGTTAATTCTTCCCTCCTATCTGTGCCATTTGGTTCTAGTTAAACGAGCTGATTAATGATATAGACGAAATTGCCTGAATGCAGGGTGGGGATCGTAATTGGGCGTTCTAGTTCCTGAATAGTCAAAGACTACAAACATTATGTATATATAAGACGAAAAAATCAACTGACGCACCGAACATTTTTATTTATTTCCACAAGAAATTAACAATAGATCAATGTATTTTATGTATTGGTATTTGCTACATAATCAGTGAATATCACCATATATACAATTTACGATACTTTCCCACCTGGAGAACATGTTAAGAAATAGTGAGACTATCTAGTTTCTAATTAACATTGCAATTAACAGAAGAATTTGTGTTTGTTTGTTTGATTCTAAACGGTCTGACTCTATTTCGAAGTTTCAAACTAGGTGTTGATAATCTAGTACAGAACTCTGCTTGGTGGCCAGTCTATCGTTGCCACTATGGTGGTCTTTGTGAACCGGCTTGACTTTGATTCTCTGCTGGTTCTAACTTATATTACAAAGGAAAAGAAAACACTGAACAAAATATTTCTTAAATGTTTCTTAAAATGTATCGATTGATTTTGAACACATGGTGGACATTCCCCAAATATATTGCTTCCTATTATTTGATGGATGGCAGGCAGACGCCATTTTAGCCATAGTAATCATGGATTGGTTATGTACTGTCATTCGAAAAAGCCTCAAAAGATGCTTGAATAATATTCTTAACTGCATAAATAGTGTAAGTCACAAAGAGTTCAGTAGATTTATGTATGCATTTTTTCATAAATGAAACACATAAAACCACTTTCCGTTAACATTTCAGAAATCTTGACAACTGTTATCTTTTTATTTACAATACAAGAGTGTGACTTCAAAACCAAATGTTGAAAAAAGGTATTCAAAACCTTCAAATGCTAAATTATCTTAACATTTCTTATTCTAGTTTTTTTTTAAATACGTACATTTCAAAGGAATCTAAAATGTTCCCCGTAAAAATCTTATACGTTTTAATGTCGCATTTTGATACATGTACGAGTACGGCTTTTCTAATTTTGCAAAACCTTTTAAACCAAATTCTCTTGAATTGCATGCTGAAACATACGCGCGATTCATTATTGCAGAATTAATGTTATTCAATATATTACTTCTAGAGGTGCGATATCCAATTATCTCGAATACTTGGTGTATTCTATCGCTATCTTGATAAACCGACAGACTCCATATTACCAACGGTAAGACGTGCACGTGCATTGCGCGAGCAGATTATAAACAGATAATAGATAAATGTACACCTCGTAGAGTTTCTGGCTTAGAATAGCTCAATTAAGCACACAGGGATATAAGTCTATCATCTTCGAATTTATCGCAAATGTAATAAAATAAACTGAACTTACCTATATAAGATGTATTGAATGAGCTAAGTGATGTTCTCTTTCTACAAAGAGATGATGTTTTTTTCAAAATTCAACCACTTCATAATGTGATTTTATTTTATTAACAATATTTCGATACTGAATCCATACATACTCTCTGTACTATAATATTATATTCTATGAAGAGCATGTAGTATACACAATCACAAGATGGAAAACGTTAAGTTCGAACAGCAGATACATTTAAATTTGAGGACTATACTTACACTAAGAAAATGAGAGAAACGTTTCTTTCGAATAATTGGGTCAGCAACTATGGTCGAATTATTTTCGGGTATCTTAAAATTTGATCAGATAAGAAATGTAGTGGACTTGTTTTGCATGTCTATGTTTAAAGCACCGACTGTCTAAAACCAAAACACGTCGATCTTATAAAAAACCTATCTAATTATTACATGGGTGTTTTGTATGGAAATGTCAGACATTGCCGGAGAGAGGATGTCTGAGCTAGAGGCAATATGGCGTAGCCGTCCGGTTTTTGAATTTTGGTTGTTGTATTTAGATGGGGAAAGAGTATATGTAAGCTTACAAATCACAGCTCCACATCTATCAGGATACGTAGGTACCGTCTTGGAATACCAGGCTTAGATTAGCATAGAGGTGCTATGCACGATATATAATTGAATGATATCCCTCTTTCTAGCTTTGCCTTGAGTAGTACATACTTATCTGTCTTGGGATGGACGGACTCAATCAACACATTGGTCAAACTGATCTGTGTAATATCTCCTACGGAATCTCTCATTTTCACAGAATTGGAACCAATGCAACATGTGTACACATGGCCTCAATCGTACGTACTATTCAGCCTTTTGGCTTCCCAGAGTTACATGTCCATGCTGAAATCACTTTATAGAGATCGCAAAACCAAATGGTTTTCCATAGAAGACAATGTTAACGTTTGACACTGTTCAAGTTAAATGAAATTTTCATGTTCAAACTATTATGTGGGTGGTCCCATCTTTTGTTGAATTCCGCACTAAAACTTGACCAAAGTTTTCATAAAATTCGTATCTTAATTATTCCCACCAGTCAGAAACAAACTTAAAAGATTTTAAAAGTCTTTACATATTTAACATCTGCATATATTGGCCTACCCACCCATTAAACATTTTGAAACTGATCCGACATCAATTCCCAATCAGCAGCCTCTGAAGCATTCACCTTTCTAAATATTGTGCCCAAAAGGGGATTTCCATAAATATATATTTAGTTTGCGGTCCATAAATAACCACAATTACTATGCAATTCAATACATATTTAGGGCCCACGCCCAGGTTTACTAACCCATATACACCCACAACTTTCAAATTTTACTCAAAGCATGCACATTATGATCATTATATGGTTCAAAATTCCATGTCCTCACAATATTGCCATATCGGATGATCCTTAATACAGACAACCAAAGTAATAAATAAGATACTTTGCATTACTATTAACTGTCATTACTTCATCACAGTATATATCAATGTTATTGTTTTAAAATTAATTAGATTTACTCATTGTCGTTCTTTATTAATCAACACCATTACTTTTGTCCCAATACTAACATTTTAATTTCGCATCCAAAAAATAATGTCCATGAATTTTCAAAGTCAATGATTTCGTGCCTTAAAAAATCAAGGTTCCTATAAATCTCTTATTATGTGCCCCTGAATAATAATGTTCCATGCCCTTCAATATAGATATATCTAGTCTGTGTCCTCTACTGTTAACTCCCAATTTCGTGCCCATTCAATGTAAGCGGGTCTATCTCATTTCTTCATACAATACTGTTTCTCTTCCGATTCCCTGATTGGTAACGTTCCAATTATGTGTCCCTGAATGCTCTTATGTTCTCTGTGTCGTCACCAAATGTTAAAGTCACTATTTCATGCCCACTTAATGTAAACGTCCCCTATTTCTATTTCGAGTCCCTGATTGGTACAGTTCCTATGATGTGTCCCTGAATGTTTTAATGTTATCTGTGTCGTTCCGAAATGTTAACTCCCTGTTTCATGCCCACTTAATGTAAACGTCCCCTATTTCTATTTCGAGTCCCTGATTGGTACAGTTCCTATGATGTGTCCCTGAATGTTTTAATGTTCTCTGTGTCGTCCCCAAATGTTAACATCCCTATTTCGTGCCCTGGTATAATGTCTATAATATGTCCCCTCCCATGTTAGACCTTACCTGTTGCCATGTGTGTTGGTACATGAAGAACGCATAGATCCTCCTTATAGTTCACGGTTTCCATAAACAGCAGAGTTTCCCAAATCTTCCACTAAATAACACCACATTCCCGCACACTTAAAAAACACATATCGAGGGAACATCCAGGGCTGTATCTGATCCCTTTCTTTTCTTAGGGTGCACGGAGACTCACTGTGACCCGTAGATCGATACACTGCACAGATAGGTGCCAGCTCTAATCACATGAGCCTGTCTTGCTTGGAACTGCAATGTGATGTATCAACCGGCTCAATCCACTGGTAGCCATAGACCTTTATAAACATATCAATATGTTATATATGGTAGAATGGCGACCTGGGGGAGTGCTCTCTACAACCGCGGACAATCAACGCTGTTATGTTTGCCCAAACACGTAGTACGTGTTTTTTCTCTCTCTCTCCAATTTTTAATCTCACAAATGTTATCAATAATCTAATGAATTTGGGAAGATCGCACAAGCTAGGAGTTGGAGGGTAACGGTAGAGCTTTATGCTGGTTCTCCTACTCTGGTGGTACTGTACTTTATTTCTCGGTTTTCTCGTCTCACGTCGGGTTGCTAGTGTTTGTATTAAGTTTATAGGTAACACTGCACAGGTGTTGCCGCGTAAATCAATGGAAAGACACGTCAGTAAAATTATTGATTAAATCTGTGCTAAACAGTGTTAGAATCGTTCTTAAAGAAAATACAATACGTAGACTAAACAAAACTTAGGTACAATGTGTTTCTTAGTTTTAAAATATTTATGTAATGAAAGTGGTTGTGATTCAGCTTCTGTTAGAGCAAATAAGTAAGCACAGTCAGTAAGGAATGAAAGATGGAAGAGACGGATTAAGGGAACAATTAGATATTTTTATAATCGAAATATTATGATGTTATTGGTTGAAAAGTGATTTAATGAATAGATAATCTCCAAGATTAAAACAACTGATAACCAGTAAGTCGTTGTCTCTGAAAACAATCAACGGAAAAGACAGAGACAAACGGTCAGTCTAGAAGAATGGAACAATTAAAATACAGACAAACTTCCTTATAAAGACAGGGAAATTGTCATTTTTCGATAATTTACATCTTTTCATTTTTCATCACTTCAATATAAAATACAAATGATAGTTATAATCAATGATTACACTTACTATTGACACTCTCTAACTCGTGTAATTAATTTTGTACATCCACACCCTCACACTCGCATTTAACACATTTTCTTAATTTGCATATTTAAATTCAATTATCAAAACACTTACATTCACATGCACTTTCTGACCTGCTGATTATGTACCTTTATTCATCCATACACTTACATTCGTACTTAGCACATTCTTATATAGTTAATATGTGATTTATTCATCAATGCACTTACACTCATGCAACACTTTCTCGCCAGCTAAATACATGAACAATAAGTGTATTTAATTGTAATCGTCTATGCACTTACATTCACACACAGCACTCTCTTGATGGACATTTTACATTTTCAATCCACACATTTATATCTTACAGCATATCACAGTATATAATAGACGTAAGCGTATGCATACATGGACAGTAAATATTGTAGAAAAGAATGAAAGTATTTAGTTTTTGTTAACTTTAGTTTCAGTTAATGACTTTTGTCAATTAGATGTTTATCAGTGCAATGTATTGATTGTAGGTAAAAGAGATATTATGATGGATAGAAAGAGAAGAAGAGGAAAAGAATACATGTAGGATGAAAAAGAAAAAGAAGAGAGAATGCATTTTAGAATCATTTGGAGAGTAGGATGATACATATGTAACATAAAGTTAAAATTTAAATACAAAATGTTTTTCTCTTATACGGAAACACGATATCGGCTGTGAGAAGGGTTACTACCAAATGTCACATTCCCCAGGGGAAGTAATTCACCCAATTCAGAGAATTTGTATTGGGGGAAAATCCCATATATTTACAGAGTAAAAATAACGATAAATCTTGTCTTTTTCTTTTCTCTCTCCAATATACATTGATATAAGTAGCCTAGTATACAAAGTATTGTAATATATATCGTATATTCTCATTCAAAATTCAAAATAGCGTTTTAATCCTTATAATTATAAACATAATTTCTGAATTATGTGGTTATATTTATGATATCATTTTATGAGAGAGTTCATACTACGAGATTATATAAACATCGCATTCGCTAAATATATACTGCTTTATGATGATAATAATTTCATTATCTACTCTATAACTAGACAGAGTGTTCTGATGACAAAAAGAAGAGTATTTTATCAACTGAAAATAGAATTAACAAGGTTGTCAATAAAGTTTCAATACTATCTTATTTTGTTTGTGTTTCTTGACATTCTTATCATAGATAAAAGATAGTGTCAGGTTAAGAGTTACATAGATCACATAAAGGGGAAGAAACTACTCCTATTGTGTAAAAAAATGTGTTAATAGTAGTAATTAGTAGTAATTAGGAATGTAATGAATTGTGTGTATTGTGGGTTCCCAGAAATAAATCTTGAAGTTTTTGTACTTTTTAAAAGGAGACTAATTTCTTTCTTTCTAACTTAAATTTACTTTCTTCTTCTTAACATCTCCCTTTAACAATACCTCATTTTTGGCTTTCTGTTGAGCTCTCGCCCGTGTGAGGTAGAGTCTGTGTTCTGTACCCTGGTCTAAACACACCAACGTCTATAAGGTGATAGTTTCTGCTACTGTTTAAAACTTAGCAATAAGGGCTTGGGGCGACTGGTTCGCCCGTTGTCAGTATGATGTAAACGACAGGGGTGGTGTTGCTTGGTGTCTTCGGCGGCATGATTCAGTGAAAAGGTAAATATTTCAACTACACCAGAAGACATTTCGGCCTCCCTCAACACACACTACACTCTTCATACATGCAAAACACCGCATACATTGGAGGCCGTCCTTACATAACCCTGGTTGTTGATAGGACTTTAAATAAATCAAACAAACAAACAAACAAACAAACAAACAAACAAAACAAACAAACAAACAAAGTACCAGATTGTATTACATCTTATTTAACTACAAGATTTTAAACTTTTGGAACGTTTGTCTTGTCTTTGGAAGTAAATTTATTGGTACATTTATGTATTATGTTGGAATGAAATGTTTCATCTTGATATTGTGAATAATCTGTGTTCACTTGATATTTTTAATAAACTCAGCAAACGAATATATTCACATGTACTTACTTCCTGTAATATATCATTCACAATGCAATCGTTTTTCTGGTAGTAGGTGTTATAGAAAACAACTTTTTAATCAATTTTAATTTTTTGTCACTCTTGGGTTTTATTAGATTTAACATCCTATTAACATCCAGGTTCGTGTAAGGACGTACCATGTTTGTTGGTGGAGGAAAGCTGGAATACCCGAAGAAAAACCACCGACCAGCGGTCAGTATCTGGCCACTGCCCGACATGGAATCCGAACTCGCGTTCCACGGGTGGAGGGTTTCTGGTAATATGTCGAGACATCTTAACCTGTCGACCATCGCGGCCCTTAATTATCATACCAAATAAGAACTTTTAATAGGTTGTCCTGTAAAGTATAGCATGATATTTTTTTATTAAAGTTGTACCTTGATTTAAAAAATCTATCCAGAATTTATTTGAACACATGTTATTACACGCCTGCATATATTCTGATCCAAGACGATTTAATTCAACAAAAGATTTTATTATATGTTGCCATTTCCCATTGCGTCTTCTAATCCAAGTAAGTTTCAGAGAGTTGATACAAGAAACACTTTTGGTCATTTTCAAGCCACCATAACAATAATATTAATTGATTGCCTCCCTTC
Organism: Argopecten irradians; assembly: GCF_041381155.1. NCBI lineage: Eukaryota > Metazoa > Mollusca > Bivalvia > Pectinida > Pectinidae > Argopecten > Argopecten irradians. The sequence continues at coordinate 45,190,259 of NC_091137.1, read as the reverse complement.
TTATGTTATTTGGTTTTCCTTTCCACAAAAAAATCATATAAAAGATGTGTTAAGTTTCTTAATAAATTAATCACTAGGGTTAGGAAGCGATATAAATAGATGGTTAAGTACAGATTTGATAATATGATCCAATAAGTGTTAAATAACTCCTATTCCAAATCAGAATTAGCGATTTGTCAAAAATAAATCTATGAATCTAATGAAGATTTACACTAAATTGAATTCCTAATAATTCCTTTCTTTCCCCCCAATTTACATTAAGTTCATGTAAATAATAATCTTCGGTGCACTTGTTACTCCCAATCCATATAACATGAGTTTTTCCACATTCAGTTTTAAATCTGAAATTTTAGCAAGTTCACATACTGCGGCCTTCAGAGATCGATCCGTTCCATTCTTTATACGTTTGTCGATAGTATACTGTGATAATATAATTGGACAATTCTCCACATTTATACGCATATACCACAACAATAAGTTTAAAGTTAAATCTTGGTTTATTTATAACGTATTGTGCTTACAACACTTGTCTTGCATTATCATTTCATTGTGATGGGAACTCTTTCAATCATTTATCAGATAGTATTAATGTTTACTTTTGAATGAAAAGAGAAATAGTATCATATGCCTATACAATGAACAGATATTGATCAAAACTGCTCCAAATCAATCTGTACCAATACGAAAAAATGATAAGTAATAAACTTAGATATTAAAAAACATAGAATATGAAAACAATTGCTCGATAATAAAAAGTTGCCAGTTTAAAGTTAAATGAAGAAAACGGTACATAGCTATTCGTTACATAGTCGGAAATGGTACAACTGTCTTAATAGAAAATATACAAAAATGTAACTTTACATAAGACATATTGACCGAAAAATTTGGAATGTGTAAGCCTTATGCTTTAGCATAATCATTGATCAATGTCACATTCAAAGGGAAGTAACTCGTATCATCAGCAATGGACAGTTGGGTCGTAACCAGGTAACAGGAAATAGTAAAATGCATTATATAATATACTTTATCCACTCGTTCATCGACAATTAAAGAAATATGTTAGCTTGTAGACTACATTTTTTACAATTAGTAAAATACATTTCCTTGTAATTGTGCTCCGTTATCAATTTTTTTAACAACAACATCTGCAAAATTTATATTACAAATAAATAACTAAGTTGCTAAAATACATGCGATAATATTCCTCGATATTCCAGAGGGTTACTATCACTGTCGTTATATCCACCCCTACAAACTGACCAATCACTGCCCTATAGAGACTTCCTTTAAAGAATACATATAGTGACCGCCAAAACTCAAAGCCGAACATCGTACCGTTATTCGATTATTTTGGTGTACATCAACAAACCAAACTACCTGTCTCATCAATGGTCACAGACAACGCCTACAGTTTAATATATTCTACGGGTGGATATAACGACCGCGATAGTATCCCCTTGTGATATCATGTATCACAACTGGAACAACTTAACATATCCTAGATTCTCCAGGGGTTATTATCACTGACGTAATATTCACCCCTGGAATGTGTCATAACAAAATTGAAGGCAACAAAAAACAAACGTATTTCTTTCATTTGATGTTAACCGAAAGAATTAAATAACAATACACTGTAATTGACTTTGTGGTTTTGAAATTGAGCATTGTTCTCTCTATAATTATCAATGGAAGTTAGTTTTTCTCTCCTGAACTGCCTCCAGTATTACTATGTCCAGGGATGGATATAATGTCAGTGATAGTAACCCATTGAGAATCGACGATGAAGTTGCCATTGCCGTACAATAGGACGAAATACAGTGAAGAGTAGCGATTTGTTATATACAGAATTTCTACTCTCTAAAATTATTTTACCAATCAACGCTAAGAACGCTATTTACTATATAAATATAATTATTAACATGTGTCACTGCGTCTCGTATTAGCAGATATCCTTCACGAATAAGTCTATCAATCTGATATAAAATGGTCATATATAGGTACAAAAGTATAGTGATATATTACCAGTGTAGTATGTCCATTTAGTATTAGTATTAAACATACATTACATGGAAAAATTATACCGTGCTTAAATCTGTTTCTTATGAATAAAATAAAATAAACTCGAAAATCTTCCAAAACTAATTTTTTTTTTCATGAATTTTCAATTTTTAATCTGTATTTGTAAGCATGTAGCTACTATCTTTATCATCAGTTAGGCTAACACATATATGGACAAGGTTATTTATTAGGACGATTTATGTGTATCTCATCATACTTCAGGTCCTATATCAAGTCGCTTTAGCTTTCAGAACTTGACAAGAAATAATCCATCTTATGACTGCAGGTCAAGGTCATTCATTTTAACAAACTTAATAGTTGTTTTTTCTCATCATACCACAGACCAAATATAAGTTCTCCAAAACTTGACAAGAATTCGTTGAAATGTTTTAGGTGTTTAAGCCTCTGCGACCTTGTATGAAGGTCAAGATCATTAATATAAACAAAAGGCGTAACATTTTTACCACCATGCTACAGGCCTAGTATGAGGTTTCTAAACCTCCCAGAACTTCACATGAGAGCCATTTCGAAATTTTTTAAGTTGTTTGGCCCCTGTGACCTTGAATGGAAGTCAAAGTCATGCATATTAACAAACTTGGTACATGCAGCCCTATATTTAGGTACATGCAGCCCTATATTTAGGTACATGCAGCCCTATATTTAGGCACATCATAAGATCAGCAGTATTAGGTATCTTGCCCTTCTAGATCTTTACAAGAAGTCATTTCAAGATTTTTGGTTTTCAGTCATGTGATATTGGATGAAGGTCAAGGTTATTCATATGAACAAACTTGGTAGTCTTTTACCTCAGCATGGTATATGACCAACAACAGGTTTCCAGACCTTTCGGATAATTTTTTTAAGTCATCTGCCATCGTGCTTCGTCCGTCGTCGTCCGCAGTCCGCCGTCCGTTGTTCAGATTTAGTAAACTTTTCACATTTTAAATGTCTTCCCAAGTTTCACCACTGGGATTAAGCTGAAACTTGCCGGATATGATCCTGACATTGTCCAAACGAAATATTGTTATTTTTTGGTCAATCCAAAATCCAAGGTGACCGCGAAAACTGCCATCTTGGAAACATATTTTGGTATTGTCTGAAATGATCTTGACATGGTATCAATCAAGTGTTGCTATTTTTCGGGTCAATCTGAAATCCAAGATTTCTCTTTCCAAAACTTGACAAGAAATCGTTTAAGTGTTTTGGTCACGTCACTGCTACCTTGTATGAAGGTCGAGCCTTGTGGGACACCATACTGACCTTAAAGGCCCACTACCTTTCCGAAACGGCTTTTAATTTTCAAAATGGGAATGTAAAACGAGATCGATACTTTTGTAGAGTCGCAAAAGTTATTAACTTACCGTTAATACTACACTTATCATCATCTTCTGAACAATTTAATTAAAGTAAAAAGTATGTTTTTTTAAACGCGGGTCGTCTTATGATTCCCGCCGTTGACCTAAATACCGCGCGGTAGTTGACTATCACTGCGCCAGACGGCGAGACAGCACATGAATCTCCACAGTTATCATATATTACGCTGGAAATCTTGCATATGTTTGGTGTTGTTACCTCATCTTAGGCCATTGATATGTATTTTCTTATGATATTAATGTTTTCAAGAAACCTTTATTTTTTTCTCCGGAAAGGTAGTGGGCCTTTAATGATACCCAATACCACAGGGGTAACGTCCGTATGCTCTGGAAATGTTCGATCCGCGAGAGACACAACCTAATTGGATAGTGCTTTTGAAATTGATTGAGCTTGTGAACGAAAATCGAAACGTAATTTCTAAATGAAACATGGAAAATAGCATGAGGTTTTCAGTGATTTTATGTATGTACATGTATTTGTCTGTCGGTCGGAGGTACCACGAGGCGGGACGGACGGCCTTTAAAGGCCCACTACCTTTCCGACACGGCTTTTAATATTTAAATGGAAATGTAAAACGAGATTGATAATTTTGTAAAGTCGCAAAAGTTATCAACTAACCGGTAATGCTACACTTATCATCACCTTCTGAACTATTTAATTTAAATAAATAAAATGTTAATTTTCATAACGCGGGTCGTCTTATGTTTCCCGCCGTCGTCCTAAATGCAGCGCGGTAGTTGATTATCACTGCCCCAGGAGGCAAAACAGTGAAATGAAAACCCAGCTGTTATCATATATTACGCAGGATATCTTGCATAAGCTTCATGTTATAACCTCATCTTAGGCCATCGATATATATTTTCTTATGTTATCTATGATTTTTAGAAACTTTTAAATTTTGCTCCAGAAAGGTAGTGGGCCTTTAACATTAGTATATTTTCCTTATTTGAGTAGCATCATAAATGAATTTGGCAAATCTATGGAATTAGTTGAGCTTTAAATTATATGTGCCGTATTTTTCATACGTACAAATCAAGAAGAGCTTTAGTATTTTATTCATCACCAAAAGTTACCAACATTTTGAGTACATTTTACAGTACTTTTAATGTATTTAGGTTTTAATTTTACAAGTAGAAATAAGAGATGGAAATGCTTTTTGACAGTACTGCAGAAATGAGTACTGACGGTCAGACCATGAAGCCAAGTTGTGGTCTACAATTTCATTTCACATTTTCACCCTATAATTAGCTATTACAAAGTGATTTCTGCAAATATGAATACCTAACACATAATAACAGGAATTCTGTATTATAAATAATGTTTTTTAGGCGTCATACGTGTTTGTCTGTCCATTTAAATGACTTTAACAGCTTAATTCATCAAACTTTAATGATTTTCAAAAGATAACTGAGGGGGAAAAAAGGACGTCAAAATTTGCTTTCACTTCTGGCACAAATATGTTACTTTAATAATTGGATCATTTAAAAAGTGAACATGTTTATTTAATTGTATATTTCAATACGTTTTATTAGGATATTTGAGAAAATTGGACGTTTAAACAAAAATAGGTATTGATCTTCCAGATTACAATTCTAAAAAAAACGTCAATTCCCAACAATATTTCTGTACATGTGCTGACATGTAATCTTCCAAAACTTTAATATTTTTCTGAACATTAAATGTTTTATCTGTATTAGTTCTGAACATGTAGAGAAAATATTCATAAGTATGTATAATATCTTACTATATCTTAAAAAAGTTTATCATTATTTTATTAAAGCCATCTTATTAAAAAAATAACTTTAAAAAATGTTATAATTTACTATTGTTACTCGTAGATTAGTAGTATTTAATAATTGTCTTTTGATACAGGAAATTCACCAAGGTGTCTCGAAAGGAAGATAACCGGAATTCCCGAGTATTCCCGAATATCACTCAAGGGTCGTCGATACAGACACGCCATCTTGTCACCTGAAGTTTACGTTTCTGTTTGATGCTCTCGGTAAGTTATACTTTATGTTAAAATACTTCCATAGTCACATAAAACATGGTCATATTTATTATTAAGTACAAAAAACGTACAATAAATTGTATATTATCCTGATTTAAGTTGGTTAAACTTATTGCAGTTTTGTTAGACACATGAGACCGAAAAGAGGATGCAGATCATAGTACATAAAGCTACACTATCTTTATTATCACCAGGCTAACACATATATGGATAAGGTTATTTATTAGGACGATTTATTGATAATAATATCAAACTAGAAATTGTCCTTGAATATTTGAGGATCATTTCATTAACAAGGAGTTTTGGTCAAGGTCATGCGTGTTAACAAACTTGGTAGCTCTTTACATATGTCTCTCATCAAACTACAGGTCCAATATCAGGTCTCTTGGCCTTTCAGAAATTGACAAGAAATACTTTAAAGACTTTTTGGCGGACGTGACTTTGAATGCAGGTCAAGTTCATTTATCTTAACGAACTTAATAACAATTTATCTCAGCATGCCACAGACCAAATATTAGGTCTCGAGACTTTCCAAAAAAAGAATTCGTTTAGATGTTTAAGAGAAATAACATCAAACGATTAGATATTACAATAAAACGTTAACATCATTTCAACATTGACATATAGGTATGACAATATACAAATATTTTCGATCATCGTCTTTTTAAACTAAATACAAATATTTCCCTAATTGATACGTTTTTATCATTTTCTATATTACGTAATTGTATCAATTGAAAGATCGACGATTTTCTTCAATAATATTGTTCAATTAGTCGGCGCCTGAGATTAATATAAAATAGAAAAATCAAAATAAAATGAAGCTCATCTTCTATATCCCTCGAATTGCACCTACGGGAAAAAAATTGACAAAATTTGGACAAGAATCCGTTTAAATGTTTTGGGTGTCTGTGCGACCTTGTATGAAGGGCAATGTCATTCATATTGACTTAGGTCGTATATCATCATGCTACATGCCTACTAGTATGATTCTCATTCTCAACTTCACAAGAGAGTATTTTCCTGATTTTTAGTTTTTCAGCACCTGTGACTTTGAATGAAGGAAACAAACTTGGTAGATGTAGCCCTATATCATGAGATCATTATGATGTTTCTAGCCCTTCCAGAACTTTACAAGAAGACGTTACAAGATTTTGGGTTTTTATCATCTGTGATATTAAATGCAGGTCAAGGTCATTCACATTTTGTGCTCGGTAGTCCTTTACCCTAGCATGATATATGCCCAAATGCCCAATAATAGGTTTCTAGGTTTTCTAGAAATTTTTTTATGTCATCTGACCCGAAGAATGCTTCGTCCGTCGTCGTCCGCCGTCCGTTCTTCGCCGTCAATAAAATTCTTAACGTTTTAAACTTCTTTTCGTGTTCTACCACCGGGACTGAGCTGCCATCCTGAAAACATATTTTGAACTTTTTCTCAAGTTTTACCAGTACAATTTGGCTGAAACATGCCCGAAATGATCCTGACATGGTATCGACAAGGTATTGTTATTTTTTAAGTCAATCTGGAATTCAAGATGGCCGCCACAGCCGCCATCGTGGAAACACATTTTGAATGTCGTTTCTAATTACACAAATTATTCTATTATCTTATAAGAAGTTTTCGTTTCTGTTTGATACTGTCGGTAAGTTATACGTTTGTGTTTAAATACATTTACAGTCACATATATCATATCCAGAATTATAATAAGATAAACAAAAGTAAAAATAATTGTTTATGCTCTAAGTCATTATTAAGTAATCATTGCACTTATGGTAGATACATGTACATGCAAACGAAATTATGATGGAGACCATAGTACATATAGCTACATTATCTTTATTATCAGGCCGGCTGACACCTTTATTATCAGGCCGGCTGACACATGTACATACGGACAAGGTTATTTATCAAAACGATTTATTGATAACAATGTCAAACTAGCTCTTTACATGCGTATCTCATCATACCACAGGTCCAACGTTCTCAGTTCAACTTATGTGATTTAGTTGAGACTTGCCTGATATGATTTTGATATGGTCCCAACCAAATGTTGTTATTTTTTTGCGCGATCCGAGATTAAAGATGGCCGCCACGGCCGCTATCTTGAAAACGCATTGTGACAGTACTATTTAGCTGTAATTTGCCTCAAATGATCTAGACACTGTCCCACCTAAATTTTGTTATATTTCGAAGCGATCTGAAAGCCATCATGGTTGCCACAGCCACAATCTTGTAATTCTTTAGCTTCAGTGCTGATAATTTGTTTGTGCATGTTCTTATTTCATACATCCAAAAATACATCGCAGTTGTCTTTCTAGAATTCAAGATGGATGTCAAATTCACCACCTTGGAACATATTTTAATCTTTTCCTACTCAAATGGTGTCCAGTTTGCATTGTCAGATGACCGCTAAGGCCCTTAGGTATCTTTAATGAATTATTTCACTTTTGAACTTTAACCCATATTTCCAAATGGAAGTTGACATTTGCTGAAGCGTGTTACGTTTTTCGTTTGTTCCATATTTTATTCTACACAACATATCCAAAAATGAAAGAAAAATCGTCAAGCTGTAAACGAGATATTGACGTAAGTTTTAAACCGGAAGTTAGGTCATGCCTGGCATACTGGATTTATTATGAAAAATGCTGCTGTCACAGCCACAGAGATCTGAGATCTGAGAATTAGCTACAGGTTATATACATATGGCCCTCACCTTTATATAAAATATGGACGGAACGCGATCAGTCGAGACGAAGGACAAAATTGACATTATAAGCTTCTATATCAATGAATATTCTTTATATTTCAGAATCCACCGAGGTTTGCCGAAAGCAAGATATAGGTGTTGACTATGTATTACCGGAATTGACCGAGGATTGCCGAATATCACTCAAAGGTCAACCGATAGAAACATACATGCTATAGATATCAACTGACTCAAACTTGATGGTAAGTTTTGTTATATTTTATGATGCAACTGATACAAACATGAATAACTCAATCTTGTGTTGCCTGTATGAGTTATACCATCGTTCCATTCATGGTCGCAGTGGTCAAGTGGTTAAGATGTCTCGAAATATAACCACACGCCTTCCATATATGGATCGCGAAATAGAATCCCATGTAATACATTTGCCAGGTACTCATCGTAGGTCAGTATGTATTCCTCATATTTCCTATAAACCCGGCACGTCTTAAGATGACCCTGGCTGTTAATAGGTTATTATACATATTAAGCTAATCAAAACCGTACATGACATCCGTCATACAATTCGAACCCTAAAGACGGTTCTCAGTCGGACTCACACCTCCTTGATTGCCCGATCTGTCTGGAACAGTTTCACCAGCCAAGATGTCTACCATGTCATCATTTTCTTTGTCAGGAATGTCTGAGTACTTACATGTAGAAACCACGTTGATTATTCTCACATTGGTAATGAGCTACAGCGATAACGGAACCACAAGAACACGTGCACATATATATATATATCCTTGATTTCTTTTTCAGGGTACCTGATTGGTGACTGATAACGTCATGGCAGAAGGTGGCCCCAATCAGGAATGGGTCCCTAAAGGTGATACTCCGTCGGACTCACGCCTCCTGGAGTGCCCTATCTGTCTGGAACAGCTTCATCAGCCAAGATGTCTACCATGTCATCATTCTCTTTGTCAGGAATGTCTGAGTACTTACATTAACACTGAGGTGTCGGGGAGGAGGGATACGGCGTCCACCTTTACCTGTCCGGTATGTAGAACACTTACTTACCCTCTTGATAAGACTAAGGATAAAGAGGATTGGGCTGAGCAGTTTCCTGTAGACAAAGTAGCCATGGAGCTGATACAAATAAAAAGCGGTTCTCCAGATGGTCGCTACTGCATGCCCTGTGAAAATTCTAAAGTCAAGAAGGTTCTGGCCCAGTTCTGGTGTAAAACTAATAATTGTTTCTTTTGTGAGTCTTGTAAACTAAATTACCATGATATCATACATACCAACTGTGACGGTATGGATTTAAGAGCTTCCGCTGGTAACCTCCTTCCAAGAATAGAAACACTGACCATGAAATGCGACAAACACAATGAGAAAATTGACTACTTTTGCGGCGACCACAACTCTTTCGGTTGCACCAAATGTATAACAGTTAGTCACAGGAAATGCAACGATGTAGTAACTACTGAAGATTACTGTAATACATTGGACGGGAACTCAAAACTCGAGGAAAGGAAGACCTATCTACAAGGGGCTGCGGACTCCCTGGAATCGGAGAAAAATCGATTCCACCAACATTTACAGAGCATTACAGACAGCAAAGAGTCAGCATTACAGAGCATCGACGATATGGAAGAACGGTTCATCCAACGAATCAGAGAAATGAAGAAGGAAATCACAGATGATTTGATAGCTAAGTACAAAGAGGAGAGTGAACATCTGAAGACGGCAAGTCAAAAGTGTGAACGGCTGAAGGTCGCCATGGTGAATACAATGGAATCGACAGCGACAGCCCGACAGCAGAACGACCACATTAGTACAATTCTAATGTACCAGAGAGGACAAACAGAGCTGGATGCTTGGAAAGATTTAGTAAAAGAGATGAGGATGACAAACTCTGCTGTCAGCTTTAAGTACGCGGTAGAATTTGATGGGACAAGTCTGAACTTTGGTAAAATTATCGTCCAGAAGCAACAGAGACAATTTACAGATGCCTCAGGCCTAACCAAACCTTTATCAGAATGTGAATTAAAGGAAATAAGAAAATTGAACATAAAGATAAAATCAGATAGGTCCTATTGTGAGGCTCGTGGAGTTGTTATCGCTCCTGATGGTATGATTGTTGTAGGAGATTTCAATAATCAAAAGCTGAAATTAATCAACCCTGACGGAGATGTTGTGGATGAGCTGGAGGTGGATAGAAGGCCTTGGGATTTGTGTTTGGTAGACATCACTACTGTTGCAGCTGTGATAGGTTATAGTGTACATGTGGTGATAGTTACACCTAACAAACTTACATTATCGAATGTAATAAACATTGGGAAACCATGCCGCGGTATAACGTACAGAAATGGAGAGTTCATAGTGAGTTCAAATACTAAAGTGTACCGGGTAACAAAGGACGGTAAGACACAGATATTACACAAAGGTCCTGATTATATAAACATGTTATCTCATGACCACCGTACCGGTACTCTCTTCATCCCTTCCAGCACCTTCACATCCGACAGTACGGCCGTCGGTAGTCTGTCTATTGACAATATACACAAGGACGTGTTGAAGGTCGGTGTAGTAAGTTACCCGTATGGAGTGGACGTGGACGGGGAGGGTAACGTCTATGTCTGTGGACGTGGGTCACACAACGTGGTACAGATGTCTGGGGACGGTACAAACGTCAGGCAACTGTTAACGTCAGCGAACGGTATCGACAGTCCACGAGCTATATCTGTGTGTGGTGATAAGGTTGTTGTGACAAACGAGTCAACCGAACATCACAATTATATTCACTTATATCAGTTAATTTGATCACTTTGATAACACCACTTTTGTGATGACATTTTCCCTTTGTGGTTACATATTACTTTTTACGATTGTTTACAAGCCACTTCGGACCATACTCTAATTTCATCCAGTTGAAATCCAAGATTCAACAAGATAAACTTATAAAATAATATATCTAAGTGATTGTAACTTATACCATATTTTTGCTGATGAATTGCACTGTACAGTGTACGTTCCTTTCCATAAAATGTGAATGTATGAGGTTAGATTAAATTTATTTTAGTTAAAAGTTTCACGTGCCATGATGGCCATTTGCTTATGGCTTTCTATGATATGCGATAGATTTATTTTGTATTGTTCCATGATTAAGATTTGAAATAGTGACCAATTTTGTTCGTTTTTATTGGTTTCATAAAACTCAATCCTTATATCAGCTGTGAAGTGTGATTTAACGGTTTGATTTATTCAAATGAATACCGAGTTCTAGGTCCAAAGGGAAATCACTCCTTTTGTCGCCAAAGATAAAACGTAAATATGATGAATCATGTATATATCATTGAGTAATTAGACATTAAAATCATTTCGTATTATGGAGTGATGTATACAATTTGAGTATTTTTATCCTATATGATTTGAAATATTTTCATATCATTTTTTCAATTACACTGTAATATAAATCATTGAATTCTGTTAACTTATCTACATGTACATTGAGTGTTGATCAATATTCAAAATGATTAATATTGACTTGTAATGAAATAACCATATGCAACTTTTCATCTAAATAAAGATATGAATCGGAATACTTATATTTTTGTGTTTTGTAGTTTCATAGTTTTCTACATGCAATAACGATCAGACGAGTGCTCGATGTATTGGCCTTTACTTTAGTTGATTGATAATAAGAAATTATTGCCACAGTACGTAATCACAGTATCTAATCATATAAAAAGCAGTATCGCATCAACAAGATATAGACTAATTACAAGATTAAGTATATCATTGTGATGTCCAACTCCGATGGAGGCCAGGGCCCGGCACCATAAAACTTTCTCAGACAAATTTTTTACTCAAGTCTATGTAAAATCAAATACTTGAGTAAAAATATCTGTCTGAGAAAGTTGTATGGTGCCAGGCCCCGGCCGCGGTAGCTCAGTGGTTAGAATGTCTCGACATATTACATCAAGCCCTCAACCTCTGGGTCGTGAGTTCGAATCGTCCGTGTGGGACAGTTGCCAAGTACTGATCGCTCCACGGTAGTTTTTCTCTGGATACCCGGCTTCCTTCCACAAACAAACCTGGAACGTCCTTATATGATACTGGCTGTTAATATGAAGTTAAACTAAAAAAAAACTAACGATGGAGGCGACGTGATTCACTATGTCGTACATGTTATCAGCAGTGATGTCAGCGTGTTATTAAAGGAAACATATACATTATTGCAGACGACCCGCGTTATGAAAATTAACAACTTATTTTAACAACTTATTTGTTTTAATTAAATTGTTCAAAAATTAATGATAAATTAAGTATTAACGGTAAGCAAATAACTTTTGCGACTCTACAAACTTATCGATCTCGTTTTACATTTCCCATTTTAAAAGTCGAAAGCCGTTTCGGAAAGGTAGTGGACCTTTAAATATAGGATAATGCCATCTTAATTTTGAAGCTTGATTTTGTTCCTGAATTTCCCATGATGAAAGCACTGCAATAATGAAAAATGAGTTACTATCGTTATGTTATTTTAACGTTCAAAGGGAGGCCACTCGTCTTGTTTTAAGGGAGTAAGCGAGGTGAATAATATGAAGTATTGGCTGCATGGTAGAATGTTACAATGTACACTATCAGTCGTCAACACATATGGACAAAATAACATAATACAATACACACATTTTTGCCTTTATATTATTTTGGTGTATGTCACTAGTGTAATTTGATCTGGAGCGATTTTCATTGGCTGGAAATTAATTGTAACGTCAGACAGAAACAATAAAATACGTGAAAGTATCTTATACGTACAACTTAGTATCTTGTACGTGCAAGTTATTATCTTGTATCTTGTACGTACAAGATAGTATATTGTACGTACAAGTTATTATCTTATGCGTACAAGTTAGTATCGAGTACGTACAAGATAGTGTACATACAAGATAATAACTCTTACGTACAAGATAGCATCTTGTACGTACAGCTAAGTATCTTGTAAGTACACTTCATTATCTTGTACGTACAAGTTATTATCTTGTACGTACAAGCTAGTACCTTGTGTGTACAAGATAGTGTCTTGTACGTATAACTTAGTATCTTGTACGTACAATATAGTATCTTGTATGTACAAGTTACACAGAGCCCTGACATAAAGAGGAATTGAGTAAACTATATAGGGTTCTACAATTTTTCATTTTAATAGAGCAACTATACAACGCCAGTTTGAAAACAATTCAAGTAACTGTACATGAACACTTTTAATTGATTATCCGTGTAATTCAAATTACAATTATAAAACATTAATTCTTCGGTGGTGAACAGTAGATCAAATCAACTCAACTTGATCAATTTGGTAATTTTTGTAATTTTAGTCAATAAAATATATCTCTGAAAGTATCTGGTTTGGAAAGTGTCTGATTCAGTGTTTGTCAATAATTGCAATTTTTTGGGTTGGTCATAATTTGCGTTACTTAAATGTTTCAACTGTATGTTCTGTGTCCTTGGCTATATAACTTTATTGCAGAATTTTAAGTTAATGTTTCTTCTGCTGATGAAGACCTCCTAAAATCACAATATATTAAACTGACTCAATTCAACTATCCATAAAATCTCATCGCCACACTCAAATTCAATATATCATTACTTTTCATGCAAGTATAATTCAATTTCTCTTTCAGGTTATTTTTTAATTAACAGTGTATGATATAACTATATCTTTTCTTCATTTCATATTACTAACCAACTTCGCTAGCAAAGGGTAATTAGTCCGATTCTGTATCTACTACCCTTGGCATATCTCACTTCAGAACGGGTGGTCCCGCACTGCGCCACCTGCTGGATCACCGCAGTTGCGCCCCTTCCATTTACGTAATAAGCAACCAATTAAAAAGCTCGTATCATTGTTGTATGGTTGAAAAAAATGGCAGCGCCCCATGAAACACGCGTGTTGTTTGCGACAGATTCAAAATACCAAAGATGAACATGTGTGTGAGTCATTTGTTTATTAGTAAGTTCGAGCACCAGTTTTTGTGTTTCATGCAGAAGTTCTGCAATGTCCAATTTTGTAACGAGATCGCAGTATATCTTTTAATTGTTTAATTTGTGAAACATAAACCACGCACGTACTTTCCAATCTGTTTGGAGAGCAACATCTCCAAGACGTTCATTTAGCTGGTATAAAACATCTAATTGATTAAATAGATAGTAATATAACTTCGCTAGGAGATGATGTTGACAGGCATGACATACCTGATGCCTCATTATACAAATGTAGGTCACTATACTATCGCTTCAGTTCAGTTTTGTTGACATATCAAAGCTGCGTTTTCATTGGTCGCCTGAACCTAGCCGCATCCAATCAGAATTTGAAAGCAAAAACACCTGTTCTGAAGCGAGATATGCCAAGGGTAGTAGGAAGAGAATTGGACTTAATACCCTTGGCTAGCGAAGTTGATTACTAACAAAACTAAACGAAATCATTCTGATTTGGTGTAAATCGATCAAAACCATAATACAACTAATCGTTAGATTGTATAAACTGTTTACCGTTGATCTTCGAGTTTAATTTATATCTAATATCAGTAAAACAACGAATATGTTTATTTAACCTATATTTTTATGGAATACAGTTGTAATAAAAGTGTCAAACAACTACAGAGGTCCGCGGTATCACAACAGGTAAACACATGTTGATGTAAAACATCGTAGAAGTCTTCCTCGTATTTTTTGGATTCCTTTATTACTTTTAAAGTATTCTATATTTTACGATTGATTTTACGTTTGCCGAACGTAAAATACGGGTATTGACGAAGTTTATAAACACGTTACCGGAATTTACCGAGTATTATCAATTGCCACCCAGGAATTACAGGCGGACACACATAATATTAGGTATGATTTGTTATCACTTTTGTCGGTATATAATGCTATATTTACAGTTTGCACTGACATGGACTCAATAACCATGCTTTCTAGTATTATCATTATCAGTGTACAATGTTAGCACAACACGCGCGGCGATTATATTGTTACGTGAATAGTCGATGGCGTAGCAACGTGAGGTCATGACCCCACTTTTGGCGGGACCATATGAATGACTCGATTCCAATCAGCTGTTCAATCGAATTCGTTGACGATGACGGGAGAGAAAAAAATGGTTATATAAATAAAAATATGCAACTGCCGCAGGAAAAAATAATATTCATTTACGTGAAAAACTGTAAATATAAGGAATAGATGTTTATTTTGTTGAGGTTATGAGGGTATAATGATAATGGAGCCCGTGTAAATTTTATGTAAACCAGCTTCGCCGGGCTTACATAATTTACACGTGCTCCATTATCATTATACCCTCATAACCTCAACAATATAAACATCTATTCCTTAATTATCGCACCTCGGACAGAAATGTCCCCAAATGATTGGCGGAGAGCCGTCACGTGGTGACCCCCTATCACTTTATAGGGGGTCAGTAAATTTTATTATGGTGCAATATGGCGGCTCTCGCCCTCGCTTCAAAATTTAAACACATTATCTTCAACTAAATATACCACTTCATTACCGTAAAACTATATATAATTGTTTATTTTTATGTAAAAATACGTTGAATCGTTTTAATACTTCAAATTACATGAAATGCATTTTTTAAATACGAGTTGCTTCCCCTACGCCAGTTTGAAAGTTGATGACGCGGCGAAAGTCAAACGTAACAATTCAAGCGTTTTCTAGACTGTGATTATAAACAAATGGAGGTGTTCGTTCGTACCTACAGATCAATCTTCACTCTACAATCAAATTATCGGCATAACTTTTAAGTGATTATCTCAGCGAGAATGCACAGATGATCAAGGAGATTGTGCTTAAAATGTTAGATGGATATTTGTGTCACTCTTTTTTGTGATGCTTTCAATTTACAGACGGTCTGGTGTCGTATTGAGGTAGGCCTACTGTGCACATAGGAATGTCGAAATTATTGTTGATTTATGAATTATTCATTATTATTCTGCAGGTTCCTAATACAGTATATTTGAAAATTCTTGAAAGAAATACATAGATAAATATGTAGCCTAGGCCAATTATTTTAAAATCGGCGATTGTTTGTTATCATTCGCGCCAGTATGATTTAAGTTTGACTTCAGATTCTTGACCAAACAAATAGGAAACAAAGAATTAATAAAACAAATAAATGGTCCTCGATGCGATAAATTCGTTATATAGTCAGTTACTGACCCCCTATAAAGGCATAGAGGGTCAGTAAGAAGTATAGGAGGCTCGGGCTACGCCCTCGCCCCCTATAAATCTTACTGACCCTCTATGCCTTTATAGGGGGTCAGTAACTGACTATATAACTAATAATATACGCTGTGTTCCACTTACTCCTTACATAACATGGATACGATGTAGAGTGTGAAATATCAATAGAATATATAAAGTATATTTATACATACGAGGCAGTAAACAAAGTCCACCAACGATACCCTATAACTTCATAATACTGACTGATCACCGTTATATCAACTGTCGTTCACCTTTTTCTTCAATTACCGTAATGTGAAATATATATGTGCAATATAAGTTACTACAATAGAATCTACATTGAACATACGAGATTTGCGCTCTCGAGCAAATGGACCTTGACCGAACGGTATTTGGGGCGAAAGAGACAACGTTACCGTACCGTTATAGGCCTACCGATTTTGACCGGGGGGTTGACGACTATGTAGGCTCAAAAACATTATCATCGTCACTTGTCAACTTCGTTTTTTTCACTCGATTGAACCAAAGTTCCGGTAATTTCAGTACCGGTAGTCGTTGTCACTTTACAGTTTATAATGCACGACTTTAATTAACTTTTACTAGTCGTATCGTCAAAGACATGGAAATTTTGACATGGTATTCGTCATTCAGTACGGTATTAAAAACATGAGCCTTTTTTTGTAAAATTAGCTGTGAAAGTAGTTAAAATGCACAGACATAAATGATTGATTCCTTACAGAATAACAAAAATTAAGTGTTAAATTGTTTATGCTTAAGTATGTTTAAATGAAACATGTATGCAGAAATCATTTTAAATTATTAATAACACCGTAGAAATGCGAAATGAAATTGTAGACCACACCTTGGCCTCATTGTATGACATTTGTACTGTCCGTGTACTAGAATGTGCAATGATAAATATTATTTGTATTTTGTAAAATGAAGAAAAAAAGAAAAAAATACATAAGGATGATGTATCATTATAATTCGCTAAACGTTGGTACCTTTTGGTGGCGGATAAGATATTAAAACTCCTCTTGATATTTTAACGACATCGGCCGGTATATCATCTAACTAGAAACTTTATCTGTCTATGCTTCCTCGATACTCCAGGGGTTCCGATCACTTACGATCTCTACACCCCTGGACTATCTCATTGTAAAGTTGAAAGCAGCTCAGAGGAAAAAATCTTAACCAATCAGAAGCCAGCAAAAATTCCTTTGAAATTTTGAGAGAGCGAGGTCAAAAATTCAAAGCCACAAAGTCAACCACAGTGTACCGTTATACGGCTCTTTTGGTGTACATCAAAGAACTAAATTGCCTCTTCTGTTCTCTTGCCTCCAGTTTCACTATGAGATAGTCTAGGGTGTAGAGATCGTAAGTGATTGGAACCCCTGGAGTATCGAGGATGATGACTACATTGATGAGTGTGTTATCACAAACAATTACGTGCTGCAGCTGTACATATCTATTGTATATTCGTTTATTTCAAATTATTGTCCTTTTCAGTGAAGTTATATTTGCCTGTTAACTACGTAACATAATATTGCATAATACTATTGTTCTAAGTGCCTTATGGGGGAAAAAAATCAAAATACACAGACAAATCTACTGTGAACGATTCTAATTGATTATTGCAAATGTTTATAGTATAGATACAATGCATTATATTTGTTAATGGCCTGTAAACAACGTAACAAAATATATTGTTCTAAGTGCCTTATGAAAAAAACCTTACAAATACATAGACAATTTTACCGTGAACGATTTTAATTGATCAAATGAATTCCTCATTAGTATAGATACAATATATGATATTTGTTCATATGTAAATGACTATAAGCGATATTCATTTCAAATCAAATCATTTAGTGACTAAAGGCATTACCTCAACGGTATATTTGACTTAAGAAACTTCATAATGACGGATGTCCTGTTTATACCATCTTATTTGTCGTAGGGTCAATAAAGTGCGAATTCTAGTTTTATGTTACATCAACATTTTATTTAACAAAGTCATACATGTACATAAGGATATTATATCTAATGCCCAATGTTATGACGTCACATAGCCCTTACGTCATCAACTCTTATGGAACTAACAACGTTAGGTTCCACAAGTTAATCAATGTAAACTACGTTTTCAAACAAATATCATGTGAAATAAGACATGAATTATGCTTAATTTGTACAAGAGAAAATATTAAAAAATGACCAATTTTATGACGTCAAACAATTATGTAGAACTAACAAAGGAAAGTATTATTTGATCATTTTTGTAACACTGACAAACAAAAATAAAATCTACTTTTTTCAAACAAATATCATATCTAATAAAACAGGGACTTACAATAGAATAAATTTGGACAATATGGTGTAATCAAAACATAGCATTAACCCTTAGTCGTTTTCTTTGATTCTACCATGACGGTTTAAACACCATTGAAACACAATTACATTATCGAAATTGCTAGTTTTGCATTTACTGTATAGCGCCTTAAATTAGTGGGGTCCATATTTCGCGGTTTTCTTTACGGGTCATATTTTCGGGACATATCAGGTTTTCTATGAGTTCTAAATATAATACTGATAATGAATCCCGCATCTATAACACTTCAACTGTTATACATCTCAACGACACTTATCTAATGTTATTCTGTGATTGCATATTACGGAATTGTCTGCCCTTGCGGGTAGGTATTGTTTGCGAGCACACAAAATGACGACGTCACAATGGATGTCTACAAGGGAGGTAACTCTATAATTTGCAAAGACAGAATGATTACAAAGTACATATATATATTTATATTAATATACCTCTACTTTATTTACGCTAATGAAAGTTACTTTGTTAAATTGACTAGCTCCCTACTTTTAACCAAAACCCTCGCTTAGCTGTGTGTTAGTCTTTCGAACTAGCACACACCTGGAAGCTAGCACACACCCGGACTCGGCTATTTCCGGTAAACCAATCAGATTCGAGGTGGGTCGGACTCGTTTCCGATCATGCCATCAGTTGCCAGGCGACGTAACAATTGGGCGGAGCTAGTTTCCGATCACGCCATCTCGGTTGACATAATTAAACGGCGTTAGTTTCGATCGGAAACTGTTACCGAACACGTCGTCATGTTTATCTTGTAAGTGAGAGATTTTTAAAAAATTCAATGTTGTCAAAGGACATTACCTTTTATATCTACGTGACGTATAGTTGTAATGTACAATTTTAGGCTACCTGTAAGTAATTAACGTCTCGGAATTTCAACAATACATGTATATATAAATTTAGTATTATGCCTAGTGATACATGTATAAAATGGCGAAATATTGAGAAATCATAGCGGTTTGAAAAGAAGCAAAACAAACCGGACATGGAATCACAATTATCATCTCGGAATAATTTGAATGTTTGAAGCTAAGATTTTGTAAATCTATTACAATGTAAAATTATCCCAATTTCTAATTACCATGGCCATACGGGACAGGAATATAGAGTAAGAGAGAAATTCATTTAATCTAATCACAGCTTGTGTATGTATCGGTATATTAAAACAGTTAAAGTATGGTGCTTAGTGATATAGCAATTTTCTGATTTCCCTCGAACTTGCCTATTTCCCTCGGCTCCGCCTCGGGAAATAGACAAGTCTCGGGAAACCAGACACTTGCTATATCACTCAACCCAATAATTTAACTGTATACTATGGTCCATCTGATATCGAGTGATGTCGCCCGTGTAAAGCTTTTTGCATAAGTCACTTGTGTAAAAGAATCTGGAGATTTTCATTGGCTGTGCTAGACAGGACATCCATAGTGAAGTCATAAAAGAAACAATAAATTGACCTCGAAGAAAAAGACGTCAAGATTTCGATGAAAGCGAGACTGCTTTTGCACCATATTTTGGTGATGAAACTCTTTGACATGCAGATTGTTGTAGTCACATTGCAAGTGATAAAACTTAGCTTGCATTGTTAGTTTCATAAAAAATGATATATGAAACTCGTCCCATTTTTTCGACCCATTTAAGAGTCTATAACAATGCAACGCTCGATATTGAGGACGATAGTTACAATTATCACGAAGCACTATTTGTAATGTTTTCCATGTGTAATTGAACACTGTTATTGCTCTTTGGTTCTATAAAACGTCAGTTTGAATCCTTTAACAATATCCAGATTCTGTTGATGATGATGCCTGGTAAATGATGGTTGCCATGTTTTTGTTTGTATTGAGTTTCTTTTACCTTCAGACTGACTCATTAATCTGTAATATAAAAATATAATAAAAAGATAAATAAGCAACCATATTATACAAAAGAACTCAAAAAAGAATACAGAAGAACTATTTTGCAATTTCCCCCTTTTTCTAGTTTAAATCAAGTTCGAGAAGGCTACTTTTCGCAGAATGAAAAAAAAATGATTTAATTTATTTTTAGGTTTATGGACATCCTCGATATTTCATGGATGACTGTCACTACCGTAATGTCCACCTCTGGAATATATCACATTATATCTGGAGGCAGTTCAGGAGAAAAAAAATAACCAATCACAGGCCTGCGGAGACTTCCGTTGAAGATTAGATACAGTGATCCCATCTTCAAACAACTCAGTCAACCACAATGTACCGTTATTCAATTTTATTGATGTTCTTCAAATATGTCGCACACAGAGCCTTAAGTTGTGTTATGACATATTCCAGGGTTGGATTACGATATTAACAAAGTTGGTAGTCAGATTTTCCATGCATGGAAATCAGAGCAAAGAGAGGTTGGTAATTGCTTGCTGTTGAATAAATTGAATTGATATCGGTAGATAATTATTAAAGCTACCACATTAGTGCCACCCAAATATCTATCTTAACTGAGAAGTAATTACCAAATGAAGGTAAACAGTAAAATTGCATTAGTATTTAAAATTGATAACTGATTTATTTGTTGTTCTATTTAAAAAAATCATTTCGGGCTTAAAAGTTTCGTTGTTAGTCTGGCACCCATTGAAGATAGAAATAAGAAAAATATCATCATTGCTTATGCGGATAATGATCATAGGCGTGCACCTCTATGGACACAAATCAACGTTTGATATAAGAAAAGTGTCAAATTGATCAGAACAAGGTCTTCGATCACCAGGCAAATACTATACGACTCTTTCATATGTGGATATGAAGGATAGGGATATTCTACCCGAATGTCACAAAATGTTGTAAAGCCCGAGGCTTGCATCGATGTTTTATTGCAATTTTATTACTATGATTTCCAGCTATTTTGAAATTTATTCTAAAAAAAACTGTGATTTCAAGTCAATTCTCCATACATGAAAATTGCGTGATGTTTTCAACACAAATCCCGTTGTTTGTATCTTATAAAGTAAACTAAGCCTAGTGTCTTAAAACATGTTAAAATTGTACCGCGCAAAATGCTAAGTTTGTTGTGCCGTCACAAGACTTTATTGCATGGGTAGCCATGCAAAAATATAAATAATATGTGAACAGCGAACGATTACCCAGAAGCTTAATTTAAATGATGAAGCCATGAAAGATAGCAATTAATTAATTAAGCAAATAAATTATTAATTAATTTAGTTATAACTTTTCGACTGTAAAAACAGGACCGCAGTGGTCAAGTGGTTCAGATGTCCCGACATATTACAGCTAGGCCTCTCGTCTTGGCCGCGAGTTGGTTTTCTCCTGGTACTCTGTCTTTCCTCCATTGACAAACCTGACGCGTCGTTAGATGACAATAGCTGTTAATATGAGATTAAACTAATAAATCCGAACCGGTAATTAATTTTACCTCTGTTATGCACTGTATGACAACATTCCGAAAGTGTTGAACCAACATCAATATGGTGTTGTCAGATGCCGTCCAGGGGTTGGTGACAGTGTTCTTCAGAAAGGTCAGGGAACTGTCAGTATCTGTGGATAACTGAAAATAGAACCAGAGAGGCAAAACGTACATGTATCCAAACATCTGCAGCAAGTGGAACATGTAACGGTCAGACTGGAACCTGTTACCTCCAAACAAGAAACAAAACATGTTAATGTTCAGACAACGGGTATTTTAATTATCGTTTTATATTTGCCCTTAATTTGTGTATAGTTAGCTGGGATGGGCGGTCACCATGGTGATTTAGGTCCCAGTGAGATACGATGTTTTCTTTCTTGGTCATGGGATGGGTTTCAACTAACCATTAACACTGTTATAGCATTAGGGATACATGATAAAGAGGTACATTTACATATCGTGTTCATTCCATGATTTCACAAAAACAAAAACGAGGAAATGTCTTACACACATACTCAAGAAAAACTTACCCCCAAGCGTTTTTTGAAGTTATTAGAAACTTTTAAGCATTCCTTTTGACCCAGGCTGGATTTTGTGAGGAACAGTGGTATATCACGAAGCGATTTTCGTTTCGGGTCTGTCTGTGATAACTTATCAAAGACAGCCAGGTTTAGATTGTTACACTTGTCAATATTGGTGTTTCCTTTCATGTTCACCGCAAAAGCATTTATGGCAGCATCTGGGCCGACCTCGGACAGGAAGTGCATCACCTCAGCATCCTAAATAAAAGTAACATTAAACATGTTTCAATCTACCACAAATTGGCTAGATCATGCATGGAAATTTGTATACGAAATATATATGCTAAACAGTTACACTGAAAGTAGAATTAACAATATCTATCTTGGACATCGCCTTTAAAACAATTCCATCCTAAACGGTTGATAAACCATCCTATTGATACAATCAATAACCATAATTCATTAAAATCAGCAATAATTTGAATAAGAGGAATGTCATCTCAAAAACATATGAAGCAATATTTCGAATAATTTCCAGAAATCATTTGTTGTAGTTGACAGATATTTACTATGACATATTTTCTGAGTGTATATTACGACGATGATAGTAACCCCTAGTACATCGTGGATGATTTTTGATACAAATACTTATTCAAATCATTATCAAATTGAAAACAATGTATAAGATAGAGACAAAAGTACAAAAAAAAGAAAGAAAAGAGTACTTTGCATGTACAAAATGGGAGTAATTCACGTACATATGTACCACGTAATAACGTTTTGTGCGGGATTATTGTTTCTCTTTGTGATGGAATGACGTCGAAAGATGATATCCCGCGCTAACGTCATTTCAGCGGAAAGATTACAAAGAATTACGTGTCATCACCACAGCATGGAGATTCATGCCATATACAAACGTTATACGTTATCACGTGGTACGTGAATTAGTCCCATTCCCTGTGTCATTCGGTGTTTACGTGATGAAGCTTGATCACACTTTTATAATAAAAACCATACTGTTACTAGATCCCCATATGATGCATGGAGGATTCGGTCTCTGATAAACGTTTTCGCTGATTCTTCATCGTACCCAAGCGTTTCTGGGATCGGTATCAATGGAACACACACAAAGTCATCGTCATCATTAGCGGACGTAAACCAGGCACAGTAAAGTAGTTTAGCACCGAGCATGGATTGTCCAAGAATTCGTCCATAACCTGAACTATGAAGTCCAATCACCTGAATATACAGAATTATAATAGTCTTCAGGAGTAGATGATTGTATTTACTTCATGTCTGCTTACATTAGAGACATACCGTGTGTGGTTAAATGATATGTTGTGAAATAGAAACACAAAAGAGAGGATATCATGTAATTATAAATTGCGCAGCAAATATTTAATAAAACGAAGAGAACATAAAATATTGTATGCTTTGAAAAACATTATAGATTTATGTCCGTATTTAATAGTTATAGGTAGACTATTTAGGCATTGATGTCACTATTTATTCATTTTTTTATTTCACTGTGGTATCCTTGTACCAAAAATGTATTTCATAACCCGATGAAATTCAAACATTGTGTCATCAATACTGATACTTATTTCTTCAGACTAGCTGATTAAATAAAATGCGAACCCGTTGATGTTCTCTTGGCGCTTAATTTTTCCAACTTAATACGCAATGTCAATGTTTTGATTGTGATGTCACAATAACGTGGGGTTTAGGCGCCATTTTTGGATTTTTTCTTCATAGAGATGTAAAAAAAAGATCGGCAAAAGGATTCAACAAGAAAACAAAGAAAAATTAATTTTCGCTTTTTGAACCATTTTCATTCTTTTTTCAATGATGAAACAGTTTATAGACCTACCTTATGAGCTAAGTATACTCCAGCAGGCGCCGCCCCCGGTTTCGATGCCTCTATTCCATTACAATTAGTGATAGTATCGGCATCCATAAACACCATATCAGTAGCAAACGCGACAAATGATTTCATATGACCGTTTCTACAGGGTAAAAAAGAAACATTGGTTATATAGGAATATATTTGACGTTACCTTAGAATAATCATGCATAAAGATTCCCTAGTCGTAGTTCATATCATGTCCCAGTCGGATAAACAAAGCTAGTATTATGAATACCTTGAGTAAATGGATGGTACGGTATGACTTCTGGATGAAGACATTATCCTGGATAACTACAATGACACGGAACTTGCAAATGAAAAAAAAGTATATCAGTCCTAAAAATATTCTTATTATCATATGAAAGCGACATTATATCATATTCTCCTACCATACAGCATATGCCAATTGAATACAGCCTCCGGAATGGAATTATTTACCTTCCATACAAAATCTTTCTGTTGAAGACAGTATCCTGAATTATTTATCTGTCATTCTCCGACAGATGAAGACAGTCTCTTGGAATATTTACTAGTCATATATTATCCACCAGATAAATGCATCCTGGATCAATTACCTGCCACATAGCCTCTGTCAGTTGCAGACATTCTCTTGGAAAAATTACCTTTCACACATTCTCCAACAGATGAAGACATTCTCTTGGAAAATATACCTGCCATACATTCTCCGACAAATGAAGACAGTCTTTTGGGATATTTACCTGTCATACATTCTCCGACAAATGAAGACAGTCTTTTGGGATATTTACCTGTCTTACATTCTCCGACAAATGAAGACAGTCTTTTGGAATATTTATCTGTCATACATTCTCCGACAAATGAAGACAGTCTTTTGGAATATTTAATGGTCATACATTGTCCGACAAATGAAGACAATCATTTGGAATAGTTACTTGTCATAAATTCTCCGACAAATGAAGACGGTCTTTTGGGATATTTACCTGTCATACATTCTTTGACAGATGAAGACATTCTTTTGGGATATTTACCTGTCATACATTCTCCGACAAATGAAGACAGTCTTTTAGAATCTTTATCTGTCATACATTCTCCGACAAATGAAGACAGTCTTTTGGAATATTTAATGGTCATACATTGTCCGACAAATGAAGACAATCATTTGGAATAGTTACTGGTCATAAATTCTCCGACAAATGAAGACGGTCTTTTGGGATATTTACCTGTCATACATTCTTTGACAGATGAAGAGAGTCTTTTGGAATATTTACCTGTCATACATTCTCCGACAGATGAAGACAGTCTTTTGGAATATTTACCTGTCATACATTCTCCGACAAATGAAGACAGTCTTTTGGAATATTTATCTGTTATACATTCTCCGACAGATGAAGACTGTCTCTTGGAAGATTTACCTGTCATACATTCTCCGACAGTCGAATAGTGCCTTCTGGATTATTAACCTGTCAAATAACCTCTTTCAATGTAAATTAGACCCCTGGTTTATTTCTCTGATATTTTAGTAACATGTGCTTATGTCTGTAAAATGACAATATCCTTATTCCTCTACCTACCTGTAACAAAGTCCCCCGGCGGGATAAGGGCAATACCCAGATTTGTGGGGATCTATCGTCACAGTGTCAACGTATTTCAGACAACTCAGCTGAGTAAGTGCGTAGTCACTTATTGGAAACTTTG
The DNA here is from genome assembly GCF_041381155.1 of Argopecten irradians. Lineage (NCBI taxonomy): Eukaryota > Metazoa > Mollusca > Bivalvia > Pectinida > Pectinidae > Argopecten > Argopecten irradians. The sequence continues at coordinate 45,163,987 of NC_091137.1, read as the reverse complement.
GTACCGTCTGTTCTTTTCCTTGAGGGTGCCTTACCAGTGTGGTGAAGTATCCACCCCAGGCACCATCTACCAGTATGCAAAAGTTCAATCCCTGGATCGAAGAGAAAATGCAGGGTTAGTTTGTAGTGATAGTCATACAACTATAGTCTCATTCCTAATATGGTGTGCTTTGTTTACATAAATATGGAATGTTGGAGATGTAAGAAACCTATAGTTCAATAACTGCTTAGTCACTCCCTAACACGTACCCCAATCCGTCGTAGGAGGGAGGTGGCGGGCTGAAAATTGAACAATTCCAAATCGCCATCGCGACCCAACACAGAAAAGAAAGAATGCACATTTTATAAATGTATTGTTTGAAAGATGGGTTTATGGTTACTTTATCGTAATTATGAATTTGCAGATATGACGTTTTACCAGTAAGTTCGATCTAGATCATGATTTGGCGTACGAAAATTTCAGACGTAGAATTATCATAATTCATGTAATATAATCAACAGTTACAGTTACAAATGGATTGTTTGTCTTTAAATCTAGGCCTTATTTGTCCTCTTCTTCTTGATAATTAACGAACAAAATAATAAGATGATAAAAACTCTCAGAAATCAAGTTGAGCTATCCTACCTTGGTCCTGAATTCGGCTCTAAGTTTGATGACATCCTCGATTGGATCAATGGCGCCATGTTGTGTTGTTCCTGCCACACAAACCACTGCAATAACGGGAATCTTCTTTGCCAGCTTCTCATCTAGGAGCTTCCACAATGCTGAACACGAAAACATGGAGGACTCATTACTTTAAATCAAAGCATTTTGGGACAGTATGACATGGTAATGAGTGGTAGCAAATTATATTTTGAACATCAACCAAAAGCTGTAGGATCCAATTTTCAAAACAAACTTAAGTCAAAAACTGACTCAAGTTAGAATTTTACACTTTTGCACTTCTGCACTTTTGTTTCGAGAAATTGGAGTCAGCTGAATAAGATGATGCTAGTTAGATTCATCGGATACAAACTACTCTGTTGCCAGCTAGGTGTTGTGTGATCTCATTCAATCCGTCGCGCCATTTACCTGCTTTACAATACATGTTACCATGCCAGATCTCATACATACATATTTATATCAGGGACCGGAGTTATGAGCCTCTTCTACGTTACGAATTATACTGTTGTATTTATGTAACCATGTAAGAGGCGATATGCGTGTTACTCTTCAATAAGGCTGGATAGGAGGAATTGTAAGATTAAGATACTTAAATTATGATAGACTAAAGGCTTGACGTATATATGACGGTACATTCAAAGCTCTAATATAGAGATCTAGATTACATATATATTCAAAGGTGAATAAACTACTTAATTCAATATTTTGAAATTTCATAATGATTTTTTTCATAAACATGATACACAAAAAATAGTATCCGTATTCTAGATTAAGACAAATTTATAAATGGTCTTAATTAATGAGTGTTAGACTTATTCGGCCGAGCCCTGGCGAGCAAAAGATAAACCTTCGAAACCACATTTATAAAAATTTCAGATACATTGAACGCAAATTTAAGAAACTTATACCACATAACTATAAAACTTAATTTTGAAATAATTAATTTTTGTGTGTTTTCATACTATATCCTTTCTGATTGGCAGGTCCTTTTTCTTCATATACATTGAAGAAAATATCTGAGAATAGCGCAAAAACCCAACGTTATCATGACGTCAAAATAGAGACGTCGACGTTGCGCAATGATTTATAAAAAATGATCCATTGAAAAATCAATTGAATCGTAGTTTAAACGTATTTTATATTATCAAATAGTCTGAAAAATTAATTATAAGCATTGATGAAAATATTTTTTAACTTCATCGGGTTATGAAATAAATTTTGTTTGCAAACTTTTGTGAGAATCTGCTACGCGGATTCAGACAGTTTGCAAACAAAATTTCTTTCATAAGTTAAAAAAAATAGTGACAATAATCAATGCTTAACAAAAAATCAACGCTAAAATGTACTGCGAAATTCCAGTAGATGCGACCATTTTGTCCCACTGTCTTCTAATCCTTACATCATGTTAATTTTTCCGACGTCACTTGATTGTTCCTGCCATGGCGTCAGAATCAATTTTCTGCTAGGCACGGCCAATGGAAACTGATCAATGTTAAATTACACTAGTGACATATACCAAAGTATTACACGGGCAAATTCACTGAATATTAGACTGCTGATGTGATCAATATTTAATACTAAAATGTTTAATCGTGGATTTTCTTATTCCGTCTTTGTTTATTTACTTGGGGATATTTATTGAGTTTGAAATTATGTGTTTATGAACGCAATGATATATTTTCAGGAAAAAACTATATGAGTTCGTTCACAAAAAAGGACGTCATAATCGATACCCACCGACAAGAGAGATAACTCTGTGATATGCAATGACGGAATTGATACTGAATTTACCTGCGTTATCTTACCTGCAACATCTAACCTTGCATGTTCGTCAAAGGGGACACAGACAAGGTTTCGAACGCCGATCCCCACAAGAGTGGCCGCCTTGCCCCAGGAGAAATGATTGGATGCCGATGCTACAATGATGGGGGCTATCCTCAGGCCATGCATGAGATAGAACTGGACAAACCCATTGTGCGCAAGAGTGTACCTATCACATAGAAAAATAGTTCTGATACATACAGAGGTATTTAGTTTCGAAAAGCAACACATAGTATAGAATAGCATGTAAATAGTGGTATCATCTATGGCCGCATTTTAGCATATCAAATCATTGCATGAAACTGTATTGGGTAAACTTATATTTAAATTCCAGAAGTGATTTAATTTCAGAAAAATAAAGATTATATGTATACATGTATTATTTGCGTTAAAATAACATTGAATAAATTAGGTAGTGAAATATAGAGGTTTGACATTGATCATGACTGTGATGGTGGAATACAATAATTCAAACCTTTTTATAAAATTAAGTATAAAATTGTAATTTACTCCTAGAATATATACATGTATATGTATAGTCAATAATGTCAGAAGAAGACCACCCAAAAAATATTGAGCCGCAGAATATAAATATATACAATCAGTCTGTCCGACAAATGCAAAGTGGTCTTATACACAGGCCCAACTCTATTAAAATGCTAATTTGGTCTAATTGAGCAAGATATATTTATATGAATGTGGTTGCTAAATCAGGTTTCACTGTGAGTAATTTATTACATAACTTTTCTTAATTTTAACAAATATTCCTACTTGTTGATCAAATCTTTGAGATCGATGACAGGTTTCTTGGTGATTCGTTGGATTTCGTGCGGTAATGCTACAATATCGTCAAGATCGAGATTCAGTAAATCCCATGTAGAGGTGTTGGTGATTTTCTGCTTTCTTCCCAATCTTGGAATGTACACGGTTAGTTCTTTTGCAGTGTTTAAAAACCTCTCTTCTCTTATAGCCTTTTGTACAGCCAGTGGGAAGAATTTGATATTCCTGGACGCCCACAAGGCTTCTATATTTGCAGTAGATCCGCCGTTAGTGATATGCCCCCAGGGGTTATGTGTGGACTCAAAACCGATCATTTCACACAACTGTCTGCCCGCCTCTATTTCCAGCCGCGTTGTAACTGGTCCAAGCTCGGTAGTGGCATTGTTAGCGTTCGTCATCCAGGCCGATAGGTAGCCTAATCTGGCAGCCATTGTAGCTTCTGGTACCATGTGAGCCTTGTAAAAAATGAGACTTAGTAGAAATAAAACATCTCTATATGAAGTTCCTACATTTTTTGACCTTCAACATCTCCCTGCGGTGGCAGAGTGGTAACTATGTTTCGACATATTACAACAAGCGCTGCACCTCTGGACCGCGATTTCGAATCCCGTATAGGATAGTTACTAGGTACTGACCGCTAGTCGGTAGGTTTTTTTCTCCGGGTACTCCGGCTTTCCTCCACCACAACGGAAACCATATCTGATAGATCCGTTTAATAGTGTCGTTGCGCATAAACACAAACTCTAAATACAAAGCAACGTCTTGAATGAGAGTGTAGTTTTTACGTCACATAGTATTCTGGCGTTTTTTATTTAAAATATTATCTTCGAAAAACTGGCGTAAATACGAATTATTATCGAAATAATCGTTTGGACGCTTGTGAAATTAAAATCTAGCGTGATAATTTTCTAACCGATAAAATCCATAAACTGACGGCAGGTAGACAGCTATTGGTGTTATCTCGTAATACTTATTTGAATATTGTTTTACACTTAATATAATAGCGTGCCTTTAGTGGGCGCCTGTTGTGTTTGAAATATAGTTCTGGTTACTTAATTAGCTGTACCCTCATTAAGAAAACAAAAGATATATATTGTTTTTTGCTCAGAAATGTATCCAGTTATTGTTTCAGTCAATACTTTGCATCGCTTGCAAATCATTTAACTGATGTTCAATTTATGGGCGCCTGTTGTGTTTGAAATATAGTTCTGGTTACTTAATTAGCTGTACCCTCATTAAGAAAAAAAAGATATATATTGTTTTTTGCTCAGAAATGTATCCAGTTATTGTTTCAGTCAATATTTTGCATCGCTTGCAAATCATTTAACTGATGTTCAATTTATAAAAATGGCTATTTAACACAAACAACGAAATTATTACTCGTGACGTTTCGATAACCACAATGTTATCTTCATCAGACGTAAAAACAATATGTTTACACTGGGGAGGTATGTTCGTGCGAGATGGAATCCTCAGTGTGTAAGTGTGTACGATATGTTTACGAGTAATAAGTCAAGAAATAATTCCGTTTATTTTGTCAAATAACCATTTTTATAACATTCTTTACCAACCTGAAGAATATGTTTCGCAATGTTCATTTTTTTCTGATTAGCGAATCACGGCATTGACAATGAAGAAATAGCCTATTAACGTAGCATTTCTGATCTGGTTGTTTTTTTCTCAGCATGACATTTAATATAAAAAGATATCATTCGTATGTGTATGCATTCTTCTGTATGTAAATATGTAACAAAAATGGCGAATCAAAAATATATCAATTTGTATGAAATGATATATTAATTTGTATCAAATAACACATAAATTTGTATTAAATAACACATAAATTTGTATTAAATAATATGTCATTTCGCATCAAATATTACATTAATTTATATTAAATAATAATTGATATCTCATTTGATAACTGATTTAAGAGAATATTAAGGGTTATAGAAAAATGTAAAAGCTTACCTGATACCTCACGCTTGCGTATGGAATAGATTCAGTAAGTGCGTCATTCAAAATTTTAAGCTCCATTTTTAGCTTTTCCATTTCTTTTTTGTAGGTGTGTGTTGATTTCACTTCAGGAGTAATCATCTTAGGGTCGTTTGGGAAGTAGTTTTGCGGTCTTGCATTTTGCTGTATTGCTTCGATGGCTAGTTTGCAAAATTCATCCTTATTTTCAGCTGTAGGTCCTATAAACCAAGCACCCAGTTTCTGCCAATGAGTATCAAACGTTTCAGTTTCATCCTTAATATCGTTGACGTCATTTCCGTTTCTGATAGAAGTTTGAAAGCCGTTAGTTCCATTCATGACGTTCTTTGTCTAAAATATGAAAAAATCTCTATCAGTTAACTTCATTTTGTATGATATAAACCAAGTTATTTTGGCGAACAATTAAATTTTGTGTAGCAATAAAAGTCGCAAATTTTAATATCCACGAAAATGTTTCAAATTTAGTTGAAGTAGAAGAGGCTTCGATCGCAAAACCATTAAAAACTGAAAAATATAAAATCATGTGAAAACGGGAAATTAGTCACCACGAAATAAAGCTGGTTTACAGTATATACTGAAAATATGCTTACTCCAGTATACCAACAATTACCTATTCGACCTTCTCACTCAATGACGATTCCAAAAATGCACAATCGGAAGCGTTAGATACGTGCCTCTAGCTGTGGGCTCACTGTTTCAATCATATCAATATCTTGTTTTAACCACAAGCACCATAAATCACATGGATGGGACATGGATGAGTTGTCTTAAAATGTATCTATATTTGATGACGGTGCATATAACACATGCATATACTGTATACTATGGTGGCACATGCATATATACACATTGATATAAAAGTTCACAGTGGGTGGTGTGCTATCGTAAATAGACGTAACACACTGAATAATGTATATATTGCCAGGTCTGTCCCATATACCGTAACCGCAATATACGCCCACCATATGCTTATGATATGGTTTAAAAACAAGTATTGTGGCGTGGACATAACAGCTATAATATACTTCATCATTGTGGTGAATTATATACGACTAAACCAAATTAGTTAAAAGCTCACTACCTTTCCGATTTTTTTTAACATAAACGTAAAATGAGATTTTTTTTTTCTTTATTTTGAGTGTTGCAAAACGTATTAGCTTATCGTTAATGCTACACTTATCGACACCTTCCGAACGATTTAGTTAAAATAAATTAAAATTTTATTTTCATAACGCGGGTCGTCTTGTGTTTCCTACCGTCGTCCTAGCTACCGCGCGTTATTTGTCTATACCCGATTACTGCGCTAGACGCGAAATGAATCTTCACTGTTAACATAGATTTACGCAGAAATCTTGTATATGCTTGATGTTGTAACCTCTTCTTAGGCCATCTGTATATATTTTCTTATGTTATTTTTGTTTTAAAAAATCTTTTGATTTTTGTTTAGGAAAGTTAGTAGACCTTTAAGTATAGATGTTGCTATTTTTTATTTTTTTTTCATAGGCGTATGGAAGGTTTCCGAGTCACACAAAAAAGTTTTCATAACCTCAAAAAATAAAACTTTTTTTAGACTACTTAATAAAATACACATATAAAACTCCATTCTTTTCAAATTAGAACTCAGTGTCATTGTCTATATTGTGACGTCACTGTAAACAATGTCGGATATTTGGGCCGTCTCGTTTTTCGCATTTTTTATAGAGGTTTAAAAAATAGAATTAAGTAGAAGGTCAGATTAATTACTTTAAATTAAACTTCGGGGACATCGGGGTTTTTTTTTTTTTTTTTTTTTTTTTTTTTTTTTATTTTTTGTTTGTTTTGTTTTATATATATATATATATAATGTGACCATAATGATATTAAATTTTAGATTTCCGAGAGGATGTGTATAGTAAATTGAAATACTGTTAATTTAATTTGGTGTGTGATAAAATTCGCTATTTTCGAGGGCGTTGTGAATTCGCGTAAATTAAAAAAAAAATCGCGAAAAATATTCAACTGCCAATAATTTCAGTTTCAAATTTAAAAATAAACAAAAAAAAAAAAACAAGAAACATTGGAAAAATGATCGATAAATAGGCATAACCTATATGAGTTCTCTCACTTAATAAGAACTAATACATAAGGAAATACATAAGATATAAAGTGTTGTTTATAAAATATAACAGTATAAACATCTTAATATTATAAGATATAAAATTTGAATGTGGAAGTTTGTAGTTATGGATATTTTTTCAATGATGTTTAATTGCCAAAAACTGTAAATATATAGAAGAATTTTGCCAGGTTTCAAAAGATTATTGGTATTGAATCAGGTATTCAATGAAAGGGTTCCCTCGACCCATAGGATACAGACAAAATATGTCCTTATCGGCTTATTAACCATTGGTAACTGCCACCACATTTGAGTTTTTATCTGTACTCATCTAGTAATGTCGAGATGAAAACAATTTAGTTCATGTTATACGTGGTGATATTTACGTTTGTTTCAAATATCACCTTTTCATGTGAAAATCTAATTTAAACAGCAATTCTGGCTTCGAGCTTCAAAGGCAGATCGCGAATAGTAAAACAGCTTAAATTCAAATTTGACGTTTGCATTTTGCGAAAAGCTTGACCCTCATAAATAATGAGATATGCGGTAACTTTGTATGGGAACCTTATGGTGTTTTAATATCGGGTCCATGTTCAGTTCGATCAAAATCATTTGTGATCTATTTTGATACATCTTAAATCATATATATAATCCGATTTACCCGATAATATTAGACATTGGACATGTAGATTACATGTTAAATTGAGTTTCTAGATGTTCAATTCAGTTTTGTGTTGATGCCAATTCCCCCTTAATCATCTTGTTCACTGAAGCGTGAAAATCTACAGCGTATTACGGGTTCACGTCAGTGTAACAGTAATCTTCGTTTTAGATATGCGCACATCGAGGATTCCTTAATTCGTGTTCAATGGTTTACCGTTAAAAAGGTAATAATTAACTTGTCCACATATCTATGAATCAACATTGGGATTTTGTTAATTGATGATTGAATTGGAAGTTTGTTATTAGTTACGCTAATATGTTATCAACCTCAATATGCCAGGAGTGTCACTGACGTGGATAAAACGTAAGTTATAACCCCTGGAGTATCGAGGATGAGTTGTTATTAGTTACGCTGAGTATGAAAGTTTCTTGCAAAAGAAACTATGACTCATGTCTTGCGCAATATGAATTAAAATTACTATATGTAATAAGCCCTTGACAATCCGGACATCTCGAACCCAGCCTATACCGTCCGGGTTACGAATTTTCTGGACTGCCGAATTTTCTGTTCTAATGTGTCGTATGTATCGTTAAAGTAATCTGTGCTCTAGCATTTCCGTCCGGACTGGGAGTTTTTCGGACTGTCGGCGTCCGGATTATCGGATGTTCTTTGTATTGTCAATAGAAAATATAGTTTAATTCCTTATGTTTATTCTGCTGTTAATGATTTGTTGCTAAAATATGAAGAATAAAGAAATAAATTCAGCGATTTTCAATATCAAACGTTATATTTGGTTTATAAAATGGCAAGGCATTTTTGCTGTGTTTTTAAAAAAATGTTGAAGATTTACTTCGTGATAATTACCGATGGCTGGTAATTTTTGCGAGCAAAAATTTTCTCAATTTTGACTTTTTTATCTAATCAAAATTTTCTAAATTGGCTATAAATTACAAATATTTATCTATCGTTTATTATTTCGCGGATGAAAATTTCGCGAAAACATCATTGCCCCGCAAATTCCGAAAATAATATATTATTCCCGCGAATATTGCCAGTTTTACAGTATAAATTTATTCTTCATGGTACATCAGCCAGGGAAATGTGAGTTTGTTATTGGTGCCGTTTTATCCGTTTACCTATCGGAATACTTCCCTTTGGGAATACCGTTTAAAAAAGCTAAAGCTTATACAGACATATCTATCATTACCATCTTGTGGAAACATCAAGGAATAAGCTAAAGATATATTGTTTGAAGTTTTAATAATCTCGGTCAGCAATTGCTGTCTTTATTGCTGATTCACCATTAGCTGAAATATTTCCTGGTGATATTCATTCATGTAGAGAGTATTTCATCTTGATGTATTTGTGTGAATATCACTAACGGGTTTTTAAACGAGTTCGGAATGGACCTGAAACATGTGTTTGCATGCTTAATGTGTGTAAGCAGACAGTATGACCTTATGCAATTTTCACAGACTGTGTGACAGATATTCGTATTTAAATTTCAAAGAAATATTTAAATACGCATTACAGGTAAATATTTTACGAATGACTATGATGACTCGGCATGTTTGTCATGGTGAGATAAATGAGTTACCTATCCATTCAGTTTTAAGATATCATAAAAAGGTAAATAACATTTAAGATTTCAACATACTTAAATGATATATGAGCATTGATGTTATCGTCCTGAAAAAGAAATTCTCGATTCCTTCACTAACATTGACTTAAAATAATCTTCAAAGAGTGCTCATATCATATGAAATTTTATGAAATAAAAATTATTATATGTATAATTGACCGATAACACCAGGCAGTATATAGCGACGGTTTGTGCTCGCAAACGCACGTGTATCTATTCAATGTTCTAGCAAATGACGTGACTTTACATTTTGCAAAGTACAAAATGTAAAGTAACGTGCGGTGTCTAGACGGTTTGATTGACAGCAGGTGATCCATCAATTACTAATGACCTCACTTTCCTTCAGATTATTGTTATCTTTCTAGCGTCTACTACAAGTACTTGATCATTCTTGGTGATATCGTCATATGATCTGAAGATTTATTACATACCACCTGTGAAATATTGCTGTGTGCTGTGATTATGATGTCACAATAAAAATCAATGACGTAACATCACTATTTCAATAAAATAAGAACATTTGGTATTCATTTTCAAATTTTAACTTTGATAAAAGTTAGGATCAGGGTTGATTATACTTTTTGTCAATTCATGTTATCAACTTTTCCCATACATAGTTCTTATTTAGAAATAGGCGTTTATACCATAGATAAACGCTGGAATACTTAATTTGGAACTAATACCAATAAAAAAACCGGCATGACTTAACCAAAATTTTACTGTTTTGTACATACACGACAAAGTAATAGACCCATTCGTGTATATGTAATCAGAATTAAAAGAAAATGAAAGTTCCAACTTTTTCATACTTTTGGGAGTAGTTCATATCACAGTCCGCCATTAAACATTGGGGTCCATTGTATTGTATGCCGAACCCTAGCCAGCGTCAGTGGAATAAATTGGCGTGTTTAAATTATAATGTACACGGTCTTGTCTAACTCGTCGGTGGCTGATTATTGCATTGGTTTAGGGTATATATGGTACGTACTTAATAATATTATAAAAACAGGGTCATTTAGGACGCGTCAGGTTTATAAAATGTTGGAAGTACCCGGAGAAAAACACCCACTAATTGCCAGTGCTAGTTGGATATAATAACAATAGCAATGTATATTCAATGAATGAAACAAACAAAAACTATTGTATAAGTCCATGTGGAATTCTATCCGCCAGGTCTAACCATATTTTGTAACCCCTTAGGGATTATCCATATCAATAACATTCAGTAGTGTTATCAATGAAGTGCGAAGTTCCTTTTGAAAAACATTTTATTGCATTATCACTTTTATGGCCTATTCATTCAAATAAGGTATGTGCAATAACAGCAATATTGTGATAACATCACAGAATTTTTTTTAAAAATTGAGAAAAGAAAAGAAGAAACCCGAGAAACATTAACAGAAAAGTTTTAATGAAAGCAAACATGGATTAATACATGGGCTCCATAGAGTATATTGCCATAGTTGTGCTGAAGAAAAATAAAAATTCAAAATATTCGCCAAACTACGTCATCTATAACTTATTATCGATAATTTGTGGGAAAGTATTGGAAACATTGATGTGGTTAAACAATGGGAGATTGGTTTATGTTTTTACTTATAATGATAGTTTCAGGCTCCTAAAATGACCCTGGTTTTTGATATTAATACTATTAAGTACATGCCAAATGCTATTAGCCACCGACGAGTTAGACAAGACTGTGTACATACTTATGTAAACAAACCAATTTACTTTACCCCATAGTGCTATTAAATATTTCTCTACTTTCATTGTCCCGTATTACTGTTCGTGTCATATTACGTAATCGTGTTCGTTTTGTGTGTCTTGATAAAGGGGCAGAACGCCTCGAAAATTGGACATTTTTTGTCCACACGGTTGGAATTACTTCTTTGTCCCTCCTACAGACTTACGTTTGATGGGATCCAAAGTAATCTGAAAAATCCTGTTGATATTACTTCTTTGACCTTTTTTACTTATAAAGATAGATTTTGTCTTACCTGAAATGGTCGCTGTATCTCAGTAGTCTTGTCTATGAACTGTTGTCGTCTTTCACGTATAAAATAATCCTATATGGACCTATCTTAAACTGTTACAAAACACATTTTTCGTAATCATTCCCCTAGAGCGAGTGGACCTCTCCCGGAATCACTGTGTCAGATCACCCAACAGACTATATAAAGATTAGGCTTTTCACATATGGTTAGTTAAGCAAAACCAACTAGCTTTGAATAAAACACGCCTGAAAAGCTTTTTAGAAAAAACCCCAATTCGCTCGATAATACCGACGAAACGCCATTACCATTACTGGTAAAATTAAGTTGATGTTTAGCTGTGCAGTACGCTTATAGAATGATACAAAGTATGTTTACGTTAATATTCCACCTGGACGAATCTAATAGATTAAGCGTGAATAAGGATGACAGGTTTACTGGAAACACTGCTTTTTAACTTCGGGTAGAGTGAAAGTTTAAGATTAAATCATGAAATAGCATGAAAAAAGGCATTTGCTTTGTTAGTCACGTCCATAAAGGATGTAAATTAGTTTGTTATTTTGTATGCGAACAAATGCCAAGAACTAGTTTTAAGGCTCCATGCAATACGGGGGTTTCGAGATCCCAAAACGACATGTAATTTATACATATTTAGAAATAAGAAACCTTGTTTTGCAGAATAGATGATTTACATAACCGGATAGTACAATGACGTGATTTTAATTATGCAAGACAATAAGACAACAATTATATTAATTACAGTGCAGGTATATGAACTTTAAAAGTGCATATATACAATGTAGCATGTCTAATTGCGGTTTAATAATAGAAGCTGACTTCTCCGTGGTCTGCCTGATTTAAGATAGCCAGTATTACGTAGCTTATTTATACAAATATGACGCAACATTAACGTATACGTATTGACAAGCCTAAATAATAGTATTGTGCGCATGCATGTAACCATAATCATTTTTCCCTCTAGTAAATACAATGTCCGTTATGATAAAATCACAGAAAGTGTGAAATAGAAATATTGAGCGAAGAAAAGACAGTACGGTCATTGGAGGCACTAAACACTGTGTCGTTGACTTAACGAATCGTTTCGTAGGCGTGAATCAAGTATGTTTGGACGCCTTTCTTTAATGTGTTATAAGAATAACAGATGCGTAGAGTGTACTCCCGTAAGTACATATCTACTAGGTACGGGGGTTAGAGAAGCATGAAATTACGGTACTTAGTTACTTAGTCCAGGACATTGTTGATAGAGAGCTTTTCCTCGTACAGTATTCGTCTACAACCATCAATATGATTCAAATGTCATGATGGATAAGGATACTCTACCCGAGAGTCACAAAATACAGTAAATCCCCAGACTTGCTGAGGTTTTAAAAACATTTTGTGACCCCGAGGGTGGTATTTCCCCACATTCGCAGACGAAAGAGGTTTATTTTCAATTATGAAAGAGGGCCATTTGAGAAATAAGTTCGAAGAAAACAGCAACACGTGAAGTGGTTTATTTTTTGCGTACTAGCATAAATACAGTACGTACGTGTACACTGAAGTCAAAACTTTTTGAAAACACCAACTATCCTTTCTTTATATGCTCTTTTTTCATGATTGTAGCAATATGGTATCTCGCACTTGTGAGAACTCGAATGGAACGATGTCTACGTGTTTTAGATTTATGATTTTCACTTATGTGTGACCGTTTAAGTGACACGATCGGGTAAAACACTGTCACACTCGACCAATTTATGAATCTTGACAACCTAAGCGATAATTTGGTAAACATGAATTAGCTTTTAATTTTACACAGGAAAATAAATGTTCAACATGAATATTGACAGAACTGTAAAAAATCATTATATTTACGTCTATAGTGCAGTGAAATAATTACCGATAACATACAGTTAAACAAGTTGTAGTCTACTAATATGGAATGGGAAAAATATTATATCTATGACCTAACTCGTGAATGGACATCCTTTCTTTAATGTGTTATAGGAATAATTGGTACGTGAACTTTACTCCCAACACCAAGTACATATGTATCATGTATGGTGCTTAGAGAAGCATGAACTTACTAGCCAGTTGGTCCAGGCCTCGGGATCATGAAACAATCTTAAGTCCAAACCTGTCTTAAGTTTAGACTTAGCCAATCAAAGATGACGTTACAAAAAGTTACGTCATTTCTGATTGGCTAAGCCTTAACATAAGTCTAAGATTGCTTCATGATCCTGGAGCCAGGACATTGTCTGCGGATATAGAGCTTTTCTGTCAATAGTCGTCTACAGTCACACATATGTAATTAAATGTTATGAAAGATATTCTACCCGAGTGTCACAAATTGTAGTAATAGACTACTCAAGACTTGACCAGGGTTTTACAGATGTACAACATGGGTAGCCATGTAATACAACCTTAAACGACATGGGTGTATTACATTTCATAAACCAGTATTATACTCGTAGGTATGAGAGAATAAACATTGTAATATCATGGGTTCTATCGAAACTCGAAACACATCTCATTCTAATGGCGGTGATCTAAAACTAATTTATTCTGAGAGTAAAAACCAAGAAACCGGATACGGAGTTCCGGACTTCATACTAAATGCGGACAACAACGTTAAATATGTTCATGAACTATTTATGTAAATACACTACAAACATATAGTCTTCTGGTTTTTAAAAAGTGCATCATTTACTTGACATTGATATTTATATATGATACGTTGTAATACCCGTTTCCGATTTTAACACAACGGTAAATAAACGATATAAATATTTCGTTATGGATATACGTTTCTTCAACATCATACTATGACGTATTATTGTCGGATTTTTATGCCGACATTTCATCATAACATTTTCACACATGCGTGACTTCTTACGTGACAAGATCAGGTGAAACATTGTCAAGCCCAACCTAAACGATATTTTGGCAAAAACGAATTAGCTTTAATTTTACACATTGGGATTGAATGGATTTTTCTAATTTTAAAGCGGCAATGAATAGCAGAAGCTATCTACATACCCTGTGGAGCGTGTTATATTATACATTTTTATCCGTGCCTTTGAATGCTTTTTTTTTTCACTGCTGAATTCCTGAAACCTAATGGTTTTCAATAATTAAATGAAGATTATATAGTGTGTCAGTGATGGCATCTATATATCCAAACCGATAGTTTTTGCCACAGTTTAGTATTAATTGCTGTTATAACACAGAAAGGGATGTTAATGTTTAAAAATTAAAAGGTTTCCTCTCTTTCGGCAAAGAAATAACTTGTAACAAGCCAGCCGATATTTTACAGACATATAACTACAATAAAGATTAAATAAAAAAAAAATAAATAAAAAAACATTTTTTTTCTTTCTTTAGCCTGTGATATTGAATTTTACTTTTTTTCATACGTGAATTTGAATTTGTAACTTTTCTTTTTTATTTTTGCCAATACTTACTCCTAAATGTGTTCCTATATGCAAAAAAAAATGATTTTTTTTTTTTCATTTTTAATTTACAAGCTGATTTATAAATCTTTAAAAAATATAAGATATGATGATTAATTATTTACATATCCAAATACGTATCATGACGTGTGATTTTATTCAAGGTAATAAGACAAAATGTATGGCAATAAGACAAAATGTATATTAATTACAATATAAGTACATGTACTTTAAAAGTGCATATGTCTATGCTGTTTATATAATGTAACATGTCTAATTGCTTAGTACTGGAAATTGACTCTATTTTTAGATATCAGTCATGGTCTGTTTGATTTAAGGTTTCATTATTTCATTGCTTATCTATGTTAATATGATGAAACATTAACATATTGAAAAATCGTGACTTCCCTATCCTAAATAGTTATATCATATACATGTTACCATAACACAGAAACAATTATCTCTATGGGTTTAAGCTCCCACTAAATGATAAAATTATATTTTGCATGTTTATAAATTATTACTTTCTTGGAGTCAATCAGACCCCAAAAGCTCGTAAAGATGTAATGTATGTTTTAAAATGTAAGTTTCAGAATGAGCAGCAGGTTCGGAGTATAAAACGCAATAAAAATATTCATAGACTTAGTAGGGGTTTAAAAGCTATAAAACCCGATACAGCCCCATGCACATACCAAACATTTCTATCGTGATCTACGCCACTGGTATGGAAATCTGTTATTGGATAATTGAAACCTTTGATTATAGAAAGCTGGATAATATTTACCTGTAGTCATTTTATCAAAATCCCTTTTCTGCATTGTCTCTGAGAGTGATCGTTCGACTTGAGATGGTAGATACGTATTCATTCGTATATGATGTGTTTATTCACAATCCTCATTGTCACCCGAAGGTCGATATTTACCATATATAAAACCGGCTTTTTCGAAACAATTATCATATCTAACATAACAATTAATCACCTCTGATTCGGTACATATGCTGTTTTACCAACCTGGTAGAATACGTCCTTAGTTACTACCAGGGTAGTATTACATCATATGGACCTCAGTAAAGGTCCATGATATTAATATATAAATTATGTATACTAGAGTTGTGTGATACATGTATATCTTTATTGGCGGCTACAGCCTTAATCACAAACCAACAGACCGTGAAACCAAAGGTAATATCATATATATAGATATATGGTGAAAATCTTTGTCGGAATAAAAATTGTATGTATAATCCATCGGAAGATGTCCGTAGCGAATTCAAGAGATAAGCGAAAACTCAATTAAATAGTTAAAGGCAATATACAGTAAGTTAAAAAAAATCGTAATGCTTTTATTATCTGGAACATCGATACAGATTGAAATGTATTTCCGGTGCGTAATGGTTGTTGTCGTGTTAAGCATTGATGTCACTATTTTTTAATTTTATCGCGGTATGAAAAAAAAATGTTTGCAACCTGTGTGAATCCGCGTAGCGGATTCTCACAAAAGTTTGCAAACATTTTTTTTTATACTCTGATAAAATGAAGTATGTTTAAATGTAACATTATAGTGGTTTTTCAAGGGATTTTTTTTCCGAATCAATACGCAACGTCAATGTCTCTATTGTGACGTCACGATAACGTCGAGGTTTCGCACCATTCTCGGATTTTTTTTCATAGTGGTATGCAAAAAAAAATATTGGCCAATCAGAAAGCCAGATTTGGTATGTAAACAAAGAAAAATTGATTATAATGTTTTGATAAACAGCTACACTGGCCATACTCAGTTAAATATTATAACTTAAATATTTCGAGAACCAATTAAGTCATTTTTAGCCGTATTTGGTAATCCTGACCAGATCCTCGTGTACTTTTGTCTCTATACCGGTCTATATAAACATAAGATATTTTTTTCAATATAATTCTACTAGGAATATATAGGAAAAGGCTACACAGAATGCTAATATGTATAAGTAAACTGCAAATTTATAATGAGTACTAATACTGTGTCGGTGATCTAACGCGTTTCGTAAGAGTGAATCCAGTACGATTGGATGTCCTTTCTTTAATATCTTATAGAAATAACTGATGCGTAGAGCGTACTCCCAACACTAAGTGCATATGTACCATGCACGGTGGTAAGAGAAGCATGAACTTACTGTATCTAGTCATGTAGAACTTTTCTTCTGTCAATAGTCGTCTACAGTCATACATATGATTTAAATGCTATGAAGGATAGGATATTCTACCCGAGGGTCACAAAATGTAGTAAAACCCCAGACTTGCCGAGAGTTTTACAAGATTTTGTGATCCCAAGGGTGGGCTATCCCTATCCTTCATATCCACGTATGAAAGAGTATTTTCTCTGATATCTCTAGTTTGATAACAATTTTGTATAATGTAGTTTTGATAGCCCGCCATTTTAGAAATTGTTTGCATTCATTACAGTTAGGCCAGCATAACTATTAAAATAACGTTAAAATGAACCGAGAAATAAGTAATTTTGTTTACACAGTGACGTCACGAAGTTGTATTGCGTGGGTAGTCATATCAACAAATGTTATGGAGCAAAACGATATCTATGCCCATATTTCAAAAATACATGTCGAAATGGCAATAACCCAATCAATCTTATCAGATATATATATATAAATATTTATCTTTCATGTTCAATTTTAAAACTCAAATCTAAAACTTAAGTGTCAATACTATTGATGACACTGTTCTGACATATATGGCCATACTTGTACTGACAAAAATGGCGTCAAATATTTCGGCGCCAATTATGTCACATAAAACCTAAAACCGATAGGCTCTGCCACAGTTTTGATTAAATCATTGTGGTTAAACAATGTGTGATCATTATTTCCAATAATAACAAGTTTTTTTTCTTATAAAGATATATTTCGTCTTACCTGAAATTGTCGTCTGTGTATCAATGACGATGTCTCTGAGCTGTTCTCAGTATGTGTTGCATTAATATAATCCGGTGAGTGCGTTGTTGATATAGACCTTTTTCAGAATGTTACAAAACACATTTTAATCATCTCACTAGAATGACTGGACCTCTCTGGGAATCACTATGTCAGATCATTCAACAAACTGTATAAAAGACTATAATTATGCTTTTCAAATATTTCTTGTTAAGCAAGACTTATTAGTTTGGAATAGATTTGCTGTTGCACTTGAAAAGAGTTTAGAAAATCCCTAGCACTCCGACGATAATATAGATGTAATGCCATGACCATTACTGGTGAAATTAAGTTGATGTTTAGCTTTGTAGTCAGCTTATAGAATCGATTATAATGCAAACGATGTTTACGTTGATATTCCACCTGGACGATTCTGGTCATTTAACCCGTAAATAATAATCATTTTTCACATTTTCATAGTAGCACTGCTATATTAGATTTAGGGGAGAGTTATTGAAAGGTATTGAAAAGGGCTTACTGATAAAATCATAAAATAGCCCGAAAAAGACATTGACTATGTTTGGACCATCTATAAAAAATGCAAATCATCTTTTTATTCTTTTGAATGCAAATACAACATGTAAAATGTCAAGAGTTTGATTTTGTGTTTAAAGATGTGCCGCTTTCTATACGCCAGTGTACAATTTCATCCATATTTCAATAAGCTCATTAACATGTAATGTTAATATGTAAAACGCGATATTGTAAAAGTCATTTTCGGGGCGTCCTCTACTGATTTCATATTATTTATCAGTCAAATTAGAGATATATCGTTTCTTTATTTATTCATTAATATCCTAGGAGACATGAAAACTTTCTACATTAATACTTCAAGAAGGATATACCTATACATGCAATTATAAGAAAACTTTCTCCATTACTTTCAAAAGTAACAAAATTATGCAAACCCTGATGTGAAGAGAATAAAGCGGGGTTAAGAGGTGTCGGTAGTCTTAATTTAATGATAAATGGTGTAGTCAATTTTCAATTTACAAATATTTCATTGAAAAAAAGGATATTAAAATGTCAATAGGATTATACATCAGTCATATCCTATCTTAGACTTCTACTGATATTGGTCGTACAAACAAACAAAACAAACATGAAAAATGTATGCATGGCATGGTTTATAAGATAAAGGGAGGTAAATCCGCATGAAGAAATATATAATGATTAACTCTATACGTCAGCATATTATTTTTATTTTTAACGTATAGCCGAATTCATAGCGACATCATTCCAAATAGACTTGATAGTATACCTGTTTTGTGTTATTAGTTCGTTTCACCACATCACATATATACAAAACCATATGTGTATAACACACTAGTCATCCACTGATTGGAATCGCACAAAATAGACATATATTGTATATTTGGTTTGTGGAGTTACAAATGTTTATCCATAATTAATTTATTAGGAGTTAACGTTACCTCCCGTAAATAATTAATTATATTAGGATAAGAAAGAAAAAGAGGATAATTATATATTAGAATTAAGTCAAAGTATGTATCATATTATTATGATAAATAATAATAGCATCCAATTTTCAATTTCAACAAGATTTTTTTTATATTATATAAATCAAATGAATTGGACATCAGCCTACACCTATTTAAGTCATTTCTTTCCAATTCATCTTTTAACATATTTACATGCATTTAGTTAAAGGGACAATTCAATCTAAGAATACATCAAAATTTGCAATACATTTTTTATGTCGGAAACAAACCAGTTCTAATGGAAATTAGATTAGTCGGTTTTAATGTGATATGCCAGAAAAACCCACTGTAGGAAATGTATGAGAACTGTTCAAACTCGCTTGCTGTCCGCCATGACACATTGTGGTCGGACGTCTTGTATGCCGAATCCTGGCCCTTGCCAGTGTAGTAAAGAATTTTTGTCTAGAACTACTCAAATCGCTCTTACAGTAGTGTGTTTGCGTTATTATGGTCATGTTCTTGTCTAAATATATTTTCGCCAACTCCTCAGTGGTTATGTATTGCATTTGTTTAACGTACGTGACTTTGACTCGGGTATGGGTACAGCATACAAGTTATACCTGCTTAATCGCATTGATCAACGATTTGGAATTTCAACGGTATCAATAAAAAACTTAACATTGTCGTGGAATTTGTCAATATTTCTTGTTATATGTTTCATAAGGAATGTAGAACAATACATTTATGTCATATTTCGCTTCGTGGTTACATCACAGAATTAGCCTCATTTTATTGTCCCTTTAAAGTGTAATATTTTGAAACTTGATTGACGTAAAATCCATTGTGACAATGCCTTTATGAAGTTATCAAATGTAAAAAAAGCTTTCGGCCATTTTGTTTTGCAATATGGCCATCATTTTATACTTCAATGGGCTGATAAATAAATAATTTCAAACATTGAATCATTAATTAATAAAAACTAATTATGGTGTTGGTTTTCATAGTCCTTCACCTCGAACAAGGGGCAAAGGGTAATAGTTTTGGGTCGTGTTGTTTCGTCAGTCTTACCGCTTCTGTTAGTACATTCGCCCTTCCACCACTCCATCTTTCATCCTTGTATACATGGTCTTAAATGGTCTTTTCCCAATATTATAAAGCATTATTACTTATAGTGTGATGTATGGTTTCATCTATGTAAGGTTGTTTGTGACGTACCAAAGTCAAATCACTGTAACCTATTCTTTGACCTTAATTAAACAAAAAAGGAAACTTGAACTATATGTATAGTACCTTTTTCATATGTCACTGGAATTTCATACCTGGTGCATGGGTTAAGGGAGTCGGTAGACCGCATACCAAAACCAAGTAACTGTGACATATGATAGATCGTTACCATTCATTGAAAGAAAAAGCTGTTCAAAAGACATCTTCTAGATCTTGATGTAGATCTATTATTATTATAACAGCTAATGCCAATGAAAGTTGCGATGTATGCATGCAATCTGTTGTCTATGTGTGAACTTATAAGCATAGAGCCAAAGACAAAGAAACACTTCTAACCCGAAAACATATTGACGACAGCTGAGCCAGTCGTTTCGTTTCATTTATATTGAGCGCAAAGCAAGAACAGAGACTATCACTTTTATAGACTATAGTGTGTCTCCGCCAGGTTCTTCCTCACATCCTCAACTCAGGACCAAGAATGTGGCGAAGTCACGAGACACGTTACGAAGGAGAAACAACGTAGGATCCCAAGTTTATTCGTATTTGCTGAAAAATGCAATGATGCGAGCAGGTACCGTATCAACACCCTACTTGTAGTAAAGTTGCATATTGGTCGATATAAGTGAGCCACAATATCGAGGTTATGGTGGTCTACATAAAAATGTTATTACAATTTTATCCAAAGGGTTAGCGTTGAAGAGAAAAGTTTTTAAAAAGCAAAATAATGATAGAAATCTCACTACAAGTGCGTTTAAAATGGAATCAATAAATATAATACATTATAAATAAATGCCTGCACTGTAGTTAGGGCGTTAGAAGTGTTCCTACTGTCCCAATATTGCACGACCGTAAAGTACACTTATAATAAACATTATCACAGGAACGTCGTTATGTGTCAAGTTGATGACGTCATTGACAATGCACGCCACATACACGCTACATGTATTGATATCGTCACGTCACGTAAATGTCTAGTGCGTATGAATAAAAATATTTCCCATAGTTTATAGGGTATTTTTGTGAAGTATGGAAGAAAATACTGTCCCGAGGCTTTGATATTTTTTATTTGTGATTCAATTTTTTTTAAATTCCTGCAGGTGTTTGTTACGCGAAAGTGTATATGTATTGTACCAAACCGTATACTTATGACTACTAAACCGTACATATTTTTCGCTACGCACTAAACCGACATGGATTCAGAAACTACCAAATATATACATACATGGCAGTATGTCCATATACCCAAATCAAAAAGAATTCATTTGTCATGAAGCCCAATAGAGGGGACATTCTACTCTGTATTTTGTCGTGAACAATCTGCAGTAAAGGGTAGATGCCATTCACTATTTCTGGTTCAATATGATGTATTTCAACAAACCACACCGCTTTAACGGAATTTTCAAAAAGCTTAAAAGGTAATCGTATCAGAATGCTTTAAGATAGAAATAACAAGTCGACAGTTTTTCAGTATGTGAAACACGCACAAGATGAGCTTCATTCTTGCATAATTGCCATTTTACAAAATTAGGTCACAGTTACCTATTTGTGGCAGTAACTTAAGTTTTCCAATTTATCATAATTTTAACATGTCAGAGCATGTTTATTCATGAAAAATCGTTCAAAAATGATATTTGATTCCAGCAACACTATACTTCCGAAATTTTTGATGAACTTTTTTTCTTATAAATCTTTCCACCATTGTATCAGTCAATCAGAAGGCACATTACAAACAGCCATGTCATTTTTCCTTTATAGACTGGTTAATCGAATTATAACCAAATAAAATTGTTTGGTAAAAGGAAGGCATAAATAATTCACTTAGTCTTATAACTGATAATGATGTCCAATATACTTATTATTAAGTGGTGTGAAATAAATATTTAGTCATAGCATTCATCGAAATTTTATCCATCAGGAGGCCAATTTGTACATAATTCATTTTCTCTCATACCTACACGTGTAGAACTGGCTGATCTAGGGCAATACACTCATGTCACCTGCGGCTGTATTGCATGACTACCCATGCAATAAAGCGTCGTGACGTCACAACGCCAACGAAATCACTATCAACTAGGTAGGATTTTAACATATTTTTTTCAGAAACTAGGCTGGATTTACTTTAAAATATACAAACAACGGGATTTGCGTTAAAATTATCACGCATTTCCCATGTATGGGAAATTGAATTGCAGTTGCGTTTTTGTTTTAATTTATTTCAAAATGCCGCAAAATGATAGAAGTTAATTTGCAATAAAACGTCGAGGTATAAGAGAAAAATACTCTTGCTTACGTGGATATGAAGGATGGTGATATTCTACCTACGGGATCACAATATATTTGTGACCCTCGGGTAGAATATCCCTATCCTCCATATCCACACATGAAAAGAGTCTTATAGTATTTTTATTGAATGCAAATCCAACATTTGCCAAAAAGTTAAAAAAAGAAACACCATATAAGATACACCAATCTTGTATAAGATATATTTAATTAACACAAATTAACAGCGATCACGAATATATGCATTGAGCAACTGTTATAACCTTTCATTGCATTTTGGTCAATAGAACGTTCAGAATTTGGGTTTAAAGTAAAAAAAAGGCTTCGTCTCGTTCGATACAAGTTTGTTTTAGATCCAATATTGTTTTTTCTTAGCATTACGCCATTAACATACTGTGTAACTAATATTATAAAGTTATTCTACAGATACAGACTGTAACAGATAATATTCACCTCAAATATCTATTCAAAGTTTTATATACAAGTTTTCACATGCATGTCGCCACTGAACCAGAGTGATCCTCAAAAGACAGACGAGAGCCTGTAAACAACAAAAGAGAAACTGACAAGAAACGTTGGTGCTACCATTCTTACAACACCTGCCTCAGAACACAGTCTACTTGAGTTTCCACATGCCGAATTCTCACACTGAATGGATTCCAGTGCAATTTCGGCGTTGCAAGAGTCGATACTAGCCCAGAATGTCATGTATTCTATTGAATATGTGGCATATTGCCGATAATACTGTCCAATGTCGCCTTGGATACATCTGTTCCGTCGTAGCTCTTCTATAAGGAAGTCCTTGCACTCTGGCAGACATGGTCCAAACGGCTTACAGCGACTGTTTAACTCATTATAGAGACGAACATTATTTGGATGAGAGTCGTTCTCGAAGACATGAACATTGCATCCATCAATCACTGGGAAGTCTTCTTTGAAAGATCTCAACTTGCATAAATCGATCCCCTTCCACGCAAGACAGTAAGGCATTTGGATATTCTCAGCTGGGTAGAAGGTAAAGAAACCATAACACATTTCATCGGAGGTTCCGTCTCCAAAAAACGTGGTTTTATCTTTCCCTATTGACCTGTATGTACAAGTGGTCTTCAATTCGTCTCCGGGTCGTAACTCAATTGGATCCTCAAACCTGAAATAATAAAACTGGAGATACTAACCCCGCACAAATGTTTGCAAACAATTTATTTCTTAACCATGATGAAATTAAAAAATTGTTATATCAATGCTTCAGTAGAATCCTGCCTGCTGTTTCGCCATTCGATTAGGGAATACTACATTCTTCAGGAGTAGATGATCAGAGGACGACAAAGAAAACATGAAAAAATGAAGCCCAAACGTGTATGTTCATGTTTACGATCGTTTGTGAATTTCAGTCATGAGAAACATAAGAAATCGGGCGTTTATTTCCCGAAACAAACTTAAGTCAAATACGAATATTTTTTTTTTATTTTTATTTTTTTATTTTTTTTTTTTATTTATTTATTTTTTTTTTAATAACGCAATTGACAGGATAAGTAACATATAGCTAATGTGAGGAAATCTATATATTTGGATGCATAAAAGCTGTAGGAGTTTTCAATATTCATTTCCTTTCTTCTATTACCAAGCAAAGTTGTGAAGACAATATACTATAAATATATATTATACTAGATCTAAATCTTAGATACAACACTTACCTACATACCTGTATATACATGTACGAACATAATGAACTATAATATTATACTGCTTTAAGTATGTAAAAAACAGGTTCAACTTACTGAACAAGTGCAGGGTTGTCATAACTATACAGTTCATCATTTGTCAAATCTCTTATTTTTTCACCATCACGATATTGCTCAATTCTTTGTTGACGCCCTGAAACAAATAATTAATTACTCGATTGTTAATTAGTAATATATTCCATACGTGTATACATGGGCTTTTAAATATGCTTATTTGCGCTCAATTGTCTTTCTCCGAAGCCAATGTCTATTTCACTTCCATTTTTAAAGTCAATAAGAGAAAAGCAACATTTGCATGATTTGTATAACTTGTTTCACAATCGATGTAAAATAAAGTTTAAAGTTAAGGAACATTTTGCATGAGAGCTGCATATTGTGTGCAGTTCTGTATACCAGCAGTTTTTCTGAGTTCGTGCTAATTTCATAGGTCAAAGGTCAAAGTGCGGGGGGTAATTTCATTGTCTAAATCCTAAATTGATAAATCATTCAAGTAGAAAGGATCTATGTTTGCAGTTTGTGCCTGGAAATAATGGGTTCGGTAATTAGAGTTCAGACAACAGTTAGACAAAATGAAAGTTGTCTATTTCAACTCATTCTGTAATGTTGAAACTTGCTTGATACAAATCATCGATAAATTTGTAATGAAAAAGTGTCAATTATCTTATTGTGTGTGTCATTTAGGGAGCGGATGAAAAATTAACCGATATAAATATATTCTGGTTTATATATATATACATTTCAAATTCACTTTTCTTACGGGAAGGCATCTATTGTGACGTCATTGTTTTGTTTTTTCTGAAAAGTTTGACTATATACTCGCAAACAGAAGACGTTACATTCAATACCTACTAATAAGGGGAGATAAATCTGCAATGTAAACAAAGAATTGCTTGCTACATGTACCTAAGTAGTGCATGTGATTCGTCGCCTTTGTGATGTAGACAGTATCGGATAGTTTCCTTGACGTGCAGTCTTTAGTGCACGTTGCCTCCACAGAATAAGTCTCCTGCCCCGGGGGAATCGCGATATAGGTCTGCCCAATCATCATGGTAGTGGCATCATGCAAGCGCCGGTTAGCTGTGTAGTACAATGTCATCCCAGAACTGTCTGTGAAGTCGGACCGAAGCAAAGGGTTGTTCCAGTGAAACTTGATAGAAAAATGATAAATCTCAATTAGTTCATACAAATGTTCGGTAAATATATATGAATTAGGTATAAAAACGAAAAATTATCAACAGTTTCATAACCATTAGGTCTGATATTAAATATCTGACTTTTCTTAGATCGCAGATTTGATTTCTAGAGGATTCTTTGTATATAATGTACACTTTGATTGTATTTTTTTTATATGCGAAAGAAATACACTTCAATTTTCGGTTATTTTTGCGCTTGATGATTGTCTAATCATGATTTTGATAGCCATTTGTTTAATTAGGACTATGTTCACCATAAACATAAATATTTTGCATTACATAACTTTTCACGTTAATACTTCATAACAAAGATGCAAATTTTAAAAGGTATGAAATAGATCGCTGCAGAATAACGGCCTTTGCGCGTATATTTCCAATCCGTGTTGGGATAGGTCTTGCAACAACCGTATCTGAGAACGTTGTCAAACACCTATCATTGAAGAAGATCTTACTAGTGTGTGATGAGAGAAACAATATATATTACTAGTCTAGATGACCTTTCACGTATTGTTGTCCTGTCTAATGAGAGGAATGTATCCGGATGTCAAGACGGGCCTACTTATATAACGGAACTCAAAATACGTCAACACAAGGACCTATCGGTACTTCAATTCAATAGGGTGACACGTGAAAACTCCTACTTGTCGTATCATTTCACGAATTTATTGTACACTAGCGAAATAGGTTACCGAAATCCATTTAAAACAAAGCATCAACATAATTGTGTTGACCCGGAACTTGAACGTTCTGGAAAATGAAACACCATTCAGTCTCGCTAAAAAGTGACGTCACATTCACCGGAATGGCGTCATTTTTACGATATCAAAAATCACTTATGACGTTATCGTCTTGGCTCATTGCAAAGGTATTATTGTAATTATTTGATGGGCAATTATTGTTTTTTGAGTATTTTCATAATGTTTCAGTGATATTACACACTGAATAGAATTTCTGGTTCTATTACCGAATGGGCTTATATCTTTCCCACGTTAGTAAAAAGGAGTGTAATCCAAATCGGTTTAGTGAATGAATCTTTTCATCAGCATTTCGCTTCGAGTGAAACCAATTGCATAACTGACATTTTGTTTTAGTTTTGAATGTCATAGTGGCTGCAGGATAAACAGAATACATGGTTAGTATCTTACAATACAAGGTTGATTCTGGTGCTTGACACGACTTTCCTACATCTCGCACCAAAATAAATCTTGTATTGTTAGATGATAACCATGTATTCTCTATTCACCTTTTACAAATACTAATTCTCATTGATTGATGTATTATATTCTAGGCATGTACATCTTATTAAAGCTCGGAACGTCTGATACTTTTTAATAAATGGATTAATGCTCTCACTTTTTATGTGTCTTTTAATCTTTTGTGTTTATTGAATGTTTCATTTGTACATATGTTCAAACAAATACTAATTGTTAACATTTTTCATAGATCTTTTTTTAGACTTCTTAATACATCTTCATACCTGGAAGGCTGCCTTCCTGTAACCGTTCTGACCTATCCTGAAGCCTACATCTTTGTGGACACACTCTCCAGTAAACCCTACTCCCCACAAGCCTATCAGAGTCAGACATTGTCTGTGCGCGGCCATTCCACAAGGCCATGGTGAGTTCATTGGGACGTCTGTGATTTCCTCGGCTACACAGTAATTTGATAAAAGGAAATGACGTAGAAATTCTTTGCATCTCAATATACAATATAAATATAAATTTATCATATGATATTCACGAGCGTTTGTTTTTTGTTTTTTTTTTTGGGTTTTTTTTTTTTTTTAGTGAAATCATTTGACAAGTAAATTCATGTAGGACGACTTTATATTACCAATCTCATTACTTGCAGAAATACATTAGAAATACATTAAGCAACATTTTTTGTAAAACATATGCAGATAATATGATCATTCATCAGCAGCTATAGATTTGTTGTCATCAATATTATCGTTGTCCTCCCGCTGCTAGTCGTCAACATAGATTATAACACTCTTCCGAGGGCCACACAATGTAGTAAAACCCGAGGCTTGCCGAGGGTTTTGCAACATTTTGTGATCCCGAGGGTAGAATATCCCTATCCTTCATATCCACTTATGAAAGAGTGTTTTTCTTTCATACCTCAACGTATTATTGCAATTTCACAGCTATTATATCTCGCTGTTTTGCAATAAATTCGAGAAAATCCACGACTGCAAGTCAATTTTCTATACATGAAATTTTGATATTTTCAATACAAATACCGTTGTTTGCATCTTTTATAATAAAACCAGTCAAGATTGTGGAAAAAAATGTTAAAATTTTACCGAGCAAATAGAAATTTTGTTGACGCCGTGACGTCATGAGGCTTTATTGCATGGGTAACAATGCAATACAGCCTCAGGCGACATACGTTTATTGCCCTAGATCAGCCAGTATTACACCTGTAGGTGTGAAAGAAAATTTGAATACTTACTTGTTTCATCACATCCAAATAACAGAATATGATGCATGACTTCTTCATTGTCAATGTAAGGCGTAGTAGCTACCATATGGTAGTCTCCATCAGTTGGTAGATCAAACAGCATACAGAAGTAGTTGGTCTCGGTAGGGGGAACCGCCGTCTCAGGGAACCGGATAGTGATATTCTGTATATCTGAATAGATCAAAATCAGAAAAATGCTCACCATGCTTGACGTGCCACATCATAGCAGAAACGTATATTATATAAAAAGAACATCCTTTGAAGATATTTTGTATTTTCATATTACCGAGTTGTCTGCCTTTGCGAGTAGGTATTGATTATCTTGGTTTTCGGAGAAAATGACGTGAATTGCGTCCACAAAAATGACGGCGCAATGATATCTACTCGTAAGGGAGCTAACTCTGTATTATGCGAACATTGAATACTATTATTATGTTATTATTTTTATGAGCAGTTTCATACAAAGATGTATATAAATTAGTGTCATTGTGCTTTTATAATTGAGCTTCCCAACGAAATCGTTGATGATAAGCAATAGCATAGAATTACTAACAGCAATAATCTATGTCAAATTATAGATATATATCTAACAACAAGCGTAAACGAATTTTTTTAGATAAACACGGAAAATAATGAGAACTTCATTTAAATTATTTCATCTTAGTTTAATTAATTCCATATTCTATCGCAAATTCCAATCGCAAAAATATCATATTTGTTTTATATGACTTTCTGCTGATATTAGATTAAATAAAATCTTTCAAATGGTTTGGTGTTCCCGCTCTGATAATTTTATCTTCAGTTTAAAAGAACCGAAGAACATCTTAGTTAAAATCCTGTTTAGACGAAGAATGAGTGGGTATGAACTACAATGACAAACACTAGATCTGTATTCCACTATTGTTAGTTTCCATTGCCAGGTCTGGTTGTTCTTTCTCTTTACATTAAAATAAAACAGCGATGAGTCAAATAATGATAGTCGAATAAATCATTATTCGACACGGAATAGGTATCACGTGGGAACTATAAAATCAAAATGTGACCTTCGAGATACCAAAACGACGTAAGTAAATTATGATTTATTGTTCATTAGTCCACCTTCCGGTGATTGTGACGTCATCGTGTTTACGTCAAAATATGACGTCACAAGCAGTAGAAAGTGGAACTTACCGACGACTACGGCACTAGTCTGATATATACAGAACCGTTCAAGGAGCTGCGTTGAACGGTTTTTTAGCTATAGCCAGGAAAAGAATCTTGGACGAACGGGCGGATGCACGAACGGACGGAGCCCAATTTAATATCCCCCGTAAACGCATTCCGCGGGGGATAATAAATTGAATGCTGTAGTACCTAAGTGGTTTTGGTATCTCGAAACCGATGCAATGAATAAAGACAGACGAACCATTCTCGTTCAAAGCATCGCACTGGAGTTCCCCTGTATCACAGTCGATCCACGAGTTAGCGGCCTGACAGGCAGGGTCAGAGTAGGGAGTACAGACCCCGGGGTGACTGATGTCGACTGTGAGGGCGGGGATACTCCCCTCAGTCCATACACAGTTCGGATCTCCTAGCTCCTCGCCGTTTGTCTTTCCATCACCATCAGAGTCCATCTTGCATAGTGAATTTGTCCATCTCTGGTAAAATGAAAAATGCTTCTTCTTTTCTAATTAAATCATAAGTAATTCATGCAGAAAATAACCAATAAACACAGGGGTCGAACTCAAATGTATGAGATCTGGAAGTTGCGATTGCCAAAGTGAGAATAAAAACAAATTGGTTTTCAATGCACGGATATTCCAAGTTTGCTTTAAGCATTAAAGAGGCTTTATATATCGTGTTATCAGTCAAATTATATAAAATTTTAACATATCATTTTTTTTTACTAAATCACTTTTCTCAGGTTTAACAATTTCTCGTATTAACCTACAAAAAGTCAATATTTATGTAAGCCGCTGAACACCACAAGTGTAGATGTTACTATTCTTAGCGTTATATGAACTGCCATACTGGTAAAATAATAGTCAACCTTCATGGTAGATATTACTAAATATGCATACCTTAAATATTTTTCGTGGTTGAACAACTTCTGTAATTGATTTACCCAAGTGGGAGACTTCTTGGTTTTACCATCTTCTTTTTACAAACGTGTTTTTTTTTTTTTAATTTTCAGAACAGTGTTTTTTATGCAATAGTTGATTACGTCATCAAAATCTTCGGAACTCTCTGTATTCAAAATTATTTATCTGTGTGAAAAGGGGTTTCATTCATTTGTCTAACAGATAGAAATGATTAATCCAACAAATCATAAAGTCATGTAAACCAAAATTTATATTAACATACAGTCTAGACGCTATAAACCATATAGTAGTGTGCCCAAGGGTGCTGTTTATAACCGCTGTTTTTTGGTGTTTTTTTTTTCTTCTAAAAAGATGCATGGAATATACATTATCTAAAGGAGGAGAAATTCATCAACTGTGAATTAAAGAATATCTAAGAATTAATTATTGAAACAATATGCGAGGCTATCGACCATCAGGCTCTGATTTTGATCTAGTTTCAGGTAATTGTAAGTGTCGTTTCTGAAGAATTAACTTAGTATTAAAGGTTATTGTATAGATACTATTTTTTTTTTTTTTTTTTTTTTTTTTTTTTTTTTGCATTATCCTAAACATCTGCGGCAAAAAAAATTGCTTAGTAGCAATAACTCAAAAACAAGCACATTGACATGTTTTCTTCTATTTTTTCTATGTTATGAACTCCTTTTTCCCCCACAAAAGCTTTATTAGACAAATTTTAAGTACAATAACAACTTTGAAATCATTTTGTCATATATTTAACATGCATTTTTATCTGAATTATCGTGGATAAATACAATTCGTGATAATATAAAGTAAGTTATTCCACAACTAAATCTATACATACATTTCCTGCGTTCATGAAATCTACACCGAAGGGATTTCTGTCTCCTCCACCCAGCGGGTTTAGATGTCCGACGCCTCTCCATATGTAGTTGACCTTACAAGGGTGGGGCACTTCTCCGCCATTTGGGATCGCATTTTGAAAACTCGGGTAACCCAAAACCGTACCAACACACAGTAAAGCAACCAAGACCAACAAGGTCATTTTGAATTGACAAACAGAATATGTACGAATTCTGTACAAGCATTTGAACGTGTTATATATACATGTCAATAAGCGGATATTTCCGCTAAGTCAAGTGTTTCTAATGCTTGAGTTAGCTGCTATACTTGTTACTAATGGGACGACAAATGAGTGACGTCACAGACGCATATGATACATTGGTGTCATCCTGCCGCTGCACCTCGTTACCCCATTGCTTGAAACAATTCTTCCATTTAGAATCATCAACTGTAAAAACATGATAGCAAAATACATAACATGACTATTTAATTGTTCGTTTGTCGATATTGAATATTTTACAATTAATGAATAATTCGATGACATCCGGGAGATACAATATATGATACAATGTTTTGTTAAAAAATGACTTGCTCATCAACACGAAATACACAAATCCCCACAAATCCATTACACAAGCTTCCAATTTCTTAATTTCCCATAGTTTCGTGCCTACGAGTTAAACGGTGATGGAACGGCAATAGCTGTACATATCTCCAACGTTCGAAATTAATGCCTGTCCGTCTGCCTGACAGACAATTTTTGCCATGCAGCTGGTGCTATAAATCGGCAACTTTTTGGTCCAGATAGAGTACTATAGCACTGTACAAAGGTTGAAGATAAACCTATACAAAACAAATTTTCGTAATCATTAATATTCTGGTTTTCAGTCAACTTTGTTGAGAGCGATACTAAAACAGATATATGGATTTTTTTGTTGGTAAACTATTACTTTGCTAGTATATTAACTAAAAGGATGAATTGTAATTTTGTAAGGACCAGTAACTTTCAGTCAGGACCAGAAAATATTAGGGTCATCCGGTCCTTAGGACCAGCATTAAAACAATCCTTAAGGGATAACTCTGCATATTTTAACTATGGATGTTTAACAGTGAGGTTGTCGCCGAAGATTCCCTACATATTCAAGTTGCCATGTTGATTTGATTGTAATACTCCAGGAAGGTTTCCGTTCATAAATAACCGCTGATGTTTCCTTATTTACGAACAATACAACGAAGGACTCTAAGCAGTCATATTAAAACTAGAAACTGTCTTTGGACAATTTGACAGGCATTTCACCAATAAAGAATTATGGTCAAGGTCATTCATATTAACAAATTTAGAAACACCTTATCTCAAAATGCTACAAGTCCAGTATTAGGTATATAGGCCTTTCAGAACTTGTCAAGCAGTATTTTAAAGTTTCAAAGTTATTGGAGCTTTGACCTTGAATTACGGTCAATGTCATGCATATTAAGAAACGCAGTAGTCATTTATATCTGCATGCTTCGGACCAAATATCAGGTCTCTAAACCGTCCAAAAATTGACAAGAAAGTTGCTTAAATATTTAGGTTATTTTGCTTATATGACCTTGAACCATTCACCGACATATTTAACCTGCTACTTCAAAGATTCCTATGACGAAGAATAAAACACTTTTAATTCAATTACTTAGTATAAATATTTATAAAGCCCATGTGATGCGATGGTATAGTGTATAAGATATACAATACAGCCTCTATACTGCACAATATTTAACATTAGTATTTTCTCTTGGAGTATTTCCCGTACAAACGAAATAATACTAGCCCGACGCCCTCAACCCAAAGTAAAGTACAGAAGTATTAGTTACATGCCCGTGCTATAAATCTTTAAATAGCACAGGGGAATCCGAAACCCAACGTTAACGTCACCACCGGCAGGGGGGCGCTACGTATAAAACCATTCGGAATACCCTACTGATTCCATAACGTAAACAATGCAATCCTATAGATATTTGCCCTTAACGGATTGACGGGTCGCCAGCTGTCAATCAAACCGCGCGTGAATTTGCAATGTTACGATATTTGTTCCAATATTGAATAGGTGCAAATGCATGTATGCGCGCACGAGTCGTGGCTACATACTGCATGGCGATTGATCAATTGGCAGGTTTTCAAACCCATGTTTCGAGCAGTGATAATGCAGTGCAGCGGGATGACACCGATATAGATGGTATTGGGTGACTAATCCCCTTTATATTACATGACATGCTTCATTTGTCACTGGTTAAATAAACCATTGGAAACAATTGGCTTAGCGGGAAAATTCCCCTCTCAAAATCTTATTATCTGTTTAAAAGCTACATTATTGAAGCTTATCAAAATATTGACGGCTAGTGTTTGAAGGGATGCGGGTACGAATCGTTCAGTTTCAACAAATCATATTGCTTATTAAAAACATTTAATCTGTGTTTACAAGATACATAAACTGTAAAGGTGTTCATTTTATTTTTTTTAATGCGACACTATGTAATTTATCATTTATCAATACCGGAAACACCCTTTGACAAAATTTATCGCTGAACATGAATTGTCGCTTCAAAGACAGTGCGAAAAGCGCTTAAACAAAACTACCACTGATATAAGTACGTTGACAGTGTATCCCTTTCTTCTGTACAAGGAATTTACACTTTTTCTTTGCGCGAAAAAAAATGTTTCAGGATAAAACTTCCTACTTTAGACTTCTTTGTTTTGCATTTTTTTATGCCAGTCAATGTAATTTCATAGTTCTGATAAATTGAGCTATGTCCTATGCATCACAGGCTTCTGTGACATCCTTCACTTGTCACCCCGTCGTATAGCTGTTATTATAGAGCACTTGTCGTAACGGAAATCTCCCCTCTATACAGATATATATCTATATAACACGTTCAAATGCTTGTACAGAATTCATACATATTCTGTTTGTCAATTCAAAATGACCTTGTTGGTCTTGGTTGCTTTACTGTGTCTTGGTCCGGTTTTGGGTTACCCGAGTTTTCAAAATATGATCCCAAATGGCGGTGAAGTGCCCCACCCTTCGTGGGTGGAGGAGACAGAAATCCCTTCGGTGTAGATTTCATGAACGCCGGAAACGTATGTATAGATTTTAATGTGAGATAGTTTATTTCATATGATCACGAATAATATATATTCACCATCATTTAGGCAAATGTAAGAATGCATTTTTAATATATGAAAGAAATTGTTTATGATGTTTTTGTACTAAAACATTTTGCTGATAAATAGATTTTTGAAAAAGAGTTCATACCATAGACGAAAATATAAACATATGTTCGTGAGTTCGTTATTAAGCTATTGCCACACAAACCTACCTAGTTAACAAAATGTTGGATTTTATGGTTACAATGTATTTTCTGCTGTTATTATTCCTTTCTTTCTATCTTTTTTTCTATAAGGGAATAACCAATTTTCAAAAGATCCTTTATGGGTAATTTTCAGTTTAACTGAGTTGATTAGCACATTAGTATTTTACCAGACATGGACCAATTCGCTATGTAGGATGGATTATGATGGTGATGGGAAGACAAACGGCGAGGAACTAGGAGATCCGAACTGTGTATGGACTAAGGGGAGTATCCCCGCCCACACGGTCGAAACTTCTGTATTGATTCCACAGTTCTCGTGTGATTTGTTAGATTGTATACCTATTTTGCATCGAATTATATTTTATTTGAGTCATCGTTTTTGTCTATTTTTTATATTATTGTATTATTTTTTTATTATTTTAAAGGCAAAGAACAATTCATACTATTATACTTACACTTGCTAGGCTTGCTTACTATACGCAAGTACATGTACTAGCCGATTTTGTTTACCATAACTGCATGGTAACATTGAACTTTGAACTTTTGTATGAAAATGTTCTATGCAACGTAAAGGGGCTGATTTTTTAAAAGCAACACATGGCTTTATTTACATTTTGACACAACATTAGGTGTATATTGTTGTTTTTCATAGAAATTTGGAAAAATGTTAACAATATATATATGTATTATATTTATATATGATACAAACATTTTTTAAATCACCAATGTATAAAGAAACGGAAAAAAAGACCGGGGCGACATGCAGTGCTTTCATTTTTGTAAAAAATGATGGATGTCAAATGTAAACATTACCTCTGTGTCTGTGTTCGTCCTACGGTCGAGTCTTTGGGGTGGACGGGCGTGAGACCCTCTGACAGAGGTCAGTTATAAACATATCCTCTTGTCTTTGTTCTTTGAGAATTTAATCGTGTGTATTATAAAAACATGCACTGCTAGTAATCCACGTATTGACAGTTATGCGTCACCACAAATACATTGTATCCATCGAACACAAGTTGTCCCATCTATCGATGGCGATGGATCTAAGCGTAGATTATGTAATCACATGGATCCCAAGGATGTAATATCGTCAAGTCAGACGACAATCTCAAACACATTGAGCTACTTGAACACCGGTGTTTTGACAACTTCGGCAAACTCCTGTGTGTAAGCGTGCGTCAGCTTCGCCTCGCTGCACAATAACGGTCACCGAGTTCCCACATGTGGCCGAGTACAAATACTTTGTTATTACGCTATATATTAACTTTTAGCAAAATTGAGTATCTAGTTAAAGGTCTGATCTTATTAAATAAAATTATCTTTGAAATTTACTTTGTTTTTTGTTTATTTTACACTTAAATATTAAACTTTTTGTCGTCGCGGATGAATAATTCTATCTTACGTGAAAAGTCATCATTCGCTGTTCAATTGAGTAAGGTTCTCCCACTTTTGACCGACTTCTATTGAATAATTACGTCACTTTCAAATGACGATTTTATTGCATAAAATATAAATAAAAAGTCGTGTGAGTGTAAATATAGGGATTGGATTTTGTTTTTATGCTTGTATGGAGCAATTCCTCTAAGAATATATTCAATATGGGGCGCTAACAATCCTATAAAGTTGACAATGAAAGCTAACAGTTATGCAACACATATTATTTGCTTGTCATTGTAGTTTGTATTTAACTAAAATATCCTCCACTTTTTAAAGGGGTGAGCAGAATATTTACGTAGGGCACAAAATAGGAACTCATTCAATTTGTCATATAAAACAAATATATTATTTTTGTGATAGAATTTTGCTATAGAATATGGAATTAAAGAAACCAACATGAAAGAACTTTAATGAAGTTTTTCACCATTCTGGCACGCCAAGCATGGAGAACATTTTCTGATTTTGTTCTATACAGATATACAGAATATCACTATCCGGTTCCCTGAGACGGCGGTTCCCCCTACCGAGACCAACTACTTCTGTATGCTGTTTGACCTACCAAGTGATGGAGACTACCATATGGTGGCTACTACGCCTTACATTGACAACGAAGAGGTCATGCATCATATTCTGGTATTTGGATGTGATGAAACAAGTAAGTATTCAAATTATCTTTGAATAGCCAAACTTGAGGGGAACGATAATAGTATTGATGACGACAAAATTGATAACGAATACTAATTAAATCAGACATATTTTATTGTCAAATGTGCACGGGGCAGTTGCCAGGTGCTGACCGCTGGTCGGTGGTTTTTCTCCGGGTACTCTGGCTTTCCTCCACCAACAAACCTGGCACGTCCTTACATGACCCTGGCTGTTAATAGGACGTAAAAATAAACAAACCAAACAAATGTGCAATGGAATTGGGCACAAGTTGTACAACTTATATAAAAGACTACGACTGGTGATGGTGATAATGGTGGTGACAAATGATGATAATAATGATAGTGACTAATAATAGTGATGATTGTGATGGTAATAAAGTGTTTTGCGCATGCGTGTATATGTATTGTATATGTGATAATTTTTTTCCATATTCCATCGTTTTTCCTGCACATCATCTTCAACATTACAAATGACTAAATTGCTAAAACTATAATGAAAAATAAACATAAAACTAACACTAGTGATAAATGACATAGGTGTTAAAAGACATGTTTTCATTCAATATATGACTAAGTTTTATTTCGTTATATATTGAGATGCAGAGAATTTCAACGTCTTTTCTTATATAAAATCACTGAATGTGTTGCCGAGAAAATCACAGACGTGCCATTGAACTCACCATGGCGTTGGAGCTGCTAACCCACTAGAAATGTATGGTTTTCACACTTACCACCATGTTCAAATAGGAAAAAAACCGTTACTATAAAAAAATGGGAACTTCATCGGCTTTTAAAATAATTATTTAAAAAAAATAAATTGGTATTATCACACTTGATTCAAATATTTACATTTGGGAACTATGTATTTATTTAAAAAAAAATAAATTGGTATTAATTACATTTATATCTTTAGGTGTGTGTGGAAATTTATCACACGAACAATAATTGGTGTTTAATCGTATATATATATATATATATGTCTAATTAACATACACATCAAAAAAATAATATAAAATAATCTCTTTTGCCTTTGGTGCATGCGCAATCAGTATTTTATTCCATATAGGATATAGTTCCACGGTTTTTTTCAGGATGCAACTAATTATTGTTTTATATTTTTAACTTGAAGTAAAACTAGAAGCTCAAACATTTCTATGGTGGTAATTGTGTAAAGTAAGTAACATTTTAAACTGAAGAAAAGTACTCAATCGTCAGCTCCTATTTTTGATAGTGAAATGTTATTTGTTAGCGGTGGAGCATCTTAAATATATTTATATTTTACCGAACGTATTATATATGTAAACTAATTGTATTTTATCAATATTCTATCAAGTTTCACTGGAACAACTCTTTGCTTCGGTCCAACTTCACAGACAGTTCTGGGATGACATTGTACTACACAGCTAACCGACGCCTTCATGATGCCACTACCATGATTATTGGACAGACCTACATCGCTATCCCCCCAGGACAGGAATCCTACTCAGTGGAGGCCATGTGCAGTAGAGTCTGCACGTCAAGGAAACTATTTGATAATATCTATATCACAAGGGCGACGAATCGCATGCTCTACATAGGTAGCACGCAATATATAGAGGAAAATCCTTGTTTTCTGATGAAACATACAGCTGTATTTCATCGAGTGCGATGGAGACTTTGGTGTTTATAAAGATATCAATGTTTCCACTTCACGAGATGAAATATACATTAACTGTTATTCGAAAAAAAAACAAGAAATATTATATTTATTACACTTTTGTCTCTATTTTAGGTCTAAACTAGGCTTATAACAGTACATGCATATCTATCTGCCGCAATTTCTTTAGTTCCACACATGTACATGGGGCATATATTTTGAGGAAAAATACTAAAAGATAATCTAATGCTATGTTTCATCGATTAAAAAAAATAGGAAAGATACACGTAATATTACATTTTGGTTTGATATTTCAGGAAAAGGTACCCCCCCCCCCCCCCATAAACAATATTTTCACTGTAAATGCTGTGTTTTCATTGGTCAATGAGCTAAAATATCAAAACTGATATTTTCACTCAAATAAAAAAATACCACATATATTTTCACCATAAAGCCGTGTATTTCACTCCAAAGAAATGTAATGAATTTATATCAGTTAATTTTATCCGCTCCCTAAATGACACACATTAACATAAATGTCGATATTAATTACATTACAAAATTATCATAATTTGTGTCAAGCACACTGCGGCATCTACAGGAAAACGTGATCAGTAATTGTACGAATTATGCAAATTCAATTAACGAGGTACACTTTGAAAGAGACAATATGCTATTTATCTATAAGATTTGTCTCCGTGTACTTTGTCCCAAATCTGTATTCTTCGCAAATATTTTTTTATTTATTTATCTATTTATTTATTTGTTTATTTTCCTTGGTTGCATAAGTTATACATAATATATGCTTGGTGTAGTAGGTATTACTTGGGATTCTCTCAGAAAATATACTTAAATAACCTAAAAACATGCTTATTCGATAGACGATATCTTTCAAGCATTTGTCAACAACATCATAATTTTTTTTTTAAACGAACATTTAAAAAATACAACCATTACTTAACTAGGTAGTTATATGTGTTGTTTGAACTCAAATTTACAAACCTATGATTTGAAATATCATTTCTACTCAATCTATCAATTAGTACATTGAAATTTTCACCCTTTGACTTTTGACCTCTGAAATTTTTATGAGCCCAGAAAAATCAGATGATCTGAATAGCACACAATATGCAGCTGACCCAAATCTATCTTAGTGCAAAATAGGACTTATCACTGAGTGGCCGTAAATTAACCCCTCCTTTGGTATTAACGCAAATCTCGTAACTTATTCAAATCAGGAAAAATGGAAGAGAAATGAAAGATATTCGCGGAGAAAGACAATAGTTGAGTGCAAATAAGCGGCAATCTATCTTTAAATGTATGACACAGAACTCAATACTAATTAACAATTGGCTTTGATGATTTGTTTAAGGGCGTCAACAAAGAATTGAGCAGTATCGTGACGGTGTGAAAATACGAGATTTGACATATGATGAACTGTATAGCTATGACAACCCAAAACTTGTTCAGTAAGTTGAACCTTTTTTTTACATACTTAAAGCAGTATAATATTATAGTTCATTATGTTCGTACATGTATATACAGGTATGTAGGTAAGTGTTGTATCTAAGATTTAGATCTAGTATAATTACATCTATAGTGTATTGTCTTCACAACTAGGCTTGGTATAGAGTAATAGAAGAAAGGAAATGAATATTGAAAACTCCTACAGCTTTTATGCATCCAAATATATAGATTTCCTCACATTAACTATATGTTACTTATCCTGTCAATTGCGTTATTAAAAAAAAAAATAAAAACAATTGTTCGTTTTTTGACTAAAAAGTTTCGGGAAATTAACGTCCTTTCTTATTTCGATTTCTTATGTTTATCATGACTGAAATTCACAAACGATCGTAAACATGAACATACACGTTACACGTTTGGGCTTCATTTTTTCATGTTTTCTTTGTCGTCCTCTGATCATCTACTCCTGAAGAATGTAATATGATGAACTGTATAGCTATGACAACCC
Organism: Argopecten irradians; assembly: GCF_041381155.1. Lineage (NCBI taxonomy): Eukaryota > Metazoa > Mollusca > Bivalvia > Pectinida > Pectinidae > Argopecten > Argopecten irradians. The sequence continues at coordinate 45,123,594 of NC_091137.1, read as the reverse complement.
AAAACTTGTTCAGTAAGTTGAACATGTTTGTCACCAGTCATAGTGAACAAGTAAAACATATTTAAAACAATGTAATTTTATTGTTCATGTATACAGGTAATTACTTAGCATTTATACATGTATCAAGATTCCTATGGCTTTACCGTCACATATTGGACAGGTTCTTTATTTGAGTAATCGAGGAAATATTCCAATCTCCTATAGCTTTTTAAGTATACAATTCAAATAAAATTACGTAGATTTCCTCATATTATTCAAATGCCATTATTCCTGTCAATTGCGTAAATGTCATTCAGAATTTTTGACTTTAGTCCGCACTTACTTAAAGTTTAGTTTGAGAAATAAGCGTCCGATTCTCTGTGATCACCATGGAAGACGTTCACTATATAACGATCATCAACATTTACATACTCGTTTGTCATCATCTATTTTCCCTTCCGTCATCAACTCCTTATTTATTATGTAGTATTCCCTAGTCGAATGTTGAACTAGCAGTATTTTGCATTACACGAAATACCCTATAATGTTTGTGTGGTACTAGTATCTCCATTGGTGATGGAACGTAACTCGCACAAGGGGGCAACTGAATGAAAATTGGTGTTGTCATACAGTTTTTGTATTTGGTGGATGGACTGATGAGTATACATGACAGTTATGTGGGTTTTTTCAGAAAATACGAGATTTGAAAATTTATTTAAAAAATCGGGATATTTATGCCTGCTATAAAACAGAGAAGGAGACGACAGTCGCCATATTGAAATTTTTTACCCCCACCTCGATAAAGGGTTGTTTTTTTCACAGAAAAAAGGTATACTATTGTGAAAAATAATAACTTTTATCGAGGTGGGGTAAAAATTCCAATATGGCGACTATCGTCCCTTTCTCTGTTGTATAGTAAATATCCCGATTTTTTAAAGAATTTTTCAAATCGCGCACTTTCTGAAAAAAAAATCACATGACTGTCATGTATAATCATCAGTCCATCCACCAAATACAAAAAGTGTATGACAACATCTATTTTCATTGAGTTGGCCCCCTGTGGTAACTCGTTGTAATCCAGACATCAATTCATCGAACCAAACCTTAGTCGAGTAGCCGACTGAAGTCAAACTTTCTGAATAAAACTTTAACGCAGGAGCAGAAAGAATAAAATGATAGCAAATCAAAAGGAAATCTATTCCGTCTTTGCATATTACAGACTTAACTACCTTGCAGGTAGGTATCGATTGTTACGTCATTATTTTGTGAGCACAATTTACGTCGTTTTCTCGACGTCACAATTAATACCTACCCATAAGGACAGGTAAATCTGTAATATGCAAATACAGAATATTCTATACCATCTTAACTTTTTGTAATCATCCCGTAGAAATGTCGTTACAGCGGTATATCACCTTTTGGTTTCGTTACATTACCAATAGAAATGTTAACAATAATAGTCCCGCACAAACATTATCCATATCACGTGGTATGAGAATTAAACCGATTCATTTTTTGGATATATACATCAATACAGTTTTATGTGTTTGTCTTTTTCACAATAATAGTATAAATCTACCTTGACATAGGCCTGATATTTTTTATTTCAGGTTTGAGGATCCGATTGAACTACGACCCGTAGACGAATTGAAGACCACCTGTACATACAGGTCAATAGGGAAAGATAAAACCACGTTCTTTGGAGACGGAACCTCCGATGAAATGTGTTATGGTTTCTTTACCTTCTACCCAGCAGAAAACATCAAAGATCCTTTCTGTCTTGCGTGGAAGGGGGCGATGTATGCAAGTTGAGATCATTCGAAGACTTCCCCGTGATTGATGAGTGCAACGTTCACATCTTCGAGAACGAATCTCATCCAAACACTATTCGTCTTTATAATGACTTATACATTCGCTGTAAGCCGTTTGGACCATGTCTGCCAGAGTGCAAGGACTTCCTTGTAGAAGAACTTCGCCGGAACAGATGCATACAAGGGGAAATTGGACAGTATTATCGGCAATATGCCAAAAATTCAATAGAACGCATGGCATTATGGGCATGTATCGACTCTTGCAACGTCGAAATTGCACTGGAATCCGTTCAGTGTGAGAATTCGGCATGTGGAAACTCAAGTAGACTATGTTCTGAGGCAGATGTTGTAAGAATGGTAGCGCCAATATTTCTCATCAGTTTCTCTTTTGTTATTTACAGACTCATTATCTAGTTTTGAGTATCAATCTCGTTCAATGACGTCATGCATGCGTACCGTATACTAAACTATCAACAGACATTTGAGGTGAATGTTAATTATCTGTTACTGTCTGTATCTGTAGATTACCTTGATAATATTACTTTCACAGTTTGTTAGTAACATAATACGGAACAATATTGGGTCTAAAAGAAACTTGTATCGAACGAGACGAAGCCTTTTTAAACTTTAAACTTCTATCCCAAATTCTGAACTTTCTAATGAACAAAATGTAATACTAGGTTATACTCGTTGGTCAATGTATATATTCTGTATCGCTAATAATTTGTGTGAATTAAATATAATATCCTACTCGAGATTGGTGCATGTTATATGGTGTTTCTTTCTTTCTTATTTTTAAATGGTATGAAAGCGAAATTCCCAACCCCCTTTTTTACATCAACAACGGACACTACGAAAGCGTTTTGCTTGCGCTCAATATAAATATGTATGTGTACCAAGTGTCCTCCTGGTGGATAAAATTTCGATAAATAATATACACAATAAAGATTTATTTTACACAACTTCGATAAATCGCAGTTACATCGGACATCATTTAATATCAGTTATTAGACTAAGTGAATAATTATGCCTTCAGTGTACCGAACAATCTTATTTGCTGAACAATTTACTTTATCTGTCCATAAAAGACAAAATAACGTGTTTGTTTGTAACGTCGCTTCTGACTGACTGATACAATGGCGGAATGATTTAATAGAAAAAAAAATAATTCCTTAATAATTTTGAAAGTTTGAAGATAATATCTAAACTAGCATGACTTACAAAGATTAATTTGAATAGCTTTTTATGTTACAGAGATACCGGCGTATCAGTAACATCGGATTATATACTAAAGCGGTTTATTGTAAGATTACGATTAGGGTTTGAATTTTCAAAATTTTAAAGGCCCATTACCTTTCCGGAGCAAAATATAAAGGTTTCTTAAAAGACATTAACAACTTCAGAAAATGCATATCGATGACCTAGAATAAGGTTACGACAACAAAAATATGCAAGATTTCCTGCGTACATGAATACATATGAAAACAGTGGAGAGTCAATTCGCTGTTTTGCCGTCTGGCGCAGTGATAGTCAACTACCGCGCAGTATTTAGGACGACGGCGGGAAACACAAGACGACCCGCGTTAGGAAAATAAACATTTTATTTATTTTAATCAAATCGTTCACAAGATAATGATAAATGTAGTATTAACGGTAATTTAATTATTAATAAGACTCTACAAAATTATCGATCTTGTTTTACATTCCCATTTTAAAGATGCTCCACCGCTAAAATGGTATTTTTTCGCTATCAAAAACAGGAGCAGACGATTTTGTATTTTTCTTCAGTTGCAAAAGTTACTTACTTTACACCATTACATACGGTGGCTGGGAGCGGACATGAAATAAAAAAAAATTATTGCGTGTGAACGCAATTACCACCATTGAAAAGTTTGAGCGTCTAATTTTACTTTAAGTTAAAAATATGAAAAATAATTAATTGCATCCCGACAAAAATTCCGTGTCACTATATCCTATATGGAATGAAGTACTAATTGCGCATGCACTAATGGCGAAATAAATTATTTCATATTATTTTTTGTGTTAATTAGACATAAATATACACGATTAAACACCAATTATTGTTCAAATGATGAATATCATTTATGCTCTGTCGGCGGTGGAGCATCTTTAAAAATTAAAAGCCGTTTCGGAAAGGTAGTGGGCCTTTAAAGATTTTTTTATTACACCTCAGAGGAACATTTGAGCACAACAAGGGGTTCAACAATGATAACATTGATAGTATCAACAAATATGTATAAAGTATTAAAGTTATATGTGTCGTATTTTTCATACTCATGAATCAAGATGAGCTTTTAATATGTTATTCATCACCAAAAATTACCAACTTTTTGAAAATTACAGTGCTTTCAATGCACAGGTTTTAATTTTACATGTACAAATAAGAGCTGAAAATGATTTTTGGCAGTACTGCCAAAAATCATTTATTTACATCAATAGTGAAGTGAAATGAGTACATACGGTGAGACCATGAAGCCAAATTGTGGTCTACAAATTCATTACACATTTTTACAATGTTTTTAGTAATTATAAAGTGAATTCATATTAATGACATAAAAGCAACAATTTTTCAGTACAAAATTTCTGTGTTATAACTAACGTTTATAAGTCATCTGAAGCCATTTGAAGGTTTTTACAGCTTTATTCACCAAACCTTATGGTTTTTAATAAATTAATGATGAAAAACTAGCATGTCACTATTATCGCCCAGTTACGGCACATATAGCTTTAAATATCATACATGAATACATATAGGAGCATTGACACAATGTACATGTACCTACATTTCGTATTCATATGTACAATGTAGACAGGATAACACATTTCCCCCTTATTACTGGTATGTTGATATTATATAAATGTGCTTTACTTTCATCCATATTAAGAAAAACAAATATTATTACAAACATATATATGGGATGTTTTTTTGTTAAAACCAGACAAATGTGATTGAATTGAAATTAGCCTTTTATCGATTAAACGACAATTGATCATGAAGTAGACTTGCTGTTCGCAAGTTGATACTTCAAATAATATACAAAGGTATGATATAAACTTTTGGTACAAGGTGGGGATACGAAAACGTCACACTACTAATATTAAGATGTATAAAACCAGGGGTCTTGATATAACATCACACAAACAAGATAATGACTTAGTATCAACACAATGTGTTAATAAATGTAACCTACAATTCAATAATTAAAAACATTATCAAATGGCGTCCCAATAAAATCTAAACTCTAATACAAGGAGGATGAAGGGGAGGAGGTGGACAGCTTAAGGATTCCAAAGTAAACGGTACAAATTACTGACCTTGACATGTGTCCATACCAGAACTGACACCTGTTACAGTGGTTGGCCTGTGTACAGTGTGCTATCGTATATATAAATTGAATTATAGTGCGCTATACAACTAGAGTACCTTTCAAACGTGATCCTAATAAATTGATAAAGGTTGCTTTCTGAAACTGTTCCATAAGTTTTTTTAAGAAGCGACCAGGTAAAAGGATGATTGACGGGTATCCCAGAATGAAACCGGTGTAGATACAGGGTGTAGATATCAAGATGCCGTAGCGGGTACACAGATGATTGACAGGTATCGCAGCAAGACACCAGTGTAAAAATAGTAAAATGCCTTTGATGATAATTGCGTTAATTAACCGTATCTTGAACAATAAAACCACACGGCCCAACTCCTTGAGTATTGTGTGAAAAATGATTGATTTAAAGAATATCTATCAGATATTAATCAGCATTCTTAATATGCAATACGTGTTTGTATACATGTATTTATTTGGTTTACAAAAAGTTTCCAGAAAACAATGATAAAATAAGAATATTTATATCAGGACCGGGGTTGAAACAATGTGGGTGTAAATCTTGTTCCCTGCCGAACCCAGGTACCTTTCCCAAGCAAAGTATAAAGTTGGATCGTTAAAAGAGAGAGAAAAAAAATATTTCTCTGTAATTAATTGACACTCAGGATACGTGTACCATGCTTATCACAGGGACCTGGCACGAAGAAAAATTTTAACCAATAGTATACATATATATATTATAGTATCATATATATATATGTATACTGTTAGTTTAAAAAAAATCGTGCCAGGTCCCTGTGATGCTTATCATACATAATATGTATATTGTTGCACATGCAGTAGACTGACATGTATATAATTATCTGAACGCCAACATATTTATCAACAATAGGTGGGTGTTGTTTTAGGAAACAATGGGAAGGCAAATATATACTGTTTTATATAAGCTGTCTTTACTTTCACCTGTATGAGATTACAACAAATGTAAAGATTTGTCGTCTGGCGAAGTGATAGTCAACCAAGCTACAGTACGTGGATAGAGTACATGTACTTGAACATTTCATATTTTGACTAGTGTATTTTTACTTTCTTCCTTTGAATTTTCCTGATCTAATCTACAGATGGATTTTGACCAAATTTGGTATACTTATAAAGAATTGTCTTCGCTTTCAACTCATAATATTTTCTTAATTTTACTTAATGTATTTTTTTTCAGAAAACCTTGTCTTATCATGAAGCTACACTTTTTTCATTGTCATTTTTGTAAGAACAACGAAGGAAATGATGTCAAAAAGTTTAAGTAGTGCACACAAATAGTGATATTTTGAAAACAAAACATTAGAAAATAATGAAAATGTTGTGAGCTGATGTGTAAATAATTTTCTATTTTCTATAATTATGTTAAATCAATTTATAGATGAGATCAGGAAAATTCAAAGAAAAAGAAGTAAAACTACATGAAATAAACATTGTATAGATGTGTGGGGTGTTTCGAAAAGACAATTGTCGCTCTGTCCATCGGCAGTAACCGTTTTTATGAAGATGTGTTAGAAATGTGATTTTATAAGCCGCTAAAGCTAGGGGGTTAGAACGAATATACGTACCCGGCCTACTATACCTTTCGGCCGACGACACCATTTTCTGTCTAAAAGTCTTTTGAGCTACAATATTGCAACTAGAAGGGGGGGGGATAGGAGTTTTGAGTCTTGGAGCTTTCCATCTTTTACCTATATCATGGCATACATGTATATAGTACTCACGTGACATGTATATATGTAGAGTATGATTTTTACCGTTTTTTTTTTTTCTAGACCCCTAAAACGCCTAAAATGGCCTTAGGGCACTCTGGTGGGTCCAATATATGGACCAATATATATATATAGAATTACAATGTAGTTACCTATAATATAATTATATAAATTATATAATAGGTAACCACATTGTAATTCTAAGATCCATTTCCTTATATGTTTTAATAGTAGTCTCTACATGTATTATACATTGTACGTGTACATCATGTACTACTAAATATATAAATGTATATATATATATATATAAAATGTAGTATAAAAATAATTTTGTGATGGAGATACTCCGAAGTAAAAGGATATAAACTCTTATTAAAACGTTCGTGAATGGGGATACTCCTGAAGTAAAAGGGATATAAACTCTCTATTAAAACGATAGGTCACGTCTGGACGACGGACGGAAGATTTCTGACAGATGTCGAGTATATCATCAATGTACGTTCCTGATATCGACGCTTCTAGGTGACCGTATACTACCGATTTCCATACAGGTGTGGTAAAGCTGGGTTGCCTTTGGGCATGCGTGGTAAAGGAATGTAATATGGCGGCAAAGTAAGCGTACCGTTCACTTGGATTGAGAGACCTGTTGATATTTAGGCCGAGGAGAGGAGAGGAAGGAAGATTGCTTGTTTTTAGATCACTATATTAGTAAGTGGTTTCAGACAAACCAAATCGTCTATGCACAGGGTTTCCTTTTTGATACTTTTGAAATAAGTTCGATGACGGGAAAATGAGGGCACGACTGCTATGATTCATAGGCCGGGTTTCCGGAGTTTCTCCTTAGTATAATTATAGATTATAGTAATATTACCTGAAGTCAGTTACTATGTTTTATAACTATTTCTGAAACATTGATACCATTTGGATAATATCTAGCATATCGACATGATATTAGAAGTAGCCTCTTTCGATTATAAGAGTTCGTCAACGGATATGGAAATCTGCATGTGTGCATTTGTACATGTGCAATACGTATACGAACTGGATGGGGTCATTCCATAGAAGGCTTATATTAATTAAGTCTACATGCTCTTAATGTGCATGATTTTGGTTAGATTCATATCACTATCCCACAAATTAAATATCACAAACGGGTTCGCCGTATATACACACAATGTTCATGTATGTATATGTATAAAATAACAAGTCATGCATACATGAAGATCTTTATCACTAACTCATTACATCATATATATGCGTATAAAAATCAAATGTCACTGTTACGATTCTAAAATGTTAAGAGTACTTAGTCATATCTGTGAGAAAATTTCAAAATTTATGTTTATATGTTAATATACAAATTATTGTTGTTATGTTTTGCTTATCTAATTCAGTAACAGAACAGTATGTTAAACTTCGATTCTGAAGCCTGACGATTGTATATAAACCAGCATAATCCTTTAAATTCTTAATGATTTATAAGTTTAAACCAAGACCTTTACAACATGGGAACCTGGCTAAACTGGCCAAATGTTCTAGTTCCTACATGTGAATATACATGGACATGGTTCTTTTTTACTTACATGTGTATATATAAAGACATCTGATTTAGGCATTTTATTACACTGTTGGTTTTCTATAATGCAAGCAAATAACATTACCTAATTAGTTAATTGAGCAAATTAAAATTCAAGATTGAGTGAATTAACAGGAAGCTAATTTGAAAAATACAATGTTTACATTTGAAACATTGTAATACATACATACATTGTAACAATATTGTTAATTAGCTGAGCTCAGATTTTTAGAGTTGTGTACAATGTATAACAAAAATAACAAAATATTGCTAGAAAATAATCTTATGAATATTTGATGCTGAAATATGATACATTTTCTGATTTGATACTGTTTTTTTTATTTCAGAAAGTAAAATCTACAAGATGGCTGAAGAAAAAGAAGGTAGCAATTTAGTTCTTTCCATGCCATTATAGACTATGATTGACAGGATAATGTGGTTTTTACCCTCCCTCTTTGATTCTTGGCTCTTTACTATGCATATGTATCTATAGTCAACATACGATGTTAATTAATATTCTTTCTTTGTAGTAAATCTCCATTTATGTTCAAATTTCCAATGCAGTGATGAATAAATATATATGAAAAGTAAAAAAATAACTTAAAAACAAACATTCTGGGTGATAAAACAAACTTTAAGGATATATGTTTAATGTTACATGTCTCGACTTCTCGATGTACCTATACTCCTTCACATTTTGAATAAACTTAATGAATGTAGGGATATATGCTGATATTTATATATAAAGTCACAACATTACAGCATATAGCAGGGGTTTCATTATCGTACAGGAGAGGCGGTACAATTGCAATTTCAGGGATACTTTTCTATACCATCTGTATGCTATCTAATGTAATTAAGCCCAAATCAGGCGGTACCACAGCTAGGTTCAACCGGCAAAAAGTACCGGGTACCGCCTGATATTGAAACCCCTGATATAGTAAACAGTTTATTTAGCACTTCAATTCTTTTGCTGTTGTTACAGAGATTGTCATGACCCCATCCAAGAAGGGGAAAACAACACATATCAGAATTGAGAAGAGAAAAAAGCTTGACATGGGTCTAGATGATAGTGTGGAGCACGTCGGCGGTGGGAAAAATGCAGGACTTGTAGTAAACAAACAGGCGGAAGGTGAGTCTATTTACGTGTAGGGAAATTAAATTAAACCATATTTTACCCGAACTTTGTAGCAGTTGCCGTTGATAAAATGTATTAATTTACTGTATTATTTCATGTGTATAAAATATCTAATCTGTTCCAGCTCGCTGTAAACAATATACAATTTCATATGTACATGTACATGCATATTCTGTATTTGACCCAATAAGATCCCAGGACATTTTAAAATTTGAAAAAAAATGAAAAGGTGCTTAATAAGATGAAATTATTGCAAAGTAAAGTGCAAAGTTTTGATCGTTTACTCGACTCAATAAGCGCCCAGGGCATTTTAAAAAAAATGAAAAGGTGCTTAATATGATGAAATTGTTGCAAAGAAAGTGCAAAGTTTCGATAGTTTTAGTCTTTATTTAGTCTCAAAATGGGGAGGGGCACTAATAGGGACATGGGCGCTTATTGGGACGAATATGGTACTTAATTCAACACAAGATAAAGAAAAGATATTGAATGTTTCAGGTGATGATGTAGACCTTGCCCGACCCCAATTACAAATAGGATTTAACTGTTTCCTTGTCGACCAGAAAACTGAGAACAGAATGGTGGTATGTAATTTGTTTTGTTTCAATCCAAAAACATGGCAAAGACAATAGAAAAAAATGAGAAAAATAGCTTCATAGATAATCATTCTTAACTCATTCACCCCTGAAAATTCATGATGAACCGTTCCTGTCTTTAAAACAGAAGAGTTCAAATGTATTTTGAGGGGTGAATGACTTAATAAAGTCGGTGGACCTGGTAAAACTTTCATTGAAGGATTATTGAATTTAAAGTTGACTTTTAATAGTAAAGAGTAAGTTTTGATTGGGGCCATCAAAATATATAATTTGAAAACTTTATCCTTGTAGTCAATATTTCATAAATTTGTTAAACATTACAACTGTTAATGTTATCTTCTAATGCATCCAAATTATGTCGTGTAATTTCTGTAATTTGTATTAGATTTTAAGAAAACAGAGCAGTTAATGTCCAGTTGTTATCTGCTGGTTTTAGGAATCTAGAAGGTTGAAGTTTTGGTATGTTGACGGAACGGAATACCTGGACCAGGTGACAACAGCGTATGAATTTTTCAAGGAATTAGTAAAGCCAGAAAATTTCCCCAGAGGTAATTATTTATCTTAAGGAGTCCAGTTCCCTTTTTTGACATTCTCTGCTGTTTGAGTTGAGAAAAATGTGCAACTTGTCTTATGAAACGTCTTAATCCTACAAGTGGATAAGAATGTCATTTTAATAATATCTGAATAGCAATTTAAATCTGAACAATCTAATTGAAATACAGATCCTTAGTGTCACTTTGTTTATACAGGATCTAACAAAATCACTTTAGAGGTCATATTCTGGTGACCTTTGTACTGCAGAACTTTTATAATTCTGTTCAAATGCATTTTCTCCATCTAGCTTCATCAACTGAAAACAACATTTCATCCCAACCTACATATACATGTAGCTATGATGCGTTGGTTGGCAGAGATAAATTCATGCACAAAAATTATTCTGATAGATCTTGCAAACAGTTTTTTGCCTACTAAAATTCACTTCCAAATTTCAGGAAGTAGCAATTTCATTGGACAATTTGAAAGGTCACCAGAATGTGACCCTTAATGGGATGTTTTCAGATCCTTGAGCAAAGGAGTGAGGATACAGATCTGCTTTTTAACCAGATTATAATCTAAATTATGATATAACAGTTTACATATTGTATTATAATTATAAATCATGAAGATTTACGTAAAGTAGTATGATAAAACTTCACCTTATTCGATCAACACCAGAGGTCTACTCGATTTGCCCCCTTCTACTTCTAGAATATAACTTCCAGACACTTTGTTGCTCTTCTGGAAGCTCTTCCATCTCTGAGGTCCTCCAAGTGCAATATCTTCTAAGACTTCGAATTCTCTTCTTAGAAGAGCGCAAATCAAGTTGAACTCAGTAGTAGTATATATATTTGTTGCTCTTCTGGAAGCTCTTCCATCTCTGAGGTCCTCCAAAGCAAGTGCAATATCTTCTAAGACTTCGAATTCTCTTCTTAGAAGAGCGCAAATCAAGGTGAACTCAGTAGTATATCCCTTACTGTTACATAATGTCACCTTGATTCAAATCAATGTCATTTATTACAGATTATGTTGGATTTATTAAGAAATGTATGAAACAAATGCAGAGGCCAGAATATACTCTGGCAAAGAAAGTGGATCTGGAGATAAAGCTTCTCGACGAAGAAGATGCTCCTTTGAGTCCAGGTGAGTTATTTGTACTGATGATAAACGGCAGGAAGACGCTGATCTGGTTTCTATTAGTTGTGAAGAAACAGATTTTCTTTATCTTTGGCAATTAAATTTATTTTAGGTGTAGTTAGAATTCCAAGAGCCTGTACGATTAAAGTTATAGATATAATCCCTTTCTGAAAAAAAAACCCAGATAAATTCCACCAGTTGTTTAGTAAAGAAACATAAGGTATTCTCATCTGACAACAAAAATGTTCATACACTCTTTGTTTATAAAATTTATTTTTCAAAACTTTTCACAAAGGTTGCTGAATTATAGTTTAATCATTACTTGATTGTTTTCTACTAAAGGATTATCTCCCCTTTGGGTCATACATTATATTTGTCATGGCCTTGTATGGGGAAATGACAACATTTGCTCAAAAACAATTTCTGTTGCATTTCATACAAACTGTCTATCTTTAAAATAGTAACCCACTCTCAAAACAATTCTTCGTTACCAATAGATCGAATTGTCTATTTATGATTATGAACAATACTTAACACAAAATCCATCAACATGGATCACAGATTTTATCAATTATTAAATTTAAAACCGATAGAAATATAGACACTCATTTGTAGATTTAGTTTTACTTTAATTTTTTTATTGGTTTTATTTGTGTATTAAAAACAGTTTTGTTTGAACTAGATGTGTATATTTAAAATTAATATAGAAAGTTTTGGAAGCTTATTAACAATTAATATTTTGAAGAGAAAAATATCAAATTCAGGAATGTGAACATATTAATGTACATGTTTTGTCTAGCTAATTTACAAGTCTGCCACTTCCAATAGCAGACAATGTTACAAATATTAATTAAAGTTTTTATGGTCAATGACTTAGAGTTATGGTCCTGTTCTTAGCTAGTTGTTTGAACATTTTAGTAGATATATTTCCACCCAAATATAGTCTTACCAAAATTGATATTGTAAAAATGTATGCATGATGAGTAATTGTCTGCATTACACAATTATATAGTGATAATTTCACTTGCTTTATTAATTATGAGAAATAAATGCATAAACTCATTCACCCCTGAAGACACAATTTGAACTCTGCCGATTCAAAGGCTGAGACAGTTCATTATGAATGTTTAGGGGTGAATGAGTCGGTTAATCCCTTATTAATTCGTTTTGCAAAATCTGTAGTGCATATTATATGGTCTGTAGCAATAATGATACAGTCAAAAGAAGGTACTAGCTAAAGTTTTAACACGCACGATTTATACAATACTCTATATTTGACCCACTAAGCATTCACTGAAGATAAAAAGAGGGAACGGATATTTACATCAAATGTTAACTGATTAGCTTATATAATTATGCTAATAAGAATATATTATTGTAAATATGGGAATTGAACCTTATAATAAAATCCTGTAACTGTCCAATGGAGTACCATGTGCGTCCTGTGGGGACTTTTCCTAATCATAATTTCATAATCAAAGGTGCGGCATATATCATTCTTAATACTTCAGGGGTTACTATAACTGTCGTTATATCCACCCCTGGCATATATATATATCATAGCAAATCTGAAGGCATTTTCAGGAGCATAAACCTGACAAATCATAGGGCTACAAAGACTCCCTTTGAAGATTTACAGAGAGCGATGCCCAACTTCAAAGCCGTATAGTGTACTTTTACTTTAATTCTTTTTGATGTACATGAACATCAAAGGACCCATGGCCATCTACCTGTCTCATCTATTATCACACACAAAGCCTTCAATTTTTTCATGATATAGTCAAGGGGTGGATAAAAAGTCAGTGGTAGTAACCCTGGAGTATTGAGTGTGAGCATATAAATATGTCCGACAGACACTTCTAGTTGATATCTTTGTTTGTTATTTTGATTATCGACTTTTATTTATTACTGAAAGATCTTTGATCCTGGTTTTTCCTTTTTCATAGAATTCAGGAATTATTTAAGAACAGAGATTTTAAGAAATTCATCAAAATTTTATTGGTATTTTCTACGAGACACCAAGAAGAGGGGAAGACATTTTTAGGAAGATTTATGTTTATTGGCTCAAATATGGTGTATGTCTTCAAAACTTTTAAACTTCAACCATTTGAAATGGTAGTTTGAGAAACATAGACAGAAATTTGAGATTTAAAATTATGTACTTGTTATCAGAAGGAATAGTTTCCACTGTTCTATCGGAGAGAGGTAGGTCCTCGCATATGTTCTGTTTATAGTGTGATATCCTTATTTGGTCATGAGTCAATTATCATTGCTTGTGCACATTATTGAAACCATATGCCAGCACTTTGTACCAATTTGAGTTATGAGTTTCTGTTCTTTGTGATTCCTTGTTTATAATTGTTTTATCATGGAATTGCACCACTTTTCATTATACATTATTTATAAATGTCATTGATTTCATGCAGAATAACCTATAGGTATATGTAATTTGTATATATATGTACATGTGATTGGATGTGCAGAGAGCTATACTTAACTCAGTATAATTGACTTATAATTTTGACATCTTATGTAAGATATCGTCTGCATTGTCAGTATTGTTGTTTCATCTGCAAATTGTGTAAAATATTATCCCAGGAGAAAGTCTGGCATAAGTATGACTTAAATTGACTGAATTTTTCATGGATGATTTAAATCAAATCTTTGGATCTTATCCGTTGTAGATATCATCTCATTTTCACACCTGTATTCAGTTCATGCATGTTCGGTTTTTTTGTTGACTAGAGATTGCTCAGTTATTTAAATCACAAGTCCAATTTTCCTTACAATTCATTAATAAAAGTATTTTGTGACTTCCCCTCCCAAGATCTTAAAAGTTTATACTAAATTAGTGTTGGCTCTAAAAACCTAAGGAAAGCAACAAGTTTTGTTGCATCACGTATACTGTCTTACTGCGACTTATATGGATTCAGGTTTGTAAGGGGGATGGGATGGCATCTTTGAATTGTGAGGCCAAGTTTTTAAAATGTTTCCAATTTTCCGCTGAATACAATTTAAGATTACTTATGGAAATTATCTTCTCAGTTGACTGATTTCTTTCTCAATAGGTAAAAAGGCCCAGCTAATTTAGTGTGAAAACCCTTACATTTGCGTTATATTTGGTACAAATGAGGAAAAAGTGTGTTAACAGTTGTCTTAATTATTGGAAAATCTTTGAGAATCAAAATTACTGTCAGTAATTACTCAAAATTCAAGATCGAATTCGTGCCTAAAGAACAGGGCCCGGCACCATAAAACTTTCTCAGACAGATCTTTTACTCAAGCCTATGTAAAATCATATACTTCAGTAAAAAATCTGTCTGAGAATAGTTTTATGGTGCCGGGTCCTGATCTTTAACATTAGGCTAGGGTGTTCCTACTGTATGTGTCTACTTGAGACCTGTCCAGTGTGTCTCCATGTCTTATAATACCGTACATGTTTACATGAAAAGGCTTATAAGGAAGATATTTTTTGTGCGTAATAGTGTCCGTTTACTTGAAGAAAAACGTCACAAAAATGAAGTAGCGATGCAAGTGCTTTCTGTGGTTCAAGTTTCAGTATAGAGCCAGGAGATATATATTAGGATGTTGAATTGGTGTAGTAGGTTTGGTCAATAGCTGGGATATGTGGCAACTAGCTCTATACAAAGATGTAGTGACAGTTTATTGAATTTATGATTGGGGCTAGCTTCTGCTGCTGATGAGAGTTTTATGGTTGGTTGCAAAGAAAAAAAAATATAAATAGTATACATATAATATTAATAATGTAATTAATTTTAGTTCTGTGCTTTAGAAGATTTTTGTCCATGCTGTTTCTTGATTCAGCTAGAAGTTTGACGATGCATGTAATTTGTATGCATATTTGAGTTAACATTATTTTTGTCGTGTTTATATTTAACATCAAGTTTATGTTTCAAATATGTACACTTTATAAGTGATTCTGCAAACAACAACCAAAGAAAGTTAATTATGACCTACAGTAGATAGTTTATATTTTTATTGTTTTGTCTTGGTTATATCATGTTGATTGACGGATTGAATAAGAAATCCTCTCAGCTTAGAAGATTCACATTAATTTTGCTAATTGTAATTTTCATTGTTGGTAATATTGTAGTCACCCGTGGGCAAATTTTATAAAACCCCTCAGATGGTTCTAAGTGGTACAGTACATTTCTGTGCAATCTTTGGATCCGCAGGTATCTCTACATTACACATAAAAGAGCTGTTGTAGGCCCTGATACAGTACACAAGATCAATGTAACAGGGCCCTAACATTTACATTTTCTCCGAAATGTTCAAATTTTCACACAATTTCATGTAACACCTGTTACAGGCCCTGACATTGTATACTAATGCAGCAAATCCAGATAATGTACACAAATGTAACAGATTTATTGAAGGCCCCCAACACTGTACACAAATGCAGCATATCTGATGAAGGCCCCGACACTGTACCCAAATTAAAGATTGTAACAGATTTATTGAAGGCCCAACACTGTACACAAAAGCAACAGGTCTGTTCTTGGAAGGCCATGATACTGTACACAAATTTAACAGATTTATTGAAAGGCCCGGACACTGTACACAAATGTAACAGATCTGTTGAAGGCCCTGACACTGTACACAAATTTGTAACAGGTTTATTGAAGGACCAGACACTGTACATGAATGTAACATTTATTGAATGTCCCGATACTGTACGTAAATGTAAAAGATTTGTTGAAGGTCCCCAATACTAGGCCCAAACACTGTACACGATTTTGTAACAGATTTGTTGAAGGTCCCGATATTGTACACGAACGCAATAAATTTATTGAAGATCCTGACACTGTACATGATTGTAACAATTTGTTGAAGGTCCCCAACACTAGGCCCGACACTACACGATTTTGTAACAGATTTGTTGAAAGTCCCGACACTGTACACAAATGTAACAGGTCTGTTGAAAACCTCAACACTAGATGATTGTAACCAATTTATTGAAGGCCCTGACACTGTACACTAAAATGTATGCTAGATGTTTAATTACAAAAGCAATTAACAAGTCATGTACATGCATGGATGCAACAGACCTATTCAAGGCCCCAACAATGCATACACTGTATATATAAACACTGAACAGATATTGATGTAAAAGATATGTTTTAGGCCCTGCTACTGTACACGAATTAAATGATACTTATATAATCTGTCGAAGGTCCCGACATGTACGGTACACTGAGCTTTATTGTAATAACATACCAGTCAGTAAATGACAAGTATTCTTGACGAACTTAATTAACTCGTGTAATAAACTATGGACGTTAAGTGATTGTCTTAGGCAGTTTATTTAAAGATGCTCCGCTCCACCGCTGACAAATGTTATTTCTTCACTATCAAAAACAGGAGAAGACGATTTAGTATTTTTCTTCAGTTACAAAAGTTACTTACTTTACACCATTACCACCATTGAAAAGTTTGAGCTTCTAATTTTACTTCAAATTAAAAATATGAAAACTAATTAATTGCATCCCGAAAATATTCTGTGTCACTATATCCTATATATGGAATGAAGTACTGATTGTGCATCCACCAAAGGCGAAATAAATTATTTCATATTATTTTTTGTGTTAATTAGACATATATATACACGATTAAACACCAATTATTGTTCAAATAATGAATATCATTTATGCTCTGTAGGCGGTGGAGCATCTTTAATCTGGTTTTAATTCCTCAACATATGAACATGTACATTCTCCCATATAATATGCATCAAACATATACATATATAAATGTATTTCCATTCTTGTCAACAAAGTTACATCCACACATGTACTTTCATATGTCATATTTCTGTCATATCATTCTCAGCAGGCATTTCAAATATCTTCAAAAATTCAATCAAGATCTTATTTTAATTATATGCTAATCAGGGAGAAATGCTGAGGATATTTTTGGTAAGTAATAGTACTGTGTATTACCTGAGAGGCACTTGGATTTGAAATCTGTATGATTCTATATCAAACCACAGCAGACTTGTTCGGTAAGGCTAAAATCATCCATATCTACGGTACACGTACATGTGAACTTGTCATTTGTGTCAAAATGCACACATTACTCTTTTTCTTCCACGAATACAATTTACTCAAGTGTTAATTGAAGTCTGTGCCCTTTAAGTCATTCACGACAAGTTTTTAAAAATGATAAATAAAATATAAAAAAGTGCCGAAAATGGCACTTTTTATAAACTCATTTGACGTTATCAAGGCTTAAATTTTAAGACTTTTTCAAATTCTTGAATTTTCGCCTATTAATAATACAAGTCTCAAATTTGACTGGATCAGGTGTCTAGGGTCAAAGCATTAATTGCCAAACTGCTTTGATCATCTGTAGAGTTGATGAAGCCTGGTCAAGTGACAAGATCTTCTGTGGTTTAATATAGGAACACAGGCATAGATATTTCTTCTGTACAAATATATCTAATGGTTGTGTTTTTCTTTTTAATGATATCTCAAAGATGGGTATATAATAGAGACTGGAAAAAGGTATTAAAAACAAAAGAGATTTCTATTCAAATATTTCAATGATATATATTATCTTTCTTATGCAGCAATTAATTTATAAAATTGTTAGATATATATTGATTAATTTACCAAATATGGGATAGCATATAGCCAAATACTTGTGCAATTTTGCAGCAATTTGCTATATGTCCACAAACATTTGATCCATGGAAAATTGAGAAATGAATGTATTATATGCTAACCTTTTAGTCAAATTATGGATTTGTTAAAATCCAAATCCTTGAATTTTTTACCCTCCGGGGGGAAAAAATAACCAACTGAAAAGTGCATTGAAAAGTGTTTGTTAGTTAAATTGTCAGTAAAATACAGTTTTCCATTACTAAATATATAACCATTTGAGATATATGATCATCACATTGAATGTTAAAGAGTGACTTTGATTTCCACCCCCACTTTGAATGTTACACAATTGGTTTTCAGTTTGAAGATACATTGATCAATCATGAGTGGTATTATTCAAGGTAGCTATATATAGCCCTTACTGTTTTTGAACTATCGAATTATATGTTAAAGCATAATTATTATTAATAATATAGTGGAGTACTTGCATTTGCTTAAACAAACAAACAAAAAATTAAAATTACCATAGTATTAAAAAAAAAGTGTCCCAAAATCAAAATACTTCTATGATTGAGACAATTTTATTTGAAACATGGATTATTATAAAGTTATTATTCACCCCTGAAGACACATTTGAACTCTTCTAATTCAAAACCTGGAACAGTTCATTATAAATTTTCAGGGGTGAATAAGAGTTATTGGAATGAATGGGACGACCAATCTTGATTGTTCCACTCTTGACCACTGTATCTTTATAAAGTTATTTATTTCAAACATCAATTAGTTCGGCAAGAGGCACAGCTTTTGGGAGTGTAGCTATAATCACATCAAAATATCAAAATATATTAATGTGTTAAATGTCGCTGAACATCACTAATTTCCATCACTATATAGATAATGATTTTGAAAACTTTTAACTGTCTCAAGTATTCCATTTTTACCCATTTACCCATTAATTATAAATGTAACACTTTATAATGAAGAATGTTTATGAATTAGGAAACAAGTGGATGGCTATGTTCTCGAGAAGTGACTTGCTGAACTTACAAATTATATATATACTGAACTGGTAAAGTTAAATGGGTACCGAGGCTGAAACTTACGTTTTTTCTTATTCATTCTTTATGATTTGTTAATGATTATATACATATGTTATGTGCATAACTACATTGATAAAAAAAGAAGCAACATTTGATGTAGTATGGTGACATCTAGTTTAAAAATCATTTGCATGGATATATATATTCCCAATAGCCTGCAAATGAATATGTATGGAGGTGTATGTAAATTGAGACCTTGTAAAATAGATCTTGATTAACATTAATATGAAAATGCAAGGCAAAATCTTTCAAAGTTGAAAGTGTCTTGTGAAAAATATGTGTAACACAGTACTGTCAAAGTACATGTATTGTGGTCTTTGGATCAAAGTCAGCATGATATGGAAAATATTTCCCCCTGATGATACATTTGAACTCTTCTAAAACTAAGCTGGAACGGTTCATTTTAGAGTTTCAGGGGTTAATATATAGGATGTGTGTGCATGTTGTATTGTATTTGTATTCTCATTGTCTTGTGTTAGTCATTCACTGTATCTTGATTAATGTTAGGTATTGCTCAAAATTTAGGGCTGCAAATATAGCATCAAGGGAGATAACTCCTAACTTAAGTAATAAAATAAACTGCATTTGATATCAAATTAATGAAAATTTGAAATAAGAAGAGGAAGAAATACTGATGTTAAAAGCTGATTTTGAAATAGAAGTCAACTTTGTTAGTGTGCTTTAGCTCTTTACAAGGTTTGATATATTGATTTCCATGCTTCACTTAGGAAGTATTATCACTGTTACCCATCCATCCAGTAACATCATGTCCCAATCGGATTTCATATGGAGGTTGAGATATGTTGTATGAAGATTTCTAGTTGATGTTTACATCACTGATAACTTGTATATAATTCATCATGTTTACCCATACAGTTCTAAATAATTTGTTTTTTGCATGTTTTAATTATTTTTTTTTGCAGCACTGCATGAAGTTAAATGTTTCTCACCTTTAAGTTTGATGCTTGTGATTTCACAGAAAGATTTTGATATTTAACTTGTACATGTATTTTCAGTTTTCACTTATGTACCTTTTTATTTCACATATATACAGTGTTTTATATATGTACATGTACTGAACTATTTTTTAAAGATTTTAAACAGATTTGCTTCACCATGTACAGTAAATTAATACTTTCTCTTGGTTCAAGGATTTTGTCTTGGTTTTAAAAATTTGAAAGAGCCTGTTACTGACTTATTATATTTCATAGTTTTTTATTCAAGACATTATTAAATGCAGTTTTTGACAATAATCTTAAAGGAAAGAAAATGATCTCCAGACACTCAATATGCAGCGAAAAGTGTTTGAATAAGATTTTGGAAAGGTTATTTAAAATTCTGAATATATCTTCAAAAAATGTACAGGTGTTAACGATGACAAATCTGTTTCCAGGACTAAACAAGGAAGACACGAGACCTGTGGAGGAGATCGTGAGAGAGAAGATGCTTCATATCCTCGAGTCGGCGTATCCTAATGTGCTCGAGGTAGAAGATCTAATCAGGTCAGTGAAGGTTTTAAGATCACTAGAACTGTCGCCAGAGTGGTCGACTAATACCTTCCGCTGCACAAATTTACAAATAACACCATTAAAAGGGGACATTGCAGAACCCTATTTAGTTTACTTAACTCCCATTTATGTCAGGGTTCTGGGTACCAAATTTTATCAAAATCTGTCGGGCAGTTTAGGAGGAATTCGCCAGACAAAGTTGTGTGTACAGACAGACAGACAGACGGACAACCCAATTCTAATACGGTATAGAGATATTCTTACCAAGGGTCATAAAGAATTATAAAACCTCAGGCTTTCAGAGGTTTTACAGCAATGACTATTGGTGTCACTTCGACATCCATCCTCATATAAATATATATGACCCTGGCTGTTGGTGTCTCCTTCACATACCAATTCTGTAAATATGAGAATTTAATTTAATGAGAAAAAGTTGATTGCATGTCATATTAGGAAATGATGTGGACATGATGTGTTGATAGAAAATATCATGACATATACTACATGTGGGATTAAAGTTGATGATAATTTTCATGTTATTAATAGGATGGTTGGGGCTGATGAGATGGTGGTAATGCAGCAATTATCAGATTTGAAACAACGAGACTTGGTACGTGAGGTCGAGACAGGAAAAGTTGTACGACACATGTTGGAAGATAAGACTGGTGAGTTAATGTAATCTGATATGTGATTACATTATGTATCTGGATATGAATTAAAGACAGGGATGTTCTACCCAGGGTCACAGAATGGAATAAACTCTTTTGTGAACCTGATCATGAGGGTAGAATATCTCTATCCTTCATATGCACATGATATTATGAATAAATATTTTCTCTTATTCCTAGACCATTTTCAAATTTTACAGCAATAAGTTCTAATAAAGCTGCGACTATATGAAATATTTGTCTTAATTTACAGCTTATAATTCTCTCATACATACAGTTGTAAAGTAGTATACTACAACCGTATGTGTGAGAGAATTATAAGATATATGTTAAGACTAATATTTTATCTGTTTGTTGAATAAACATTCTTGATAAATTTGGGCTATTTCAATAAAGATGAATTACTTAGAGTTATGACTTGCAATGTTTGACCTCACTGTTAACAAGAATTTCGATATTTAACCTTGCAGAGGTCCAGATGGTCAAACAGATGCCTACCATTGCGGCCAACCAACAACCTACGATAGCCATTATAACAGCTAACTACGGGGAAAAACTAGCTGTCGACGCCATGATGGAGAATAAAACCACTTACGTTAAATTCAAATCTGAAGGTAATATTATAGACTGGTCAGTGTTGAATTCAAATCTGAAGGTAATATTATAGACTGGTCAATGTTGAATTCAAATCTGAAGGTAATATTATAGACTGGTAAATGTTGAATTCAAATCTGAAGGTAATATAATTATAGGCTGGTCAATGTTTAATTCAAATTTGAAGGTAATATTATAGGCTTGTCAATGTTGAATTCAAATCTGAAGGTAAAGTTGTAGACAGGTTGATTAATGGAAAATATTTAGCAGATATCTTTTTAGGTCATCTGACCCGAACGGTCAAGATGACCTATTGTCATCATTCACCCTCCTTCGTTGTGCGCTGTCCGTCGTGCGTAAACTTTTCCTTTAAATCGCTACTAGTCAAAAAGTTCTTAATGGATTTTAACCAAATTTGGCCAGAAACATCCTTAGGGGAAGGGGAACAGATTTTGTATAAATGGTGACTCTGACCCCCCTTGGGCCTGAGGGGCGGGGCCCAATAGGGGAAATACAGGAAAATTCTTTCAAAACGCTATTAGTCATAAGGTTTTTATTGGATTTTGACCAAATTTGGCAAGAAACATTGTTAGAGGAAGAGAAACAGATTTTGTATTAATGGTGACTCTGACCTCCCTGGGGCAGGAGGGGCGGGGCCCAATAGGGGAAATTTTGGTAATTCTTTAAAACGCTACTAGTCACAAAGTTTGGAAAGAATTTCAACCAGATTTGGTCTAAAATATCTTTATGCGGAAAGGGAACAGATTTTGTATAACAGATTTTGTATCTGTACTAAATTTCATTCAAAAAATTAACTTTCAGGGTACATACAAATGTTTAGGAGGAATTCGCCGGACAAATGTTGTGTGTACATGACCAGTACAGACAGACATACAGACAGACAACGGACAACCCAATTCTAATACAGTATTAGAGATATTCTAACCATAGGGTCATAAAGAATTATAAAACCTCAGGCTTTTCAGAAGTTTTACAGCAAATGACTATTGTTTGTCACTTCGACATCCATCCTCATCATATATATAGGACCCTGGGACTGTTGGTTGTCTCCTTCACATACCAATTCTGTAAATATGAGAATTTTGAATTTATATGAGAAAAGAGTTGATTGCATGTCCATAATACGGAAATGATCGTGGACATGAATTGTGTTGATACGAAAATTATCATGAACATATACTACATGTGTGGATTAAAGTAGATGATTTATTTTTCATGTTTATTTAATAGGAATGGTATGTTGCTGATGAGATGGTTGGTAATGCAGCAATTATCAGAATTGAAACAACGAGACTTGGTACGTTGAGGGTCGAAGACAGGAAAGAGTGTCGTACGACCACATGTTGGAAGATAAGTACGCCTTGGTGAGTATATGTATCATGATATGCTGATTACATTATGCATCTGGGATAATGAAATTTAAGGACAGGGATGTTCTACCCCAGGGCCACAGGAGATGGGAATAAAAACTTGTTGTGTAACCTGATCATGAGAGATAAGAATATCTCTTTATCCTTCATATGCACATTATATTATGAATAAATATTTATCTCTTATTCCTCGGACCATTTTCAAATTTTTACAGCAATAAGTTCCTAATAAAGCTTAGCGACTATATGAAATATTATTCTTAATTTACCATCATTTAATTTCTCATCATACATATAGAAAACAGTATTGTAAAGTAGTATACTACAAACCGTATGCCCCCATCCCCCCCCCCCCCCCCCCCCCCCCCCCCCCCCCCCCCCCCCCCCCCCCCCCCAATGATTCCCCCCTCAACAAATCTGAGAATTATAAGATATATGTTAAGACTAATATTTTTATCTGTTTGTTGAATAACACTATTCTATGATAAATTTGGGCTATTCCTAATAAAGATGAATTACTTTGAGTTATGACTTGCAATGTTGATCTCACTGATAACAAGAATTTCTGATATTTAACCTTGGGCAGAGGTCCAGATGCGTCAAACAGATGCCTTACCATTGCGGCCAAACCAACAACCTACGATAGCCATTTATAACAGCTAACTACGGGAGAAACTAGCTGTTGACGCCATGATGGAGAATAAAACCACTTATGTTTAAATTCAAATCTGAAGGTATTAATTATAGACTGGTCAATGATGAATTCAAATCTGAAGGTAATATTATATGACTGGTCAATGTTGAATTCAAATCTGAAAGTAATATTATAGGCTGGTAAATGTTGAATTCAAATCAGAAGTAATATAATTATAGGCTGGTCAATGTTTAATTTCAAATTTGAAGGTAATATTATAGGCTGGTCAATGTTGAATTCAAATCTGAAGGTAATATAATAGACTTTAAATGTTTGAATGAAGGAATATTATAGGCTGGTCAAGTTGAATTCAAATCTGAAGGTAAAATAATTGACTGGTAAATGTTGAAATTCAAATCAGAAGGTAATAAGTTATAGCCAGTGTAGTGCGTAAATTTCAAATACTTGAAGGTAATATTAAGACTGGTGACTATGTTGAATTTCAAATCTGAAAGTAATATTTGGCAGACCGTGGTAAATGTTAAATTCAAATCTGAGGGTAATATAATTATAGGCTGGTCAATGTTAAATTTGAAGGTAATATTATAGGCTGATCAATGTTAAATTCAAAACAGATGTAATATCATGAGACTGTAAATGTTTGAATTCAAAACTGAAGGGTAAATTTTTAGACAGTTAATAAAAATTAATGGAAAATATTTAGACAATTATCATTTAAGGTCCTTCTGGCCCGAAGGGTCAAGATGACCAAAAGTCATCATGCACCATCCTTTTTTGTTCGCCGTGGCATAAACTTTACACTTTAAATCGCTAACTCAGGTCAATTATATCTTAATGATTTTTAACCAATTTTGGCCAGAAACTCCTTAGGGAAAGGGGAACAGATTTTGTATAAATGGTTACTCTGACCCCCCTTGGGCAGGGAAAATTCCAAAAACGCTATAGGGAAAATCTAAGATTTTGAAAATTCCTTCAAAAACGCTACGAGTCATAAAATTCTTTGGTCTAATGACTCTGAAAATTCCAAACGAGTCATAGTTGTTTTTCGGTTTCTATTTCATCAAATATTGTTTTCTCTCCCTCTTGTTATAATTTGTTGAAATGATTTTCAGATGACTGTTAAGGCCCATGGGCCTCTTGTTTAAAAGATAAGTACAAATGGTTTTATGCTCATTACCATGCTGTATTCAATGCAATAAGCGCCTTGGCGTTTTTGGGGGGGGCGGGGGATATTAAAGAAGTGTTTAAGAGGACCAAATATAAATTACCTTTCAGAAAATTATTTCACAAAATAAGCCATAAATCATATTCAAAAAATATCAATTAAAAAAACCTTCATGGTTTTCATATTGTCAGTGTGCATTTAATTGAAGGTAAGTGAAAGTTAGGCGCTCGAAGGATCTTATCTATTTTAACTTTTATTTGCCAAGTAATATCAGTGTGGCAATTTTATCATTGCGTTGATGAGACATGTGGCAATGGATGTGTTATATAATACCATACATATCAATGAATCAACCCTTATGTGTTCAAATGAAGACTATGTTAGGGAGATGTTGCCTCAATGTGGATGAATACATCAGTCTAACTTATCATGTCTTCATCAGGAGAGTCCAATGTATACACTATGGGAATCAAGGAGAATCGTGTGCCATGCCGGAGAAGTTCCATGAGGAATTTGTTTTGAAAAAAGCTAGTAGTATCAAAAAAACATCAATAGAATTTGAAAAATTTAAAGGGAATGATTAAAGTTTTTGTATTGTGACTCTGCCAAACACTGTTGTTTCGGTTTCTATTTCACCAAATATTTGTTTTCCCTCCCTCTTGTTATAATTTGTTGAAATGATTTTTCAGATGACCGTTAAGGCCCATAGGCCTCTCTTGTTTGAAAGATAAGTGCAAATGGTTTTATGCTCATTACCCAGGCTGTATTCAATGCAATAAGCGCCCTGGTGTTTGGATTTGGGGGCGGGGGATATTAAAGAAGTGTTTAAGAGGACCAAATATAAATTACCTTTCAGAAAATTATTTCACAAAATAAGCCATAAATCATATGCAAAAAATATCAATTAAAAAAACCTTCATGGTTTTCATATTGTCAGTGTGCATTTAATTGAAGGTAAGTGAAAGTTAGGGCTTGAAAGGATCTTATCTATTTTAACTTTTATTTGCCAAGTAATATCAGTGTGGCAATTTATCATTGCGTTGATGAGACATGTGGAAATGGATGTGTTATATAATACCATACATATCAATCAATCAACCCTTATGTGTTCAAATGAAGACAATGTTAGGGAGATGTTGCCTCAATGTGGATGAATACATCAGTCTAACTTATCATGTCTTCATCAGGAGAGTCCAATGTATACACTATGGGATACATCGGAGAACATCGTGTGGTGTCCACAAAGTTGCCGGCCATAGGACATGCCAGGGCTGCTCAGATCTCTTCAGGAAACACAACTACCAGACTACTTGGTAAGTTGACTCTCATTTACATTCAATATACAGTAAAACATATAACGAACACGCTTACAATGTATTCATGGTTATAGCGTAATAATTTTCGTTCACTGCCAAGAATCCTAAAATATGTGTTTAAGAAACTATGCTTATACTGAAATTATTTTGTTGGTCCCCAGAGGTTCGTTATAACCATGTTTTACTTTACACTATTTCTTGTTTGATGATATCAACTTGGACGTGAACATCCAACAGATCTCGATATATTACCAACTATCTTTATGCCACTATTATTGACAGGAAATCAGGAATTTAGAGTTATCATGACTCCCTTCCCATCCTGTCTGGTCTTGTCCTTATTAATCCCAATCCGATTTGATATATGGAGAGAGGGGGCATTTCTGTTACACAGACATTTCTGGTTATTGTTAAAATTTGCTTTGAGAGAAATTTGGTTCCTTGAAATATCAGAACTCTTATCTATCCTGATGCTCTTTATTTCAATAACTTACAGTGGCCCCTCGATAATCTGAAAACTTACATAAATTCCAATGCCAAACCATAGGGTTTGAGAATTTTCTGAACTGATGAATTTTGTGTGCTTATATAATCAACAACTTATCTGTTTCCTGATACCTTTATCCAGAATGTGAGTTTTCTGAACTATTAGACATCCAGATTATCACAGAGTCACTGTATATATAAAAAAAATCATACCTTGAAGGAGGACTGAATGGCAAGCTGGTTGATGAGTGCTGACATTCTAGATCTGTTACCATTAGCACAAAGTCAAAGAAAATTTGTAGTTATTGACTATAACTATAAGTTGGTGACTCTCCTCATTAGAAATATGCATAAAACTATCATAGCAACAGACATATGTTTGAAGAATAGCACATTCTCTTCTAATGATATGCATTGTTTGTTTCAGGAACATTCCAGAATATCGAGCATGTGTTTGTGGTAGGAATCGCTGGAGGCGTACCTCATTACACTGACTATTACAAACACGTGCGTTTAGGAGACATTGTCATCTCAACCTGTGACTCCAAGGGATACATATACTATTACTGCGAGAAGGTACTACGTAACAAACAAGGCGACGTTCAGTTCAAAATGAAGACTTACTCGCCGCGGGAGATGGATCTTCAACGCGTAGTAGAAAAACTACAGGACAGAATCAAGAGGCGACCGGAGAAAATCCCGTGGGAGGGCTATATCACACAGGGGCTGGAAATACTCAAGAACCAGGAGGCTGACTTCAACCGTCCTCCTCCCGAGAGTGACCGTCTTTATATGGGCATTGGTGATGATAACGTTATCGAAGTGCAGCATCCTGAAGCGCCCGACAGTGAAATGGATGTCAATCAAGGAAGTCCCACCATCCGATTCAGCCCCATAGGCTCCGGACGATTTAACAGGTCCGAGCAGACGAGAATGGACTTTGTCAATCGCCACGGTATCATGTGTTTTGACACCGAATTCGACCAGGTGTTAGAATCCATTGTAGGTAACAGAAAGGACAGCTTCATGTTCATCAGGGGCATAGCGGATTACGGGGACGGCACGAGGAACAAAGAATGGGGTCCGTACGCTGCTTTAGCGGCTGCTGCCATGATGAAAGCGATCATTCGAATGATTTCTAATCCTTACCTAAGCGAGGACGAGGACTAGTTCGTAAGTGTTAAAACTGAAAATTTGTTAACTAAGAAAAAGTGACCAGGAGCTGTCCACGGAAAGAACAATATAGGGCGTAAGTAAAGACTATCGGTCCTGGCTGAAATGTACGAACAATTTAGAAAGGACATCAATAACAGCAAGCGTTAAAATTGAAACTGCTATAATATCATACTATTTCTGACCGGAAAGTTTTAAGTGACCTTCTATCTATGCTAACTATATGGTATATTTTGAAATAATCATTCATATTCAATATTGAACATATTTCAAGAATTTTATTCAATGGCAGTTACAATTTAGCACATTTCATTTTATATTCATGGCATCAGCTTAGGCATGAAGTATACATGTATGAATCTGCTTACAATTAGCAGAATTCTAATTTAAGTATTTTATGTTATAAATTGGTTTATGCATTTCTCTCTAAAATATATATATTAGTAAACTAATTCCATTTAGAAGGTTATTTTCACAATTTGAAGTATTTATTTCCAAAGGGCTGAGCAATATGTCACACAAAAAATGAATTTGGCAAAACAATTGTTTCCTTTCTGTAATTAACTTAATAAGACAAATTAGCCTGAAGTGAATTAGTTTTAATCAAATGTATTACCAGATTTCTCATATCTAAAAATTTGCCATCTGTAGTTAAAGTTATTGCCACTTTATCAACTAACACTCACAAATTTACTTCAAAGTACTAGTAAGTACAAAAGCATAATTATTTCTGTAAAGTGCTATAAAAATTATACTAGATCTGAACAGTGCTCAAAGTTCAACTTGTTATCCCTATCGATGTCCTGAAGAAGGGATTATTTAATTAAGATTAAATATTATTACAATTTGTATGAATACATTTGGGCTGTATGTTGAATAAGATGCCAACACAGATTTTATTTCAACATGAAAAAAATGAGGTTAAAACAAAGGAATAATCAATATCAGTTCTATCCAAGATGCTGTACATCGCAATTATCACAAAAATTATATGTGTCAATGAAATTTTTAATGCCATTGCACATACAAATATGTTGTAAATTTCTGTTTTTGAATATTAGAGTTTTCTCCCTTGAGGGTATACTAGGTATCAATTTTGATGTCGTGTGTTTGCATTACATCATATTTCTATGAGAAAATGATGTGAATTCCCATCAAAAAATAATGACGTCACATTTGTTATCTTTCCGCAAGGGAGATAACTAATATGCAAAGACAGAAATATCCTGGTTGAAATTTCATCATAACTTTTGTTATGCTAGTGCATGCTGTTGGTGCAGTGAAATATATATGAGGATTGTTAAAGCACACCGATAAAATTATATTTTTGTTCGTTAAATTGTTTAAAATCATATGTTTATAGTTTTCTAAAATGATGAGTTGTTGATTATTTCTGTTTGCCTTGTTAACACAGAAATGTGTCTTTAACTTTTCATTATATTATAATTAAGTGAAGTTTTTGTTTTGGACAATTTTGATCATTGTATATTATTTCTCTATTAAATTATTGATATAATTTGGAATTTTTAGCTATTTTCAGAGATATTTTGAACGATTTAGCAACTTGCTTTGAAAATTATTTGTCGATTTCAGGATGTTTATAGTTCATCAATAGTCTTATGTGTACATCGTTAAAAGTTATTACTAATTAGTCTGACATCTATAGTCTTTTTTCCGAACTGAAACATCATTATGTTTGTACGGGTAATTTACTACCTGTCTCAAGGATTTTTGTTTGACTTTTCAACATTAACAAAGAGTATTTTCTGCCAGTAAACTTACAAACATTTATATGAAACAAAAATGTAAAACAAGAAGATTGATGTACACACAATATTATATATATTTATATTATCTTAGGTTGTTTTAAAAGAAATTGTGAATGTTCGAAAACAAAGGGGTTATAGGATATATAGTATCTTTTTTTTTCATTTTGTAGATGCATTGGTTGTAAATATGTTATAATCAAATAGTAGATCATTTTCGCCATTTATTTTTACACTGCAGTTCACTTCATTTCATTCAGGTTGTTATTATCAGATTAAGTTAGTGACACCAAATGCTTATTTATTATCCATATATTGTGTTGTACCTTGCCATTACGGCCTAAATTAAGCCATACCAGATGGCTAATAAGCTATCTCATTTTATGCTTTCTGAATATTTTTTTCATTGTTCTTAATCATGTTAGAAAATATATATAAAAAAAGACTATATGCATGGTGTGTGCTGAAGTTGAAAATATAAAGTTGAGAAGTATCAAGAAAAGTTGAATGCAGTAAACATGATAGATTCAATTTGAAACTGATTAGGAAAAAGAAAAGAAAAATGTATGCTTTGTTTTGATATATTGGATGCATTTTTTTATTTGAGTTGTAGATAGCATTAAATTCATGAAAAATAAAAAAAAAATTGCTCAAAAATTAACTTAAAAAGACAACACTAAACAAATAGATTATAGTTAAAATTCTAATTTTTCCACTTTTAAAAATTTTACTTTAAATGTTTGTTAGTGTTTATTTATTTCATACACTTAAACTGATCATAATGCTAAAGTGTGTGAAGAATTTACAACATTGTAACCGGAATGTGTATTTAGAAGAGTTTTTTCTCTGCAAATGAAGATAAAACTAGTCAAGTGAAGCTATAGCTAATAATCGTGGTTGTAAGACGGTTGTGATAAGACTTTACATTCATATTTAAACGTAATCTAATTCTGAAAGATGAAAGTAATAATTTTCAGGCACCAAAGTTTCTAGTTGTCATAGAATATATAATTTGAAATAACCAGTGCAATATTTCACTCCATTACCACTGTTTAACCATTTTGGTTTGCCTATGCATTTAGTTTACTATATACAGTCTACCAACTTTATGCAGTTTATCATTTTAACACATTATCAAATTGAACATTGAGTCCAATTATGAAGTCTAATATTAATTAAAATCCATTGTACTGGTATATCTAATGGATGTTCCTTTGGAAAAAATGATAATTTTATCAAGATATCTTCTGAAAAAAACTCTTGAAACAAGTGTCCCTTATTTTTATATGTGTCATGCATGTATAATATGTATATATTTCAGATGGTCTAAATTTCAGTTTGGTCAAACTCCAATAATCAAATAATATAAAGAATTATGCAGGATAGGTATGATTTTAAGCTGTCATGAAATTAACTATTTAAGATTAATGTCTGATTTTAAGTTAATTAATTGTTAATTGCATTGAAATAATTGGTTATGCAGCTTCATATTTAAAGCATAAGTAGTTCTAGTGTAGTTAGTAATATATTGATATTGGTAGTTTTTAATTTGTATTATAACGGTGTTTCCTTCGCATTTATCCTAGCAGTATTGTGGCTTGACCTAACAATTCTACATACTAAATAAAGTGCTTTTTGGTAAGAAAGATTATGATTTTAAATCTTTAACTTATGCACATAGACTCTGACTCTTTAAATTTTCTTTTATACATGTATCTCATATTTTGTAAAGTTCTGCACTGAAATCAAATCTTTTTTGAACATTCAAAGCAGCCTATTTTTATTAAAACGTAATTGTAATTACATGGAAAGAACTATTTATTTCTTATATTAAATGAAGGATTGTAACTCTTATAAGTTCCTGAAAGGATATGTATTGGTGATATACCGCCAATATAAGTTTAGTAGTTCTGGAGAGGTAGTGTTTGTATATTGTATATATAAGTTCTTCTACCAGATGTACTAGGCATTGTGTGATCTCTATATAGCTAATCCTAACTCTATTTAATATTGTACTCCTAGCATTCCACTTGTTATTGCCTGTGTTAATTAAGTCTCTTTTACTGTTTGTCAGACAACTTCTTGCTCAATAGACCTTGCGTACCATACTGGTTGGTGCCAATTTCCCCTTTATGAAACACCCAGTCTCAACTTCTGAATACACACTCAAGTCCTATAAACTTACACAAATACAAACTATATATTATTATATTGCGTTAGATTCGAAATTAAATGTGATGATATTTTTGTTCAAATTTCGTTTTCTTATCAACCTACCTTTTTCTTTGTTTTTAAGTGTTTTTGTTGATAACGGTGTAACCTGTCAAAACCAGCTCTTGTCACATACGGATCCCTATGTATTCCGGCTTACTGTATAAGTCGCACTGGTGTATAGGTCGCACTGGTGTATAGGTCGCACTGGTGTATAGGTCGCACTCCCGATTTTCAGGGGAGGGAAGTCGCGACTTATACTCCGAAAATACCGTAATTATATGGCATCTTTCTATTTAATCTATGATTATCAAAACTTGTAATCCGGTAACTTATTGTTACCGGGCAAATAATCTGGTCCTGATGACATTCGGTTCAGACAAGTTATACTGTATGTATTTCCATGTCATACTTATGGGAAAATCTGACGATTTTGATGTAGTAGATACAAGCAGGGACACAGCATTGCAGTTTTTTGTAGTCTCTGATCAAAAGTTTGAACTGTTTGTGACCAATCTGATCTATTTCTCGATTCATTTTTCACTGCCCCGTTTTTTTTTGTGACAGATCATCATTTTGACCTTATAAGCCATATTCATGAAAACGTATCTGTGCCCAAATTCATGATTTGTGCTTATCCCAAATTTGTCCGATAATAACGTTTTATATTAATATTCTAATTCAGTGAGTGTATCTTATTTCATGGTAATTTTGGAGAAAAAAGTTTTATTTAAGTTAACAACAATTTTTGTAATAAAACTTTAGTTTTGATGCTCTTGATTGAGCTTGAGATGGTCTAATAAATATGGCCCCAAATGTTTGATGATATTATTGGAGTGAAATATATAATAAAATATCAATTAAAACATTACCGCATGCATTGACCTCATTAATCAAAACTGATATATTTCTATTTTTAGACACTATGTGAATTTAGATAACATTTATACAATGTTGGTGTGAGTTACTAAGTTGTGTGTTATTTGGCTATATATATATAAGATATATTCTTAGTAATATTTAATAGATCATGTTAAAAGTGTTTTTAATATGTTGGGTTTTCCTTGTATTATTGGATTTAACTGTTGTTACATATTTGTGCTGCTAGGACACCGCTTTGACCAATCTGCCGTAGAGAGTTGTTGCTATATTGTTAACACATTAAATTAATTTTGTATTGTTATGTCCCTATAAACTGTCTTTATAGTCACAAGCGAGTAGTTAACATCGCCATGGAAATAATGTTAAGACAACACTTTTCAGCTTTTGTTAACCGAGAATATTTCCTTCATAAGTAAACGTTATAATGTTGATGTACCAGTGGCAGTATTAAAGAAGTCCCGTTATTTCTAATAATCCTCCATTTGATATTTGACAACATTAATATGTCAAATAAGGCCGAAAACGAATTTCTTGAATCCAATTTCTACGATATCCTTTGATTTTTCAGGCAAATATATGTCTTACACCTTTTGTTGGAATATATTTGGTGTATAGGTTTGAAGGTGTGCCATTTTGTAAATTTCCATTTACCAATGGAGAATGAATTCAGACTTTAAGAATGATTGACCAATCACTTTATTGTTTTAATAGTGGAACTGAAAATAACGTGTATTCTCTATTTCTGTTACCTACATATTCTTTTTCCTCTCTTTGATAGAGCCATTTTATTGGAATTATTTAGAAAATCCTTTAATCGAACACTAAAAATTTCCTTAAATCCAGAGAATTGTTTTTTTTTCGCTATTCATTCAACGAATAACCCAAACGACGTTAACAGGTGCATAGTGTATTATTATACTTTGTGGTATCAATCATTTTCCTCGTAAAATGAAGAAGGCACAATGATAAAAATAAGTCTACTCTATTTGTCCCAGTAAATTCTCGTACATGGCAATACATGATCTATTGTTACAATTAACTTACATGTATGGCTGTTGAATATGGAACTGTCACTGCTGAAGGATGAAATATTATTTTATATTTGTGGAGGATGTTATCGATCGTTTGACTCTAATTCTACTCGAGCTTTTAATGCAATAAACTGTAGCTTATTATATCACTGCTTTTGTTATTTGTGACCTGATGATCCGTCCATTTGCCAGTCGTTTAGATCCTCTTAACCCAAAGTCTTCGTAGGATCACAAAAGCAAATCAAAAACAAATTCTTAGTATTAAACTGATTGCCTCTGGACATACTGATTAAATAATTCGGGGATATAAATCACAGAGATGTCTTTGCTGCCTGGGCAATGCTGTTTCTTCAAATATAAACATCATTGAGAGTTTATTACATAAGTCATTGATACATTTTGGCGCTCTTTCAAATACAATGAACGTACTGATGTGAAGTTATTAAAATAATAGTTTTCTCGGTGGATTCTTGTTAAAACATTTTAACATCACCTGAAATGAACCAATCATTTGGTTCTACGGCTATTCAATTATACATTGTGAAGTAAATGGAACAGTTCTCGGAAGATTACATGACGTTTAACTTCCTGTGTTGAAGGCTGTGGGTTCTGGCCTACGACCGAGGTACCCGTTAGTCTATAAAAGTTTTCAGTTTCTTTCAAGCGCTCAACAAAAAGGGTGTGGGACGACTGATTTGTCTGTTGTCATTAAATTTCGATCGGATTGTGTGCGTTGTTTGGTGTCTACCGCAGTTTCCCAAAACATACAGACCTTCACACACGCAATACATTGCATACATTTGGGGTCGTCTTTAAATGACCGTAATTGTTTATAAGACGTTCGTGCGAAGAAAGGCCAACCTTTGTCTTGTAGGCCCATGGTATGAAAAATATACGTCTGTCTAATATCTACTTGTAAACAATATTCAGAACACTTACTGAGGTCATTTTAACCGTCAAAGTTCAACATTATGGAGGTTTCGCCAAACTGGCCCGATTTAATTAGCAGTGTTGTCCACAGAACCACATGTATCTGCTTGGATCTAACATGCACTGTTTTTAGAAAGAACAAACTAAACCCAAAATTATGTAATCTTGTTAATACAAACTTAGTGAAGATCCCTAAGCTTTAATCTCAATTTTCATTTTCTACAAAGTACTTTGTTTTGTCGAATTTATAATTTTCTCTTTGATTGATTGGGTAGCTTTTGTTTTGATACCATTTACTAAGTAACTTGCTGTATTAAGTGTTTGACTATTGATACATTGAGTTACTTGATCAGTTTGTTATCACCGAAAAGCCTATTACTTATAAAACACAGAAAAAATTACAAAACAAAAATGAAATGCATGTATGTTCACGGAGAATGAACATCAGTGCGTAAATACGTAGAAACCATTATCTAAAACCAAATCATTACAAACACTAAGCTATGTTATTGTGAAATTCTTTAATCAAGAATATGTTTATATGAATGTCACGAACCGATGAACAAAAAAGAACAGAAAATCGAGATGTGACATATGAACAGAAACAACTACATTTGTAAAGTTATTCTTCTTCCAGGTTTAATCGATCACATTCGCATGATTCTGTGATCTCCTCCTGAAATGGAAAATGCAAATCAAAATTAAATTACAACCGACAGAAAATAAATTGTCGCTTAATATGTCAATATTTAAAAAAAAAATGAACTATTGTTTTAGGTACGTTTTGAATATTTCGATAGCGTTAAAATTCGTGAATTTCAATAAAAACGCGAATATAGCGAAAAATAAACTTTACGCGAAATTTATTCTTTTCCCAATATTAAAATCTGTTCTCAGATAGATTTTCTGTGGTAATATAAATGAAATCAGTGTTAATAATGCATCTGTAAAACGTTTTCGAAGTTATTTTTTGAATTTGTCTTCTATTGATGACAAAATTGAGCAAATTTTCTCATAGTTCCAGTTATTCCATATATAAAGAACTATACAATATTAAGGATATTATTTATTGTTTGCACAGTAATTTTAGAAACTAATATCCATGGTTATATTTTGCCATATATTAGTTCATATTACGTGGTATTATAATACAAAAATGATTTTCGATTAAACATGTTAAGTTATTAGAAATGTAACTAATGTGAATTTAAATTATCAAATGCAGAACATTAATTTTGTCTGTATCTACAGTCTTTATCTAGTACTATGTAATTAAGAAGTACAATTCAATTATGGTATCTATTTTATATTGAAGATGTATTTTAATTTATTCCAAATGATCCAATTCAAGGGACAAATCGTCTCCAAACGTATAATCTTTATAAGTTGACGTTTTTCAAAGATGCGTAGTTATTGAAACTTAATATAATAAAAAAAAATCTTAGAAATAAGGTATGAGGAAAAAACAATACTTCATTTAAGAATTCATGTCTCTATTTTGTTATAAATTTTATCAGATTATGAAATAGATTATATTTGCAAACTTCGTGTGTCCGCGTAGCAACTAGAATCTAGTTTACTGTGGTAATATATAGTCCATGGGTAAAATACAAGTGATAGTAACTCCTGGATTATTTCAAGATAATAATCGTCCGACACGGATATTGCACGAGAAAGGATATGATCCAATTACCGTTTGGGAAACTGGCGCATTCTCTCCGCAATCCAGCACGAATGCTTTCCTTACTGTGTTGCGCTTATTACAACAGAAGTTGGAGTTGCGTCCACAGCCACCGGAACATTTCCCCTTATTGATTCTAAGGTTAGTACACCCAGGACTCTTCAAAACCTTCATATCTGGCATCAGTGTGCAGTTCACAGGGAGGGCTGTAATACAGAAGTGTAAATATCTTACCCTAAAAAAGGACAATTATCAACTTCTTGATGGCTATTTCGTTGCATTAGTTTGCTTAACGGAAATCCATCCTGGGAATGGCAATATAAAGGACTTTTTTTCAATTGAGAGGCTAAGGCAAATAAAAAGAACATTTTCAGCGGATATGTGGATATCTGTTGCATTTGTTTTCGTAATAGAAATTCGGCTAAATTAATCGCATAGTGATTAGGGATTTCCAAGTTTTCAAGTTTTTCTGAAGTTACCAAATGCCATACAGCATAAACCATGATCGTTAACAGTTCATCGGATTTATGAATATTTTTCGCTTATTTTCCATTAAGGATGTGGAATTTGTAATGTTTTACTGCGCTATTATTGGAGAAAATAACTTAACAGCTCCTTTAAGATGTTCCGAATGACCAATGGTTAGAGTTATAGTGAAAAAAAATTAAAGTGTTCAACGTGTTTTGTTGAAAAAACAATATGGGATATCTTGATCATCGATTAGGCATGAATTCAAATTCAAGTTCTTTATTACTTTAAGCAATCAGGTTTATCAGCTATAAGTAATTCAAAAACTAACTGCCACATTTTCCTTGGTTGAGAATTTCGTATGGTTCTCCCGTTTCACAAGCCTCTAGTTGGGCCTCACACGGGTTCCGGAAATTATGATGGTGACCAGCAATCATAGCGCAGACTGGTTCGTCCCCGTGGTATGAACAGTCGGGACACTCACAGCTAGCTTCACCATAGGCATCAATGAGGCAGACTTCTGTGCTGTTACACGTATTATTGGAACAGGGGGCTGCAAATAAAACGCATCATTTAACAAAATGAAGACTCTGTCAGTTTTTTACAGTCGTCATTTTGAGCTAGTTGATATATATTCATATAATTCAATCTTGCTTGTAACATAAATTTTATAATTGTTTGAAAAATTGTTACCATAATAACGAATACTAGAAAATAATGTCACTAGTTATAACGTTATATTTGATACAAGGCAGTAACGATTACTCAAATAAATAGAAATCCTATATGCTATACAAATGTGGAATTTCACAGGATGAAATCGAAATATAAGGGAAATCTATTTCACATTCCAAATTTTAAGATATATTCGTTGTTACCATGTGATCATAGAGGATAATTCTTCCGTAGGAAATGGTTCTTTGTTTTTCATTTATAATTGTTTGTTTGTTTGTTTGTTTGATTTATTAACGTCCCATTAACAGCCATGGTCATGTAAGGACGGCCTCCCATGTATGCGGTGTGTTGCGTGTATGTTGTTTTCATTTATAAGCCTGAATTGAAGTTTGGTTTGGTTTTTTTCATTGATATTATTTTAATATGCACACCAGCGTGCGGAAAAAACCCAAAATGAATGTATAAGTGAGTCTTAAACATATATTTGACTCACTGTATCCCCTTAATGTCCGCATGAATTCAACTATTTAATGAAATATCTAGATATCGGCTGCCTTTAAACATTTTCTAACAAAATAGAATATGTGTTTGTAAAAATACAAAAAATTCTAGCTAATGTTGATAAAATAAACAACACTTGAAAGGAAATATACTGTTGCTTTTAACAACAGTGAAATATATTACAAACATATTGGAAAGTCACGCTCTATACAGTAAATAACACTTCATCAATAACCATATCATTGGTTTGGTGTTTTGATACGTACAATCTGTGCACGGGTCATTATAGCATTTGGCGACTACTTCCAATTCAAAGTTGAAGGTTTGGTAGAACTGCCCATTCACTCTTTCTCTCGATCGGGTTTTCTCTCCAACTCCACACGTTGTTGAGCATGGACTCCACTCACTCCACTCCGTAACCGGAATGAAAGCTGTGTTCATAAATCACGTATTTAAAACAGATACAGTTCGTAGAATCATAGATATACACCGCATAAATTATGACACTGCCAACTCGTAATTATAGGGCAAATATTGCGTGAATTCTTTAATGGAGCATTATTTTCGTAGTGCATCGATTTACTTCGATCCAGTGATCGCAGATCAAAGAGGTTTTCATGATGACAACGTTGCTAATAGGTTTTTTCCCGAATTTCAAGAAATTCCCAAATATGGCGAAAATAAACCCCATCGTGTACCGACTTAACTATATTACAGTTTATAAGTTAACAACATTTTAGCTTGTCAATAACTT
The DNA here is from genome assembly GCF_041381155.1 of Argopecten irradians. NCBI lineage: Eukaryota > Metazoa > Mollusca > Bivalvia > Pectinida > Pectinidae > Argopecten > Argopecten irradians. The sequence goes on along the minus strand of NC_091137.1, from coordinate 45,084,153 downwards.
ACATCGTATCCCCTCGCATGGTCCAGTGTCAAAGCTTGGAATCGAATCTCCGTCGCCATTACACATTGACTCAATAAAAGCACACATGCTTGGATAGAGTCGTAAAGTGTCAGTACACACTGGGCCTGTTCGAATGTCAAAAAGCAAGGTAGGGAAATAATTCTCACACTTATAGTATATAACTGATTAGTCGCTAATGATACACATGATATCAAATATTTAAATTGACCATTTCAGGGGTTTTTGACTCTCGAAAAAAAATTACTAATATTTTTTTCCGGTATTTATTAGCAGTGGATTTAAAGATGATCCACCATCAGCAGAACAAAGACCGTAATTATTATTTTGGCAATAGTTGATGTTTAATGGTATAGATGTCTAATTAAGGCAAAATACATATAATTGATTTGTGCTGCTTTTGTTGTCTGCGCAATAAGAATCTTATTTGAAATAAGGCATACTGTCATGATTTTTTTTTCGGAATACAATTAATTATTTAAAATACTTCTATTTTGAAGTAAAATAAGAAGTTCAATGATGGTAACAGTCGTTTGGTCCTTATCAAATGATAAAATTACTATGTGTTGGCGATGCAGCACCTTTATGTTGTCTCGATAAGTTGTGTCACAGACATCATATGCATCATTCTAATTGAAACATAGTAGTTACCACTCATGTTCTGCATTTATGCTGGATTAACTGTGTCACAGAAATCACGTAACATAATCATAATTACAATAAGTGTCTACGTATGTACAAATGTAAATAATTTCTAATTTAAAATTTTGATATAACCCTAACCGCACACCATTTTGATATGCCTTTTTATAGATAAACTAAATAAGCCATCGGCGATTGCAACTAATTATAGCGACTGACCGAAGGGATCATTCAGACAATACGCATAGCTATTGTCTATGTGGTTTATCTGTATGTTCTATATGTGTTCATTGTTTATATTTTTGTGAACGTCCATGGCCGTCTTTAATATGTAATCTTATTTGTTCATTTTGGATCTTGACAAAGGGGCAGATCGCCTCGAAAATTCAACAATATTTTGTCCACACTGTTAGAATAACTTCTTTGCCCTACAGAAATTGTATGCGATATACACATATATGATTTCAAGTCAGAAATGTTACATTATGGACAACACTTACGCTCTGTATTTTCTGGAATACTTGTGTCACAGGATTCGCATACACATACAGGCTTCTGAGTGTCAGGGTCGATTTCACAGCTTTGTCTTGGTGGACATTCCGTGGTATTACAAGCATCTGGAGGGGAACAAGTATGTGTTTCCTCATTAAAAAAGAACGTGTGATATTGATACTATATTTCAAAATGAAAATACGAGAATACCTTAGAATTCCTTGTGTCATATCAGTAAAGTAGAAAATAATGGTTCCAATTTATATCTTATACCGCGCACCAAAATGTTCGCGATTTGATCTTAAAACGAGAAAACCATATGTTAGAGGGTTTTTTTTTCTTCTTTTTTTTGTTTTTTTGCGATATGGTTTAAGTGTAGATATCATTCAACCATTTCTCAATATTTCGCAGATCAAATTTTCGCGATCATTGCAATGTGCTGCGAAATCGCGAAAATATCATCCCCGCGAAAATAACCGGCTATACGGTATCAAAAATCAAAATGAAAAATAGAAATGACGTCACCCAAACGACAATGAGAACGAGGCAGCACGTAACCAGACAGGTAAGGACAGGACGGTCATATATTACACTATATACTTCCCCTCCCAAATCAATGTTATGACAGGGACATACTTAATCTATAATACTGATATCAATGTCATTTGTTTCATAACGTCTTCCTCTTTTTTCAATATAGACGATTATTTTTAGAATAGATTGCATTGTTCGTTACTTGACTATAACAAAGAAAATAAATATAGTTTTTCAAAAATATTAAAATTTTGTTTCAGTAAATGTAAATTACCTTTACAATGTCCGTTATAATCGACTTGTAGTTCGTGCCATTTCAGGTCATTTTCGCACCTACTTATTATTAGAGCTTTCGCAGAAGGATAGGTAGTGCCATCTGTTCCACATACCTGTAAGTTGGAAAATATGACATTGTACATATCATTTTGATAATGTCATTTTGATAATGTGATATTACACGCAAGTTTTATCAGACAATAATACACATGATAGTTTAATAATGAAATATTACATTAAGGTTGATAAGTTATCACACCTGTGAGTTTAACCTTACAATATCACACCTGGAAGTTTGACCATACGATATCAAACCTGTAAGTTTGACGATACGATATCACACTTGTAAGTTTATACCATACGATAGCACACCTGGAAGTTTGACGATACGATATCACACCTGTAAGTTTGACGATACGATATCACACCTGTAAGTTTGACCATACGATATCACACCTGTAAGTTTATACCATACGATATCACACCTGTAAGTTTGACCATACGATATCACACCTGTAAGTTTATACCATACGATATCACACCTGTAAGTTTGACCATACGATATCACACCTGTAAGTTGATACCATACGATATCACACCTGTAAGTTTGACCATACGATATCACACCTGTAAGTTTGACGATACGATATCATACCTATAAGATTCACGATATGTTATTAAATCGTAATCGTAAATTAATTGTAATTTAACACCACCTCGTACATTTGTTTCCTTATTTAAGTGGAGTCTGAAACAAAAAGTTACTCAAAACGTTATACATAATTATGTAAGAAAGGTTGTCCGGGTAGATTGAATCACGTGACTGATTTGAATCATGTGACTGATTTGAATCACGTGACTGATTTATACTTGTACTTACCGGACCTTCCTCCTTACAACGTGATCCAGTGCAGTAGCAGCATTTCTCTCCCGGTGAATTATCTACAATATTACAAAAAGAGTGAATGAACTTTCAAGAGTCAAAGAGCAAATAAACTTTTTTTTTTTAATTTTCTATTAGATTTATTCCTCACTGGATCTTTTTTTAACTATGATTATAAAAAATACTTTTTATTAATACACAATCGAATTTGTATTCATCTCTGAAAAAAACAACAAGACATCATGTAATAATTTTAGTAAATAAGATTTGACTATGTTGTTTGACTAACCGCTGCATGGTTTGCACACGTGACCACCGATGGTGTTGTAACATTTCGTGCCATCTGGACAATTATGGAGTTTATCATCGAGACATTCATTTACATCTAAAACATAAACAAAAACACGTCAATTAAAAAATATATAATTATTTATTTAATTGCTGTTGATAACTTTATGTTTGTTACTGGTTTTCTCTGATCACTTTACGATATAACTAGAATACGTTCAAAATAATTACAGAGAAGGGAGGTAGGGAATGAAGGAAGAACTCTATTCATCAAATAATGTGCACAAGAATTTTGCATTACAGGTTGTAAATTCAATTTATTTGTTTAAGTGTACTTAAAAAGTTAACATACCGTCACACCTGTCACCGTTTTTCTTGTAACCTGAGCGGCATGAACAGGTGTAGGATCCCGGGGTGTTTTTACATTCAGCATGTTTAGTACAGTTGTGTGTTCTTGTCTTACACTCGTCAATATCTATACAGATAAAACCGACATTATAGCAATATTGAAAACCTGTCTTAGAGAACTCTATAGAGACTACCCTCTAAGAAAACCCGCTTTTCCGGAATCCTAAACGACCAGCTTCAACCACTATGTCTCTGGCTCTTGATGATAAACCGAAACGTCGTATTTGGGAGTTTTGATGTTTTTGAATTACAATAAGAGAAATTAATAATGTATATGAATTCTCTTAGATAGGAATATGAAAATATTATTGCAATATTGCAGCACAAGGAATCAATTTGCTAAGTCAATATATCTGAACTACGACTGAGAAGATACCTTGTTCAGTAGATACACAACTTTGACATATGGTTCTTGGTGGGTTAAATTATTTGTTCAGAATGTACAGTGAATACCTTGATATTAGATAAATTATCTTATACATTTTGTAAATATTATGAACTTGATGAATTAGAGATTGTACTGTTTAAAAACAATTTTCAATTAAATGTGTATACATATTTTGTTTTTCAAATTAAAAACACATGCTAAAACTGTTATAAGTTGAAAATTTTTGTCAAGAAACCTACAATACATAGTGAATGAAAAATGACACAATAGATCCATATATATTTTGTACCTTCACATTCTCGGCAATCTCCTTGGTAACCCATCTTACACTGACATACGTATGTATCTCCAACCATTTTACATTCGGCGTCTGGGAATTCTTTACATGGCTCTGAACCACAAGGATCAACTGTATGGTGAAGAAAGACACGGAATACAAATACCAGTCTAGGTTGTCTTTCGTTTGATAAAAAGCAAGAATCAAATATTGAATATATGGTGGATAAGTTAAAGTCACTTCGATCAATTATCATAAAGGACACTTTTTAATATAGTCTCAACTAGATTTGACAAAATTCATTTGTAAAAAGTATTCTGCGTAAAGCTGTTTTTATGTTATTAAAACTATTATTGTTGTGCGAAAAATGTTTGCTGCAAAGCATATTATTTTGGTTGCGATGTAATGTTAATTTACGAGATATTCTCTATTTGTACATTAAAGACTGAGTTATCTGCCCTTGAGGCTAGGTATTTATTGTGACGTCATATTTTTGCGAGCATAACGTCAAAGTTGTAGGGGAAAATTACGCGAATTTTAACCGCACATGACATTCAGTATTTATAAGCATTAAAACTGTTACTTACATATGCAAACATCGTCGATCATGATGTACCCTGGATTGCAATGGCATCCATAAATACCGTTCTGTAGTTTACATTCTGATAATTCGTGACATTTTATTTTTTCCGTGGTAAAGTCGTGGTCATCCTGGCATGTCCACCTCTCTTTACAGTCTTCAGTTATCATTTGTTCTCCGACCTTAAAATGTAGAATACAATTAAAGTTCACAGTATAGCCGGCTATCTACGTGAGTCAATATCTTCGCGGTTTTAAACAACAAGAAAATTACATTTTAAATGAATTTAATGAAATGAGTAAATATTACTCAATTATTTTTTCAATATTTCACGGATCAAGTTATATAATTTTATTATTTGCTATAGTTACGTTTATAATGTTTGAAATCAAAACCGATGTCCTTCTATATCACTCTATGATATCAATAATGTGTTTACTATGAATTTAATCATTTGGTCATTAGGAACTCAATCTTTCTCACTTCATTTCTTAAAAATTCACATTTCAGTTAACCAAATCCTTCTTTGAAAATTTCATCAGAAGACCATGACGTCAGATTTCGAGAAAAATTATAAAGAATATGATAACAAATATCTTTACAAACGTAATATTCTTTGAGAATAAAAAAGCAATATTTTTAATTATTCTATCTACATTACATTTCTAAGTAACGATAAGAATATGTAGATACAATGCTTTTTTCCATAATTTTTTTTACTGTAATCAGAACTATATCCCATATATATCTGTACATCTGATGTTTTTGTATTAGACCAGTTACGTTTCATTCTGATTGGCTGCGAAAGGTAGATTTTTCTCCGCTTACCTGATAGTAACGTCCTTTATACATACATCCACAGTCCTCTTTCAGAACACATTCCGTCGCGGACGTATCCATGACGTAACCGTCCTCACAGAAACAGCCTTCACGGCATGTATCGTTAATTATCGGTAGAGGAGTAATACTTTCTACGTCATAACAAGTCCCCTCTTCTTGTGGGTATCCGCAATACAAATACTGCATATTTGCACCACATGTTACATCTAAAAAAAAATACGATTTTTGTTTAGATCTTTAATGCTCCAATTTATTCATTTTTTCATGTAGCGCTTCAAATATTATTTACAAGTTCTTGTATTTGGTCTTAATTTGCATCTTAACTTATACGTTGGCATCAAGCTTAACTGGAACACACATTTGATTATGCATTTGTTTTAAGTGCAAAGAATGGTGCATGTTGTTTAAAGAAAAGAACAACAAGAAGAAAATATTTGTTATATATCAGACTCATAAATAGAAAGAGGTATTCAAAGGAGTTCTTAAATCTTTGATTTCAATAAGTTATATATTTATATTTTTTACCAGAAAGCATTTCTATGAAATAATGTATTATAGAGGATTTGCAAAGATTCGCTATACCATATTCAGAACCACAGGTTTTATCACAGAAGAGAAATTTGCGTTACTTCAGCTATAACACACAATCTAAAACAATATAAATTTATATGCGCCCTTATGTCCCGTACTTACCACAGAAATCGATAGATCGCCAATCAGTGACAACAGCTTTATAATTATCTGAACATTCTTTCACCATATTGCTAGCATGGGTGCAGACGATTGCATCGAAATCTTCTTTCACAAGACACAGATCATTAACACAGGCAACGATAAAACCGTCAACGGTAGCCGAAGGCATTGCACGGAAACATTCCTGTGAAACATTGTTTGAAAGGTAAACAACACGAACTTATAATTATTGTAATTATAACGATAATAATTATTAATTTATTGTATTAGCCCTGGACTATCTCAGAGCAAAAACTGATACAGTAGAAGACACAATTTGTAATTTGTTTTTGATGTACATCAAAGGAATTATATAAAACGGTGGACTGTGGGTGACTGTGTGGGCGTCGCGGCTCTGTAATCTCTGAAGGCCTGTGATTTGTCAGGGTTTTCCTCTCCTGAACTGCCTTCAGCTTTACTATTAGATAGATCCAGGATTGGATATAACGACAGTAATAGTATCAAACCCCTGGAATATCGAGGGTAACGTCTATCATCTTAGATCAGCTGCTAAACAACTCATATCGCGAGAATGACCATTACATGTTATGGATATCAGCAAACTAAATTACCTCGAATTGTGTGTTGAGGAAGAGCTTGTTACAGTATTCTAAAGCTTCCTTCTTCTCCATTTCTGTACATGCTGTGGGCGGCTCGGGTGCATTGCAGTCGGCCTCACAATGAGGATTCTTTTCTTTGTACTCGGATACAACGAACGAGTTACCAAATATGTTAGGGTTGTTCGTCTGAAAAGAAGTGTGAATATTTTGTTGCATAGCGAAAGGTTCCAATACATGCTTAATTTCCTGTTTCAAATTATTTGATTTATTCAATAATTTATTTTGTTTTGAAATATATAGTCTTCACTACGACTGAAAATCATAACTTAATTACGTGACTTGTTTCTGCAAATAAGACATTCGGTCTACATTTTCACATCTATTTAAAGTTTGTAGAGAAGACCAAAAGACTTGATACTTAAAATAGTTATCTATTTCTGCAAAACCTTGCATACCTTTCCTTAAAATTATTTCGGCATAATTTATATGTAACCATATTTGAAAATAGACAAACAACAGCTTTACGACGAATTATATCATAAGGAGCCTGATTCATTTGATTTTACTAACATATTCTCCGGCTGTAGGGCAGTAATCTCCAATTTTCCAATCGTCTTCCGGTTGCAAGTTGTAGTTTCCACAGAGACCACACGTGCTGCCGAAGTAACTATCCGGAAGCATGACCTCTACCGCATGGTCCCCATCCCAGTTCACACGGACACCAAGGCTCGTGTACACTTGCTACATAATTATGATAAAGAGATTTGAACGATTCATATAGTACATATACGTTAGAACAATCAGCCATATTAAATCGTATTTATCGTACAATGCTAACTTCCAAATTCCATTAAACGTTTTTGGTATCGTATAACTAGTTACTTTCGTGAGGAAGATTTCGCGGGACATTGCTATGTTCGTAAAAATTTGACAAACGAAATATTAAGAAATTAATGAAATATATTACTTTTATATCCAAATTTAGAAATTTTAATAAAGTTGAAATTAAATTTCGCGAAGTGTTATATAGTTACATATTTCAATGAACAAGTTCCATACACTAAGAAGTTTATGATTTTTAACTATTTGTAACATACACTTATAGATAACAAAATGAAATCAAAGGACTCCTTTTACATTAGCGTTTATTTAGTTGTTTATTTAGACGTTTGTTGACACTTACAATCCAGTTTCCAAACCGACGGATATCAACATGGTCGTCTGGTCTGCTGGGCACGGGTAACCATTGTTTGTTGTACCAGACCTTATTGCCCTGTTTCAAGGTCACGGTCTAAAATACAAGGTCATGGAATGAGTAATACGATATATAAAAATGAAACCCTGTAACATTACAAAACAAATCATGACACCTTGTATGTTCACTTCACATAATGGCTGTTACGACATACTTAAAGATTTTATAAGAGCTAGTTTGTCTACGAATCATTTTTACATAATTACCTATCAATATATATCATTTCCTCGCCATCAGTTGTAACTCAGCAGCGAATATCTTTGTTTTTATTTGTTTTTATATTAAGTGTTCAGGGTTTCTCACTTTAGGTGTATTTCTCCAATTCTAATGCATTGAAGTGTATTAGGCTATAATGGTATGTTTCGTCAATGTAATTTCATTATGACTATCTTATAATTGTATATCACATAGCTATGTCCTAACATGTTGGTACATTGACCGGTACGTTATGTATTATGAGCATAGTGTCAGAAATTTTCACTCAAAAATAATGACATTCGCGAGGAAAGATAACTCTAATATGCAAAGACCGAATATATACCAAACATGATATACCATATCATTGCATTATTGGTAAGATGTATGATATACCGTGTTTGACCCTCCAAGATGGAGGACCAGTTCGATCTCCTCCACCCATGTAGCCCCTGTCAGTCCAGGAATATTCTGATTCCAGTGTTTCGATCTCACTTCAAACGTTGGCGGTTTGCCCTCACATCCGTCCGTTGCCATGGTATATTTGCAATCTCCTTGGAAATGGAGCCATCTACCATCAAACGATTGGCAATGAGGATCTCCGAAACAGGCACAGATTCCAACAGCTTAAAAACATACAAATTAACAAGGTTACATGTGGCATTTCTGTTTGTGTGACAGTTATTATCATGGTCCAATTGTTTTACAGCTATAGAAAAAATACATACCGTATTCGACCCAATAAACCTTGTCCAGGTTGGCTGGTAAGTCTATTTATGCCTTGGGCAATTGAAATCAAGGCCTCAAAATTGGGATGGGCAGTTATTGGGTCAAATACGGTATGAACTTGTTAATCGTAACATTTTAATTTTTTCGTCAGCAGCCTGCAGTATTTTTACCGATAAACAAATACTCAGTTTAACTAATACCATGTTAAACACAATAAAAGGAATCTTATCTAATATAATTATATAATCAAAAGAGGTTTTCATTGTTGCTTAGTTCTTTCTTGTTTTTTTATGCATTTTTATAATCATTCTTTTATGCATTTCTTGCCAAAGATATTTTCTCCATCTTAATTCAAAGATATGTCTGCTTTATAGCTTCAATCCTGCAAATGTAACTTCAAATATCACAAAATGGACTTACATGTGCAGTTGAATCCATCACCTCGGAAACCACGTCTACAGCGGCAGACAAAGTCCCCGGGCCTATTGAAGCACTCGGCGTGAGGTGAGCAAGCATTGGGATTCTCACACTCATTAATATCTATATCACAAAGAGACACAAAATTATTAAAGCTACGTGGAGAGGTAACTCGTACAGACTCAAGTGAAGTAGTTTTTTCTATCTTTTTGCCCTAGTTCTCTCAATATATCAATAACGACGGACGCCATTTTACTGTAAATCATAGAAAATTATTTTAAATGATTTGTTTTTCATACTAGGATTTATTGGTAAAATTGACCGTTCGGTATGATACACATCTAACCCCATGCTATATTAAATCATATTAATTTATGTTTTTTTATAACTTAAAAGATAAAGCCTATTTGGGTTAAATTCTTCTTGACCTATTTTCCATTTTAGCATTCCACGGTATATTCCATATTAACATCGATGATTTAGAATGTAAAAGTAGTAAATAAAAGCAACACATGCACGAATGTTATTACATTTCATAAAATTAATTATTAGTGAAATGCATTACACTAATTACTCGATATCTATTTAAAGATGCTCCACCGCTGACACATGGTATTTTTTCACTATCAAAAACAGGAGCAGACGATTTGGTATTTTTCTTCAGTTACAAAAGTTACTCACTTCACACCATTACCACCATTGAAAATGTTTGAGCTTCTAATTTTACTTAAAGTTTAAAATATAAAAAATAATTAATTGCATCCCGAAAAAATTCCCTGGCACTCTATCCTATATGGAATGAATTATTGATTGCGCATGCACCAAAAGCAAAACAAATTATTTCATATTATGTTTTGTGTTAATTAGACATACATATACACGATTAAACACCAATTATTGTTCAAATGATGAGTATCATTTATGCTCTGTCGGCGGTGGAGCATCTTTAAGTAAATATTTCTATTCTCATACAACATCTTGAGAATACAATAACCTTAACCTCTATTCCTCTACATTCGTTGCAGATAAGCATTCATTGTGATATCCTTATTTTGTGAGCAGAATCACGTTGTTTTCTTTGTCAAGTTTGACGTCACGCTCACAAACACATTACGTCACAATCAATACCTACTTGCAAGGACAGGTAACCCTGTAATATATAATGGCATTAACTCACCATACAGAATATCTTAAGTTTATCATTATTAAAAATAATATTATGTAGAATGTATCAACTCACCATTGCAGATGGTTTTAGATCCGTCCGCCATTACATAGCCATCGTGACAAGTACAGTAGAAAGATCCGAAGGTGTTAGTACAGTCGGCACGGTCTGGCTGGCAGACGGCGGTACCACACTCATTGTCGTCTGCATAGAATAATCACACATTGATATTATTATAAAACCGAATTAATAATTCAGGATGATGGAGAATGTTATTCACGATGGTGAACACTTACAATGATAAATCTTGTTTACAATTTTTTTCAATTGATATTATTATATAGATACTATTCTCAAAACAGTTTTTGGTTCATTGTGAATTCAATATGCAGATATGTCAGCAGTTTAACAAAAGAGAATGTCTTCATGTAAGTTCAGATTTTTTTTTAAGTCGATGTGTATCAAGACATAGAATGTACAGTTTATATTTTTTTAATTCAACACGAAGATGTTCATATATTTACTTAATCATTGGCGTTAAATGTTTTGCTCTTGTGCTTTCACGTGTATTACTGGGTTAATCTAATGGAATTCAAGAATGTCGTCAGAGGCTGAATAACATGGTCATATAAGAAGAAATATGTCATTTTCATATAAGTTTTAAAGCACTGGGATTTCTGTTAAATTACATTGTTATCTTTATCAATGGAGAAAGGTTTTTTTAAAAGTAAAGACAAACAAACACCTATTGCGGAAGCTTTACTATAGCGGAATATGGTTGATACGGGTGAACTGTTATAATACGGTACAGGCATGAATAAATTTCTCTTTCAATAGTGCGTGAATATGAAGAATATGTTTGCTCAATCTGGATCACAAATAAAGTAAAGTTCACCCTTGCCACAATATTTCTTTTATTCATATCAACAAATTAAAAAGTGCTATGATTTATGAAGATATCCGATCTTACCATAACAGTTCCGGCCGTTAGCCACCAATGGGTCGCGCTTAATGCCTTGCATTCCCGCCTTGCAGTGACACTCGAATCCTTTCGTTGTATCCTGACATTGGGCATATTCATGACAATCATGCACGTCCATTTCACATTCATTTGGATCTTTAATGTAAAAAAAAGAACCATTAGGTATAAATATCGCTATATCCATTACACTAATTAAACATATTAAATGGCTAATGTTAACTAACAGTGGGACGTGTTCGCGTGAATTATGAATCAATAAAATTATATTATGAGTACTGTATTCTTCTTGTAAGCAAATTATATGGCAAATGTTACGTTTAAAAAGAACATGTGGATGTGGATATGGCGCAGTGGTAGAAGGCGCAGGTATGTTTGGCTAGGCGATTGGGTGCCGTAGATCGTGAGTTCGAGGCCCGGATAGAGCACGAGTCAATAAAATTGTCATGCTTTGTTAAATTGTGTTTCTTTGATGTCTAAATAGAACCAAACACTTTCGTTTTACATATATGATTTCGTCATTGTGAAATCAATTCATCTAAATACGTATTTGTGTTGAGTGTCTAAATTCAATTCAAATTAAAAGCATGCATTGCGTACTGTATTCTACTTGTGAGCAGTAAAGTTTGCCAAGGGTGATGCTGGCCTGGGCACCATCGTTTTCATTCTTCAAAAATGTCATAGCCTGAACAGGAAGATCCTGCTTGCGTGAGAACACTCCTCCGTCTTTCCTCCATTCAGCTTCCATTGCATCACAACTGCACTTCCTATAGTATAAAAATATTTTTTAAAGATATTCCATCTTCGAAGTCAGTTGTACAATATAATAAACTTAAAAATACACACTTTAAAGACATACTGGACACCGATTTATTTTTAAGGTGACTTTCTTTCACATTTTCATGTTTGATGATTTTTAAGGCAAATTGATCTTGCGATAACATTTTTTTGAACTCCATTGAACATGTTTTCGAAACTTAATATACACTATAACGGTAAGATAATTAGGTCAATACGTACCTTTTAATTAGGTCCAGTTCAGTTTGATTACCTCCACATTTGTTTTCAGTTCCACATGAACACTCTTGTTGAGAATTGTCGCTATTTCCAAAGTATCGGAATTCCTTGAAATCTTTTCCGTTCCAATAAAATTTATTGTATCCCAAAAACTACAATCAAGAATGCATAATACTATTACTGTCGTGTTAAACAATGGATTTTTAATTTAAAAAAAGGCTACGGTTTATATATAATATTGACTATTTGAAGAAATATAAACACTTAAATCCACGAACCAATGGTTTGTATAAGTTGTAATATTTTTTACCCGATCTTTGTCTTTGTTGACAATAAAACATGTTCAACCTATACTAAAATCAACTTAAAGTTGATAGTTGTCTTCATTAAAAATATTTTACACTAAATAGATTTTATATAGCACGTTTCTTTGAAAGACGTGATCTTTATCGAAATAGAGAAATCCACGAAAGAAATACTGGTAAATTACTGGTATTTCAATTTTCGTGATCAGTGAACATTTTTTTTTATATTTCCTTATGTTGGTTTTTAGGTATTGGAAGATGGGCATCAGTGTTATCTATTTTAATTCGATTTTTATTCAATTTACATTTGAAGTTATATGTGCAGTATTTTTCATACTCGCGAATCAAGAAGAGCTTTTAATATTTTATTCACCAGCAAAAGTTAAAAATATTTTTTGAGAATTACAATACTTGCAATGCATAGGTTTTAATTTTACAAGTACAAATAAGAGCAGTAACTGATTTTTGGCAGTGTTGCAAAAAACATAAAAAATAACCTGTCAAAAATAACTTTAAATTATCTATCTATGTCCAATTCATATATACTGTAATTTTTTTGAGTAAGATATTTTCAATCAAAATTCGGGAACATAACTCCCAATATACAGCGTTTTAACTGTTAATCGCTTAAATAAACTTAAAATCTACAATTCAATTGTCGCAAAAGCAAGCTGGTTTCTGGTTGTCATATTATACCTGTGTGCCGAAGCAGTCGTATTTGACCGGCTGGACACAGTATTGTGACGCGTCTGTGAGAGCCTCGACTTGGACAGTTGTGACGCTGTTGTAAGAAACATTGACGGTGGTGTCGTTTTTAAGATCCAGCTCAATAGGGGTGTCGTCCCAATTGTGTCCAACTACCGTAACACCTAAAATAAAAAGTTTTTTGCTGGATCTTCAGGATTAATCATGGCGTTATGAAAGCATTACCATTCTGATTGTCTCTATGATAGTTTTTTGGTTTGTTTTAGTTTTAAGAACTATTAACAGCCAGGGTTATGTAAGATCATACCGGATTTGAATGTGGAGGAAACCGTAGATACACGGAAAAACACCGACAACGGTCAGTACCTGGCAAATGCTCAACATAGGTGTCCAACTTGCGACCAAGAAGTGCTTAATTATAAGCTATAATGGCCAGTTGAGAGGACACTATTGCCTCATAATATTGTTAAGGGGTATACTAGTGAGACAATACTATGAAAAAATAGTGACTTCTCAACTGGGCAATGAATGGAGTTAATAATCACCTTCATATTTGTATTTAAACCTTCGACATTTTTATTTCTGGCACCATCGTTCTATACACACCGCATACAACGTTATCTTCGTTTCACCATATCATTTCTGATATAGCCATGTGCAAATCAAAGTGGGAATGTCAAACTTGATTTTACAAATTTCAGAAATATTCCTTTTCAGATTAATTATTTTATTTTCCCTTAACTAATAAAGACAAGAACCTCTTTTGATTAGTATCACAAAATGACAATCAGATTTCCAGCGGAAATATATGTTAATAATGTAAGCTTTATCATTCCAGTTTTATGTTTTGGAAAACAAAAGAAAAACAAAACCAAAACAATGTTATCTCTATATTTACCATGCCCTGGTACTAATTCCATGTCGCAGACGACAAAGAATGGCTCGACATTTGGTGAGGGCATAATCAAGACATCGCCAGTCTTGAATCCCAGATTGAAGGCTTCTTCGCAGTCCTTGGGAATATCTGTGGATAGAAGATTGTCAACATTATTAGTATCAACAGACATGTATAAATATCGCAACGATATTGACTGGATACTGCTAGACATTTCGATGTTATCATTTTCGTGATTAATACATTCGCGTTTACGTTTTCAGCATGGTTTCATACAGACACCAAATGTTGCGCGCGGGGAAAATTTTCGCGCTGAACGTGTGTAACGTTTGGAGTAAATGGTGGATGCAACAGCGCTCCTGTACGGACGTAAATATAGTATGAATACTTACCGAAAGGTTTTGGGCCACACCTGACAGCACTGATTGCGGCGTATCCCTGTTCGTCATTGGATTGTGGAGGGCCAAACCTAACCCCCTCTATGGGCAGATTTTCAAGGGCCCATCCATAGTCTACCATTGATCCTGGTTAAAAATTACAAAATTTTCGTCAGAAAGGTTTCTGAATAAAATATTGGGTCATTGAATGAAAGGATTTTTGAAATTCATTCAAGTAATATCATTTTCTCGTCAAAAACTGAATAAAGACTTCTTATAAAATAGCCATTCATGTAAGAGCATATGTGCTGAAGGCAGTTTTTGCTAGGTATACATAAACATAACATTTATACGTGTCAATAACTACCGCCCAAGGGACAAAAAAATTTGTCCTTGTAGCCAAGTGGTTTTTATACACAGTTTAAATTGTGTTGAAATAGACCAAATAGAACAATGAAAAAGTGGCAATTTAACTAGATGATCTTTATACAGATGGTCGTCGTTACTACAAGTTAAACTGTAATTTGCATTTCTAGGAGTATTCTTTTAAAAAGAAGATCATAATTTACCTTTAGCGTCACATCGACAGGTGTTGTTGCCAGGACAATCGCCAGTCAATGTACACGGACACCCGTCTGGACTACCGACACCTGTCCCAACGCTTTCGCTCTCTTCGCCCTCATACATTGTCAGACGAAGGCTGGGTATATTGGTACACTCGTACTCAATGCCCTGTCATTACAAATTACACAGCGTCATCATTTCTGAACATACCACATGTTGACGACGGATACAATTATTATGGTATCCTTGTTATTATAAACAATAACACAATTCGTGTTAACAAAACAAGGTTTCACATTTACACTCGTTTTATATTCTTCATTCTGACCAATCAGAGTTTATTCCCTTCGTTTCCCTCCTACAGTATCATAATTACATCCATTTGTTTCATTTCATCAGTATTAGAGTTATTTCCCTTTGTTTCACTCCATCAGTATAAGAGTTATTTTCCTTTGTTTCACTCCATCAGTATCAGAGTTATTTCCCTTTGTTTCACTCCATCAGTATCAGAGTTATTTCCCTTTGTTTCACTCCATCAGTATCAGAGTTATTTCCCTTTGTTTCACTCCATCAGTATCAGAGTTATTTCCCTTTGTTTCACTTTCCCTTCGTTTCACTCAGTGAGACGTAAGTATCAGAGTTATTTCCCTTTGTTTCACGCCATCAGTATCAGAGTTACTGCCCTTTGTTTCACTTTCCCTTCGTTTCACTCAGTGAGACGTAAGGAAGTAACTCTGTTATTGGGGTTTTGAGGGAATTAAACGAAGGGAGATAACTATGATACATCATAATGTTTTAACTTATCCTGCATACAAATATCAATTAAAAATATCATATAAAGGTACATGTAATTTGAACTCCAAGAAAAGATAAAAATATTCTTTAAACTTACGAACCTGATAACAGAAGTTGGAAATAGTTGTAAGTGTATTTATTTGTTTTGTGGTGACATCCGGGTACTCCATCGGAACCGTATAGTCGGTTGGGGTCCTGAATCCGTCCACAACAATTTTTCCATCGATATTATTATTAATCTACAACCACAGAAACATATATATATATATATAATATATAATAATAAGGGTATTCTTTAATTGAATTACACACTGTATATCTTATGGTGATATAACACCTTATAGGAGATATATGCTGTCTAAGGAAAGTGATAACAAGACATGATTGTGTATGTTGGAGGGAGCGTCCTTCGTATTCAAATTTACTTCCGTGAACATCCAAATTATTTTTGAGGGATTATTTCCTATGAGAAATCGTCACAACGGATACTTGTTGGCGTCTTATTCAGATAACCAATCAAAAAGTTCATTAAAAGTAAGATTGCATTTGACTTCTGTTCTTAAGTTCAATGAATTTCATGGGTATGTTACCACAAACGGTCACCAAGATTACTACATATCAATTGTTGTTCTGTGGGCATACTGCAAATTGGCACTTTTGGTTCTGAATTTTTTTTTCTATTTTTCTTTCTTTGCGTAAATATTTCTACCAACATGTATAGCCTATCCCATGTGATTTATTTCTGATGAATGGGTTGATTTGCCAATGTATAGATTTCTGACATCATCAACTAACCTGAGTGATACCAATGGTCTTATCAGTGGTGAAGTCACAGTATACAGGGAATATAGCTACTCCGCCGGCACCATCGGGGTCAATGGAGTAGATACTGTCTGGGTTGAGGTTCTTAGGAAGTATGGCGTTATGGGTCTTTATCTCGTGGCAATCCTTGTAAACATCTGAAAATGTAAAACGCACTTCTAAGCTTTGATTGTAAATTAAAGTTGACTAATACCAACAAGTATACCGCAAAACGCAACCGTCACAATATACATCGCACACAAAGATGTTTTGAACCAATCAGATAAAATTGTGCATTGATATTACAACATGCATCGCTTCATACCAAAGAATAGAATGGATAATCTTTATCACGTATAGCGTTGGGGTTTTTTTTCTTTCTAAATTGGGGTTTTTTTCCTTTCTAAATCCATCTAGGTCATCTCGCGGTATGAAAGGTAAATATTTTCTTGATGTTACTGAAAAATTATCATATTTGATGTATATGTAATATGATTTTTATCATCTTTCATGTCATATGATTTGTATAATCTTTTATCTGATTGCATATTGCACAACTATAAATTTGTATTAGTATTTGAAGAACTGGAAAACTGTCATCCTGATGTAAATTAAAGACTGTCATCGTTAATGTAAATAGATACATATCACGTTTAATGTAACTGGATGGAAACTATAATCTTGGATGTAAATTAATTGCTTTTCGAAACTAAATGTTTACCACCTTTGATGTCATTGGGTACACATATATCTTGTTTTACATATACAAAAGGAAAACATGGAATTACAATTATCTGAAGTTGTACATATCGGGAAACATCATGCATGAACCATTGAGGAATGAATTGTATATAAACTGTCAACTGCTGGAGAATCCATTAGGCTATGAAGTTTCGATACCATGTGCCTTTTCCAATTGTACATAAATGACAATAAAATATGTTTCAATCAATAATCAACTGTACTCATAATATTGATTTAATTAAAAATATTTCATTTACATAAATACAAGATATCTAATGTATGATGATGGTGGAACGTCATACTCACTGTAACATTGCATAGGTTCGACATGGATTTTCCCCTGTACGCCGGGTGGTAGTTGAAGAATGGTGGCTGGGAGGGCATCTTGTACTATCACGTATCCTCCGTAAACTTCGTCTCCATTACATTCACACTTACCCTCCTTACAGGAGAGGATTCCTGTCATAGATATCATAAAGTAATATTAATTAATGTTAATTGATTCTGATTTATAAATAAATAATATGTTAACAAATAACATTTTATCTTGGGAGCCCTAAGGCCGTGAAAGTGCTTTGGAATGGTAGAAGTATGTCACTTAATGAATCATGAACATTCTTTTAGAATCAACCATTGTCACGAGGATGATCATGGATTTGTTTTCCTAACAAGCAGTGCTAGCAAAAATATACAACATTAACGACTACCTTTACGGTAGCTAAGAATATTGTTAACCAACTTATTTGTTAATACATCTTGTATATATTGCGGAGAATTAGAATTTCCGAAAAATAATTGCAGAATGATATTTTCAGCAACTGATCCCATTCAAGTAAAAATCGCGAAGTTGAGTCGCCATGCACTGTCATGTTAACTTGCTATGAAAACGCGAAATTAAGATGCAATGAAAAGTCTTTAGTTATGAAAATGCGAAATTTCTTTAAGATGCCGCGAAATGACATTAGCTATGAAAACAAGAAATTCAGTCATCGCGAAAAGTCTGCAAAAAGGTTGGTTTGCAGTAGATTATATTATTGATATACCATTAGATGTGTACTCCCAGTCATACATATCCCTGCCATCCGCTGGTAGTTCGGCGTTTCCACACAATAGATATATTGGCTGTTCACAGTAAACTGATGTGTTCACAAGCGTTTTAACGTAGGATATCTCAAACACAAAATACTTGATGACAATAGTTCCATTGGTAGGAACAGGGTACTCTGTCTCATACGGACGTACTTCCTGTAAATAAACAAATACAAGCGATTTAATGAGGAGAACATCGCCATACATGTCCGAGTAGCACACTTCCTATATATAACACAACAAAGTATACCTGAGTTTATTCGAAGACTATCGTCATGCATCTCAGATTGGCGCACTACCTATATAAAACAACAATTTGACCTATGTGTGAAGATCATTTTACTATTGCTGTCTTTTCAGTGTGATGGTTCTGACTATATTTCAACGTTTGCAATGATTTTTTTTATTTGTTTACATAAAGGATTTTTCTTACCGCTGATCCTGTTGGAGGGAATGCTTCTAGACGACAGTACACAGGGAATGCTGGGTTACCATAGTTAGGACCGTCTGGATCTATGTAGATGGTGTCGGAATCGTCAACTCCATTATTGCGGGCATCCTGACACGTTCCGAATACACCTGGTAAAATTGAAAAGATAAGATTTCATTTGTTATCTACAATTAAGGCTTTATTTCCATTTCATTCAATTCGCGATTTTGCGGGATATTATTTGGGTAGTGATATTATCGGAATCCGCGAGTACTGCCAAATGGAAATTGTTTTTATTTCTGAACATTTAGGCTTTCAGAATTAAGTTTAAATCTCGAAAAAAATTTACCAGCGAAAAAGAACAACTTTATCCTTATATTCATATAGTCTGATATGCTTATGATTTTTGAAATACTACCGTGTGATATTAGCTACAAAGCACTTATTGAAGATGTAGGAAAATATAATCGAATGCTAAATTTATAGTACATTAAACGTTTTGACATATATAACAATCCATTTGACAAAATTCAGATATTACCATATAATTCAATTTTGCTTAATTTACTTTATCAGCCCATAAAGGGAAAAAATGGCGTTGACTTTTGTAACGTTGCTTTTCATTGGCAGAGATAACGGCGTAATTTTTTCATAGACAAAAGCTTCCCAAAATGAATTTTAAAGAGATTATCTATTGTCAATTGAATTATGAGGTTTAATTTGAACCTTCGCGGTTTATTTAGAGTACACTCAGAATTTCGTGATTTTACACATGTTAAGCATTTGCTGAATGGAAACTGAAGGCTGATTCACAAAAAATAAAAGAAAATATTATTTTTCGCGGGCAAACATATCTTTGCATATTACAAAGTTGGCTCCCTTGCGGGTAAGTATGTATTGTGACGTCACTATTTTGTGTGCAAAGTTCACGTCGTTTTTTCTAAAAAGTATAATGTAACACCCGCACACACATAAGGTCACAATCAATATCAACCCGCAAGGACAGATAACTCTGTAATATGCAAATACAGAATACTGCTCAGCAAAGTCCAATAAATTATAGTAAAACACGGTTATAACAATCCTTTGATGACCAACGGAATGATTTCATTATAAGCATAATTTGTTTTACATATATTAAATACATTAGAAACTCGGGGGGAAATAGCTACATCATACCCATTAAATCATTGTAAGCATGTTCTTAAAAAGGTTTTTTTATTGCGTGTAGCATACCGAAGAAACATCAACACTTTGAAATAAATATTTTTGGCGCGCGTGCTCTGATCGACGTAAATGTCATTCAGCTTTCATATTAAAATTGTTTCGTGTAGGAGATATTGATAACAATTTACAGCTACCATTGTTGTTTTTATAAGTATTCTTAATTTTTTTGTATTAATCTTAAACGAGTTTCGTCAACGGCAGCAATGTTGAATCGAACACGTTCCGCCATATTGGACTTTGCTAATCTGCCAAACATCATTACGGATTTTCCATATATGAAAACGAAAACTCTGCCGACAATTCCGAGGTTTCCGAAAAGGCGGAAATTTTGATCGCATCGATCACATGATTAGGTGAACCAATCAAAATTGTAGATTCAATGATTTGTTAGAATGATGCATAATAGATAAAGTTGTTAACTGATTTTTACAGAAAATGTTATGTCACACAGTTATTTGTTTGTGTTTCACGGCCTATCGACAACCATGGTCATTTAGGACCAAACGACACATCATGCAGCAGGACAGAAGACGAGTAATGATTGTATCTATAAGATTAGGATAAGACATACCTAAGTAAGAACTAAAAACCACAGATTGTTAAGTTTGATTTTGTAAAAAGATTGTTTTGGATAAAATAATATTGGTTAAAACACATGAAAACTCATGCAATGTTGATGAAACGACAAAATGTTGGGTTGATACACTGATGAAATGGGAAACGTTCATATTTTCTTAAAATGCCGATCTCTTTGAAATAATTGAAAACACGATTATGTCTCACGACATGGAACAATGTGTACATGTCGGAGACATCGTAATACTTATCTCGTATGTGTTTAAAATCAATATAGTGCACTAAAATATGTTCCACTGTGAAAGGAGATTCTCATGCATGGCATGTAGGAGGATCCTCCCCTCTTAATAGACAGGAATGTGTAAAATATGTGTGTCCAGTTCGGAGCCTAGAGAACAACTTCCTCTCTGCGGTCTCTCCGACTGGACAGTTTAGGATTAAGTGTAGGTTGTATTTTAAACAGTTTATTGTTCGTTTCGGTAGACCATCTTTGTTGCCAATGGTGTTTGATAGCTGACTGAATAGAAGGTTTGAAATCAGTGTATGGTAGTTTCAAATCTGTTTGTGCTAGGCGAAGAGCAGTCTTAGCTGGCCCATCGGCTTTTGCATTCCCCTTTATACCCACATGACTGGGAATCCAGAGATAAGTAATTTGAGTTTTAGAAGATAATCGAAATGTTCGGATCAAAAGTATTGGATTATTGGGTTTCTAGGGTTTCTTGATTTCAAAGCCTGAAGAACCGAAAGAGAGTCGGAACAGATGATTGCCTTTTCAATGCGGTGTTCTTCGATATGGTCAAGCGCCAGACCGACAGCACATGCTTCAGCAGACAAAATTGAGGCAACAATCGGCAGTCGGATAGAGGAACAATGATTAGATGTACAGCATGCTGCCGTAACATTATCAGCATCTGTCAGCGTAGATCAGAACATGGTCAGGGAAAGCCCTAATGCACTCCCGAAAGGAGGATTTGTAATCTTCGGGTAATGCACTGGATTTTGCCCTCTCATGTAAAGATAAATTGATATCTGGATGCTAAATTATGGTGATGAGCATTTGATTTTGTGTAAATATTTTCTTGGATGTTGTGGATTAAATACAGGTTAAATGCAAAAATTTTGAAATTCTGATGCCAAATGTTGGTATGAGCATGATGTTGCAGATTAAATACAAGGTTAAATGAGGGCTTTTGGGATTGGATTTCAGTTGAGCAGCATACTGTAAGGATAATTTTTTTCGTCGATCGTCCAGAGATGGCGCATTAGCTTTCAAAGGAAGACTTTTCACAGGTGTTGTTCGAAAAGTCGTAGTCAAGTTTTGATCTAATAAGTGCCCAGGAGATTCGTAGAAGCATTTCACGGTCTGCTCCACAATCAGAATGGGAAAGAACACGCAGATTGTTCAGTGCTTTCGAGCACTTATCCTTCAGATGTTTGATATGTGGAACAAATATCAAGTTTCGAATCAAATATTATACACAGTTACAAAAAACAGATGTCGTAAAGAAGTTAATAATGAAGGACTGTTGACGGTAATTAGATTGTCTTAAATGTCTTAAAACAATCAATTAACTATTGCAATAGATTCCAATCATTCTTCACTTATGTGTTTATATTTCCTGTGGGTGGCATATGAAAGTTTATTTCTATACCAAATTTAAGAAGAAAAAAAGTATATCATTGGAGTAACTGATATCATGATTCGAGAAAATGAAAGTGAAAGTAGATAATTACTACCTACCGATCGGACCGGAAGTACAGATGAGGTCTGTCACTGTGTACGAAGCGGAACGAGATGGCGATGTGTCAGTTGAAGCCTCAAGGGAGAAACAGACTTGACAGACCGGAAGTCTGGTTTTGTTGTGAATCCAGCCCTCGTCGATGTACACATTGCCATCCTCGTTGTCACAGTTACAAGGCACATCCGGTCCGGCATTACACACTCCAGTTACACCGCATTCACAGCTGTCTTCTCCGTTCGAACCGCCCCAGCCTGTATAGCAACGTCAGAAATACGGTTATTATACATACAACTGTGTCATGACAAAAAAATGAACACCATTAGAGTAAAAGCCAATAATCGACCAAAAACAAATGTTTAAAGGTACCGGAATATAGCCTAATTCTGCAGGAGAATTATAATATTGTTTAATATCGTTATCGCATCCTTAAGAGACTCTTCTTATTTTCAAGTTACCAATTATTTACATTTGTATATCAACGCAAACCCCTCAATTTTTTATCTTCTCAAAGCACAAACTTTGTACAAAACGTTTGGGAAAAGGAGGATTTCGTTAATTTTGAGTAATGGAATTTAGTTAGAAAAGTCGTTTTACATAATAACACGTCACGAAAAATGTACAAAACATTTGAAAAATTGAGGGGTGCGGCCATTAATATTTGCTTATAGAATTTCGTTGAGAAGAAAACATATACCTGGTTGAATATTGCCATCACAAGTTTTGTAGTGTACACGGTCCGTCTTGGGTGCATTTCGACAAGAGTAGCTTATATGTTGTGTACAGTAGGCCGACCTGTCTATCAGTGCCTACATCAAGATAAAGAAATTCTTAACAATTTTCTGTTATCAAACCTGCATTAGCGACCACTTCTGTATAAATACAACCTGTTTAATCAGATCACCTTCTCAGGATCCAAAATGAACACAATTTGTCCTGTGTATAAAAACCGCTTGGCTATGAATTCTATTTTTATTTGGTATTTCGGATGGTCTTTATAGAATCATTTGTCGGTACAGATTCCAAATACAGACAAATACAGAATTTGCATATAAGATAAATAATTGAATTCAGATATATTAAAGAGTGACTTCTATCAAGCAATTTGATTTCGTAGTGACTTAATTCTGCGTGGTCATACGTAATGACTTTTTTCTTGTCAATTCAATTGATCAAAAAGTATTATGTCTCAAATATACATGAGCTGAAATATTTTCATGACACTACATTTTGTGATGAAGTGTCATAGGGCCCAAATGTACATGTGCTTAAACATTTTCACGATCTTAATTATCGCGATAAAGAATCAAATATTTTCACGGTCTAAATTATGGCGATAATGAGTCAAAAAATTTCACGATATTAATTATCGCGATAAAGAGTCAACATCATTATCTTAATTTTCACGATTAAGAGTAAAACATTTTCACGACGTAAATTTTCACGATCAAGAGTCAAATATTTTCACGATCTTAATTATTGCGATAAAGATCAAACATTTTCACGATATTAATTATCGCGATAAAGAGTAAAAAAAATTCATGATCTTAATTATCGCGATAGAGAGTCAAACAATTTCACGATCTTAATTATCGCGAAAAAGAGTCAAACATTTTCATGATATTAATTATCGCGATAGAGAGTCAAACATTTTCACGATATTAATTATCGCGATAGAGAGTCAAACATTTTCACGATCTTAAATTTATCGCGATAAATAGTACAACATTTTCACGGTCTTACTTATCGCGATAAAGAGTCAAGCATTTTCACGATATTAATTTTCATAAACAAGAACCATAGGACTCCAATGTACCAGTGCTTAAATATTTCCGTGACATTGGCTGTCGTTACTTCCAATCACACGTGGAATACGCCAAATGTAATTGCACATGAAGGTCAATGGGTTTAACATATATGGAATCAATTTCTTACCTGTATTTGATCAGGTGTCACACCGTTATTGTATGTGATTTGGAAACACTTGTCTACTCCTTCACCACCTGATGTACCTGTTGTATTCGTATTATCTGCAAAAAGAGACGGAACGCTTGGCATAAACGGCTAATGGATGTTTTATAACGTTTCAAGTTGATTTTTCCAAGTTCAAGTTTTTATATTTTCCAAGTTCAAGTTTTTGAAGTGTCCAAATGAATAGCTTACACCATCCTCGATATTCCAGGGGTTCCGATCACTTACAATCTCTACACACCTTGACTATCTCATAGTAAAACTAATTATGAAATACAATAAAATATTTAGAGTTTTCAATGGTTATACTGGTGTAAAGAAAGTAACTTTTGTAACTGAAGAAAAATAGTGATTGGTCTGCTCCTGTTTGTGATCAAGAAAAATGTAATTCGTCAGCGGTGTAGCATCTTTAAACGATTTGTTTGAAATTCACTCAATCTTCTTAGATCGATGTACCGTATTTGACCTATGAAATGCGAAGAATTGCTTTACATCCAGAAAACGTTTATTAGGATCAAATTTAGTTTTTTACAAATGTATTACATAATGAAAGCTGCCAACGTATTTGCAAGGGAAATAAAATATAAGAAATACTTTTTTTCTAATAAAAATTTAGAATTACACGTTAGCACCATAATTTGTATGTATATGAATAAAGAACAGCTTTTCATATGTTATCCGCCACCATCGGTTACCAATATTTTGAGAATTACAATACTTATAATATATTGATTTAAATTTTACACAGATGAATAAGGACAGGATACTTTTTACAGTGTGCTGCCAAAATCTCTATATTTATGTTAACTGTGCAGTAAAACGAGTTATACAGTCAGATCATTTAGCCAAGTTGTGGTTTACAACTACATTTAATATTTTTTACAGTGTTATCACTACATCTAACTGTAATGTGAGTTCTTTATACATGTATATGTTTTCATCCACACATACAAAAACATGTATACTTTTACAGTGCAAAATTCAGTGCTATAACTGATATTTATAAGACATCATGCATTTCTTGTTGCACATTTGAATTATTGTCACAAGTTTACTTCTCAAACTTTGATATGGTTTTCAATAGGTTACTGCAGAAAACAAAATTAAGAACAAAATTTTCGCAAAGTTATAGCATTTTTAATCCAAAGTAGGTGTCAAAAAACCTTGAAATATATCTTAGCTGGAAGCGACAAAAATTCAACTTTGATTTAGATATGGGCAAATAAGATGTACATGTAATTTTCTCCCATACTTCACAGGGATATCCCTTGGTTGCTAGTGAAAAGACATCTCTTTCTTACACAGGGGGGTGTAATACAGTTCACACGCGCTAGACAATAACGTGACGTCATCAATACATGCGGCGTGCATTGTAGATGACGTCATCAATATTGACGCATAACGACGTTCCTGCGATAATGGCGCGATGAAAAAGCTGAAAACCAACTGGAATTTTTATCATCTTTTCTACTAAGTATGGGAGAAAAAGAATCAAACATTGGTCTGTCAATTGGACAGGGATATCTCAACCCTTGTGAAAGATTTTGACCGTCAACCCTAGGCAAGCCAAAATCTTTCACTCGGGTTGAGATATCCCTGTCCACATGACAGACCCATGTAAGATTCTATTAATCTTTTTGATTATAAAATATTACACGGAAAATTTTGTCACGTTTTCTATGCATATACACTAAAGTATGTTGTTTGTAAAAATTTACTTGAATCACAGGAGGCACTGAAGACACTTACCTGGAGATACGGATATGATCGTCTGTGGAAATTTGCAGAAGACAACAAAAGGGTCGTTACCGCCAGCGCCATCAGGATCGATCGTGTAAGGAGTGTCTGTCGGTAGGAACACCTCGCTCGGTGCACGTGTTTGTCTGGCATGTAGCAGATCATTACATGTTGGACGCAACTCTACAAAATAAATGTATGTTCCTCCTTCTTAACGTTGACTAAATGCAGAATAGAAATTGAAATAGTCACAAAAGGTTATTTTTATTTATTACAATTTTTTTAAAGCTGACAATGCAAGTTAAATTATTTAAAATGATTTTTTTAATAAGTATACTAGAATTTCAAGAATCGTTAATGAGACATTCCCCGGTTGAGGACAGCCATTTTTGTTTTACATTCCGACGACTCACCGACCCCTATATAAAGCGCGTGAATCGACACACGTGCGCTCATTCATGTACATATACACCTAGCAGTTCACAGTATATATCACCTACAAATAGGTAAACAAAACCCTCACCTGTAAAACGATATGGGACATGTTTTAGCAAGAAAACATGTCAACTACTGTAAGTTGTCATTTAGATGTTTCTCAAAATAAAATTTCAGCGCAAGTGAATAGAAACCCAAACAATAATCCGTCCACATATCTCCACGTATATCATCGTACTCATTGCACTCAACTGACCATATACACGTGACTATAGTACCTAACCCTAACGAGCGACAACTATCAAGGACACACACGTGTCGATGTACATGTACGCGTAAAACCTAGTGTATATTGAAGTGTTTAATTAATTCGTATTGGACATATGTTAGGATATAGCTGACACCACATTCATTTTTTACTTCATTGAAATATTGTCAGGTGAGTGCAGTGTTTATTTTCAATTTGACATTGTTATTTGCAATATCGGGGCATGTGTATCTGAGACAAGACATGTTTATAATGACACACGTGTGTCAAGTGTCCCGTGCTTTATATAGGGGGTTGGCCAGTGAAGGTTACTAAGCAGAGCAAAAGAAAAATGGCTGCCACTTCCTTAGATACCGCACTGTCATAACTAGGGAATGTCTCAGAAACAATTTTCGAAAAAAATAATTTCGTTATCTTTTTTTTTTAATTTCAAATGCATGTTTTTAACTTGCATTGTCAGCTTTAAATAGCTAAATCAATAAGATCATAACATCAAAATAAATCGTTTTTCGCAAACAAATCCTAGGGAAATAACATAAAATCATTACATTTAATATTTGTTGGTGGAGTTCGGGTGAGGGGGTTGTAAAAAACACAAATGTTGGTGTCTGTAACACAAATAAACACTTTCCCTACGTAGGTAATTTGGCGTGACGAAAAAGATTGGTTAACGTCAAGAGATAAATATGAATTACTTACTTGAGCGTATAACATGATATCTAAATGAATCAACGTTCTTATAAAATAGATACATTTTTATCACAATCAAACATGATAGCATAATATGTTTTAATTATATGTGTATTATAATTAGATTCACTTACCCAAACATTTGAGTGGCCCAACTTCGATAGTGTTTCCGTATGAGGGGTTGGAAAATGTGAAATTCATCACTGGTACATGTTTATTACCGAATAAGTTTCCAGAATCTGACCTACGAAGAAATAAATTGATACACAAATTAAGACTGTGAAATAATATAATTGAAACAAAATATTTGTCATTCACCAAACTAAATACAACTAAACCTGCTATACAGTACAACTCTACAGAAAGCACACATGCCTATGAAAGACAGTCTCTATAGATATAATATCTGTCATAGTCAGACTCATTAACCCCATTTAGTGGAATTAACTATATCATCGACGTCTGTATAAAGGGCAACTGTCTACAAAGAGCGTCATTTTTAGACTATTGTTTCTTTAATACATAGATGCGTCTGTATCAATTTAATGCACTTAAAATTCCATTTTGTATGATAAACGTACGTTCCTGTAGCGCCGTCACAGTTACATGGGCCGGATCCCTGACATGTATTTGTCAGTGCACACTGACAACTGCTACCTTCCTGACCATGTAAGTACTCATGCCTCTCACCGTCAAGTCCGATCCAGTACAATATAGAATCACCACCTGGAGAAAAGATTAATTGTTTGGGTGAAACAAGATTTTAACCCATAATGAAACATTAGTTTTATCGCGGTGTGATTCCTTAAGAGTATACCATTGGTATAAATTCCTTTAGAGATACATATATCCATGGTATCATTGACTTGGAAAAGCAAATTTCAAAATTTGTGTTTTAAACTTACGAATAAAATTTGTTCCTGTGTTCCTTGATCTATTGATTAAGTCGAGTATATTCAACGATCTTCATTTAGCTTTGACCTATGTATAAAGACCACTTGATTATATATACAATTTTTCTCTGTCCCCTAGGTAGTCTTTATAGACAATTTAACGAGGATAAAATTACCTGCGTCATGGACTGGGCCCTCGACATTACATGTGTACGTCACAGATTGTGTGCAATACACTGCACGTGTAGTCAGTTTTTCCAACTGGGCTTTGGATACCATAATATATCTATATGCCATAGAGCCTTCGACTGGATACTGTGACAAAATATATTATAAATACTGATGATGAATGGTTAAATAAAATAGGAAAAAACATCATTTTTGTTCCTTTGATTAAAGAGGCATTGATTAAATTAAATGCTTTAGAAATTCGACCAAGAGCGTGTAGAACGACAGTAAGATTATCTTAACAAAAGATGATTGTGCTCAGCATGACCTGACCACGTGACTTTCACATTATCAATGGACATCTATATCTGGTTTACTTTGAAATGCACGTGTGTATTGCACTAGACGCTCGCCATAGATCCACGTCGGCTTCCATCTCCATCTTAAGCCTAGATGACACGGCATTAAACGTATGACGCAAATCAAATAAATCCAAGTCAGTTTCAGTTTCCATTTCGACTTACCGATCCTTCCGATTCATGGTGTACAATGGTAACTGCATGTGGTGGGTTTTCGACTATTTGACATTCCACAGGGAACGGTTTGACATCATCTATAGAGGTTACGATATGAGTATTCATTAAGGATTTATAATCGGTCCCAAGTTTGTGTTGAGAAATGAGGAAGGGATGTTACCAAGTCACGAGTAGAAGTTTATAAAGACTTTAACTTAAACCATGACTCTAAAAAACCAAAACAACAACAAATATAATGAAGTACTTGTCCTCTCATCATTGAACAACTATTTCGACACCCCCCCGCCCCATATCATCAACCTGTGACTGAAAATACTATCTAATTAGTTAAACGCAGTGTCTTTATATTGCTATCCTGTGTTTAACTTATTTACATTTGCAACTCCTCAATATTTCCATATATTAGATAATTATGAAATGTCCATAGACAATACAATCAAGCAATGTTGCAAACAAACTCAAACAAACAAAATTTAGTACCTGGGTCTCCATTCCTATTTTCAGGTCCATCTGGATCCACCATCCGCACATAAGTACTGTTCATTCCTCTGTGCAAAAAATAGGATTCACAGTCCATTTCTATTGCTGAAATAAAATGCGATATAAGTAACGAAAAAAAGCATGATTACCGCCGCGATTGTTAAACAATAATTAAACCAAGAAATCACTGAAAAAATAGCAAATAATACTTGTCCATTTACAAAGTCACAAATAATGTTTAACATTCCTATGAAATTAGAAGATAATAACATCAATGCGTAATTACAACCAGAAAATAAAATCTTAGTTTTCAAAATTTGATATATTGTTTTACTGAGTTTTTTAGGGGGTTGTCATGAAGGAAAATTAAAACTGCTTGTACCAAAAAAATGACAGACTATATAAATTAATTATATTTCAATAATTAAATTAAAACAAAACACTTACAGAACTCCTGCTGGCTACATTTTAGAGAAGTCAGAGTGAATGATGCATTCTGGTTTGTTGTAGTCCCTATATCTCCAAAATACAACCCTGTGATTGGTAGATTGTCTTTATTGAATTCCGCGCCAAAGTCCATCCTAAACACACCGTCCTTGGTGTTACAGTTACACAACTCGTTGGTGTCTTCACACCTACCTATCAAACCACAGGGGCACGTCCCTGTTGTGTCCAAACCTCCAGGGAAAAACTCCCTTCTCTCACCTTTTAAGTTGGTGAAATAAAATCCTTTCAAATCGGAATTCTGTAATTAAGAGAGAAAATATATAAACGCTTGATCGTGTAATTTTGTGTAGATTCAATTAATAGTTTTTGATCATTTTTCCCATTATAAATTATGTAGAAGAACGGAGAAATAAACATGATCCCTGTCGAGTGCCACGACCAGGCTTCCAACTAGGTTCTGCGGTGTTAAACACTACAGTTCGAATGACTGAGGCAGAGAAATAGGCCCCGTCAGCTGAGATCGTATTTAGCAATAATTATAATCAATTATTATTTATTCATTTTTTATTTAGAGATTTCGTAGCTGTACATGTTTTTCAAAAATAAGACAAAGTAGTTAGAAAATAACAACGAATACCAACACATACCATACAATTATATGTAAACTCTTGGACGCAGAATTTTGAGTAGTTGATGATATTCTGAATTTCTTTATTCTCAATGGGATATTTTACCGGGTTGAATCCGGACCCAGTTGGCTGTTGAAGGACCACTCTAAAATAAGAATAAAAAAATTCATGTAAAATTTCAGCAATTTGATCAGTTGCGTTTAAATGTTTTACAATGGGTTTTTTGCATATATTATATATTTATCGCTATAAGATTAAAGGCACAGGAGTAGCGTTCAAATAAGCGTAATTGTTATAAGATGTATGTATCATGTATATCGTATATACGAACTATGCTTATAACGAAGTGATTCGTTGGTCCCCATACATTCATAGTAACTATGTTCTCTATATAGTTGTATTCATGAACAAAAAGTATCAAATGAATATGTACTAGGCATAAATATATCAAGAGATTTTAATTTCAATTTAAACAAATTGTATCGCAAAAAAAAAAAAACTGGATTTGACCTCTGGTTAAGACTATTTTAGCCATTTCCAAACAAATTTGGCATGGAACAATTGTACAACAAAAACGTATTCGTAGTAAATGTTCCATTTATTACTAGATGTTAGTGACCTAACACGAAAAAATATTGGGTCTGAAATAAACTTGTATCGGGCGAGGTGAACCCGTTGTAAACCCAATAATTTTTTTCCGTATTAGGTCACTTACAAACTGTTTAACGAATATATCAATTTATATATATATATATTTTTAATTTCAATTAAATAATTGCAAAATGCATAATGTGACTCGCTAATGACGTTAAGAACCAAGAACGTTAACTCTATCTCCAATCCTCATACGAATTCTAGTAACATAATAGACTATATCCTGGATATCACGTGACGTCTTTTTAGCCAATGGTAATACAAGATTCTTGTCTGAGGCGGGATAAAAGTATGTCTCACTAACCTATCAAACATAGTAGAAAATTTATTTTACAAATCTTCCAAAGACTTACGTCGGTACGACAGTAACGCCAACGTGCGGGTATGTCTCCATATCACAGTGTACCAAGACAGGGTCCCCATCGCCATCTGGTCCATCAATGTCTATAAGTTGGGCACCGCTCTTCTTTACACCAAGCTTTTGCTTGATTTCATCACAATCCTTCATCACATCTGAAAACACACAATGAATAAGTTATAAGCTTCATAGCAAATGATTTATTTCTAGGAATTGTACTGAAGAGACAGCAAACTTTTCGTGATAAAAAATATGCGAGTGCGTCTCATTAAAATGAAAATATAAGAATACAAAACGAGAAAAAGAGCTCACAGAAGGATAAACAGGTATTTGTTGAGGTTGCTCATAAGTATATCCTCTTATAGAAATGTTAAAGATAGAAATGGAAAATGCGAAACCATTATCAATTTATTTCAACATTCACTAAATGTGTCTAAAATATACGTTAATTACGACTAAAGTATATTTTGTCTGACTATAATCAAAAGAAATAGAACTGACCTATGGGTTTTGGAGCACACACCACGGGGCCGATTTTCGTCGTGAACCTCTGCGATCCAGTTAACTCCATATGGACTGACTTAATTGGAATCAGTGTCCGGTCGGTCAGTTTGCCGCTGTCCTCAATCATACTGACAGTCCCATCACAGTTACAATGGGAACCACGGGTATAACAGTATTCTTCTAGTTGTCCACAGGGACACTTAAAAATAACAGATGGTTATAACTTCTTCTTAAGAAGTAGCAGTCATTTTATATAATGATTTACTAAGATACCAGTCTGTGAATTATGACCTTTGACCTTCAATGTGTCTCCTAATATGCAATTTGATTACTGCATTTGATATCATTCTCTGATTTCTGCCATTATTCTTATCAAGTAAAAAATAACAAATGACTTTTGTGATATTTTTTTCTAAAGAAGTTGTAATCATTTTATCTAACGGATTACTAAAAAAACCAGTCTGTTAAATATGTTTGATTAACTTTGGCCTTCTTAATAATAAAAAAAAATATTTCAGCGTGTATTCTATCTTGCAATTTGACTGCTGCATTTCATATCATTTTGTTATCTCCGCCATTCTCTTATCAAGAACGTAAAAAAATGACTTTTGTGATTTTCTAAAGAAGTTGCAGTCATTTTAGCTAAAGGATATCTTAGATACCAGTCTAAAGATTACGCTTGCTTGCCGTTGCCCTTCTGAATAATCCAAATAGATCAATACATCTTCTACCACGGTATTTGACAGCTGTATCATATATTTTTCTCTCATTTCTCATTCTTTTTTAATTATATTTAATTTATCGTAACATTTGGCATCATTTTGACAAATATGTAAACTATTTTATTACCATTCCTTCTACAGTAGAACCACCCCAGGTCCAATGTCTGTCGTCATTTCTGTCCACCCAGTATGTGTTATTGTTCAACATTCTCGCTTTCCAACGACACTTGGCACTTTAGGAATAAAATGGAATAATCATATAGTCATCCCCATATTATGTTACGTTCTCAAAATACTTCACTTACATTTATGATTTTAACGATTTAATTATTGATATTTCACTAAACTCGTTTTTAAATCATTCTCTAAGGTTATGCTCCATTCTCTTGTGATATGATAGCGATTTCTTAGTACGATGACAAAGTTAGTATATCTAACATAAATATATTATGTCTGACCGAATAGTAATAGAATTACATTGATTGATTTAAGACGAATTTCGGTTGTTTTACTATATCATGCAAATACTTGTTTTCTACTCTCAAATACAGTGTTCCGGTTGGTAAACTAACTCTTACTTCATTTCCTGGTAGCAATATCCGGAAATATTAGTCAGGGATATGATTTGTTCAATAGGAGATGCGTATGGTATATCAAACACAGGGTGACTGGACGTTACAAGCTTGGAAGTGACGTTGACGTTGATGATTGTGACACCGATGTTATCAGGGCGCATTTCACATTTGACCAGGATAGCAGGGTTCGGTCCAGTACCATCTGGATCAATGAGGTAGCTGCCTGTTTGGGCTTTAGGATTTTTCTGTAGGATGTCGTGACATGTCAGAGGTACCACTAAGGTGAACACAAAGAAAAGTAAAAGTGTTAATTATGAAAATGATGCCAAGTCATAAAACTGATGACGATGATGATGCATGATGATGATGATGATGGTGATGATGATGATGATAATGATAATGATGCTGATGAAGATGTTGATGAGTATGACATTATTTATGATGTATCCATGGGTTTTTTAAGAGTATATGAGCTGTGGTAAAAAGAAAGAGGAATTCATCAGTTGTGATAAAGCATTTAAACAACACTATAGCTGATTAATATGAATCCTTGACTACAACAAAAGGCTCAGAATTTATCATATTATATAAAGTACATCTAAACTTATCCACTTATCCTCTATACTCAAGGGGTTACTATCGCTACAGTTTTTCCATAGTTGGACTATGTCTTGTCAATCTAAATGCATTTCAGGGGGAAAAGTCTGACCAATCACCGGTCCATAGAGACTTCATTTTAAAGTACAAAGGAAGGATGACATCTTGAAAGTCAATCTAGTGTCCAAATATTGGACCAACTGATTTTTTATGTACTTATAAAATCGAATTATATGCTGTCATCCTGCCTGCGACTGTTATAGAGCCTATAATTCTGATATGATATATGTTGGTTGGTTTGTTGATTCAGCTAAATGTCCTCTAATTCAATTTTGCTTGTAACGAGCGTTTTCATTGGATTAAAAATAATTGCGTCGCCGTTTGCGCGGTTGTAACGTCGCTTCGGATTGGCTACGGTAACGGCGTAATGATATCATAGACAAAAGATTCCCAAAAGGAATTTTGAATATTGAAAATATTATCGTTAGTAAATTTAATTATATGGATTAATATATTTTATGTTATGAAGATATATCACAAAAATCAGTATATAACCTGCTTCGCGGTTTATTTAAAATACAGAGTTTTATGTTATATATCCACAACATAAAAATATTGAATTAAATCCTTTAATAAACACAAAGGGACATTTAAGAACAAGTGTATGCAAATCTTGTCGAGATATAAGATTCAGATTCAGGTAAAAATATACACCAACCTTCGCATGTCAATCCATTGCCATCGTACCCCGATTTACATGCACATTTAAACGACCCATCGTTGTTGAAACAGTCAGCGTTCAAATGACAGTTGTCATCCCCCGTCTCACACTCATTGATATCTGGAGAAAAAAAAATAGTTTGGATGATAACATATTCCTTAAGGATGCTCCACCGCCAACAGAACATAAACGATACTCATCATTTGAACAATAATTGGCAATTAATCGTGTATATGAATGTCTAATTAACATAAAAATAATATAAGATAATTTATTTTGCTTTTGATGCTGCAAGTGCGATCAGTACTTATTCCATATAGGACATAGCGCCACGAAATTTTTGTTGGGACGCAATTAATTATTTTCATAATTTTATTATGAAGTGAAATTAGATTCCCAAACTTTTCAATGGTGGTAATGGTGTAAAGTTAGTAACTTTTACAACTAAAGAAAATGTTAATTCGTCTTCGCCTGTTCTTGTTAAAAAATCCATTTGTCATTTTCGTTGACGAATATATGTTTCTATTAAAAAATAACTTTTAATGTTTACCTGTGCAGTTCAATCCATCCCCGGTATAGCCGTCGTCACAAATACATTCTTTAAGGAGACAGTGGGCATTTTCGTGGCAGTTAGCATCCACTCGACAGATTCCTGAAAGCATAAAAGATAAGTAAATTTGATCAAACATTTATATATAAAACAGCAACATAGACATGATTGAAATACTTGTTATTAACAAGCAACTTAAAAGCAACATGATAACGGTTCCGTCGATGATACGTCAAAATTGATGACGTTGTCAACAATGTACTTTTACGTAATTGTTGACTTACTTATAGTTTAAAAGGTAAGCGCACGCAGTCTAGATCGCCTCAGCGTGAGAGACCTCCCTTGACGATGATAGCGAAAAATCATTGAATGATGTGGAAAACTTAAATATTGTTTCGAGCTAAATTAAAAGGAATGCGAAGTATTGTTATACCGTATAACTGCCATGGTTATTCTTGCAGGGATAATAATTTCGTAAGTTGGGGGGACATTACTATGATCGCAAAAATTGGATCAACAACATATTTAAAAATTATTGAGTCATATGTAAAAATACAATACTCTTTAGCAGGTTATTTATTGGGATAAAAAAAATGAGAAAAATAAGTTTTTGTGTTTCATTAAAAGATGCTCAACTGCCGACAGAGCATAAATGATATTCATCATTTGAACAAAAATTGGTGCTTAATCTTGTATATATATGCCTAATTAACACAAAAAAAATAACATAAAATAATCTATTTCGCCTTTGGTGCAATCATTACTTCATTCCATATAAGATATAGTTCCACGGATTTTTTTCGGGATGCAATTAATTATTTTTCATAGTTTTAACTTGAAGTAAAATTAGAAGCTCAAACTTTTTAATGGTGGTAATGATGTAAAGTAAGTAACTTTGTACCCGAAGAAAAATACTAAATTGTCTGCTATTGTTTTTGATAGTGAAAAAATACCATTTGTAAGCGGTGGTGCATCTTTAAAACCGATAATTTAATTTCAAAACACAGTCTTTTAATTCTTCACATGTCTAAACCAAAACGAGAATAATTTAGTTTTTTATCTATGTTTCACTTAAATCCTTTAATTTCAAAATACATTTTCTAATTCACGTACCACGTGGTACCCGATTACGTTTGTACGAGACTAGTGTCTCCAGTATTGAAACGTAACTATTTGTAATCTTCCTGCTGAAATAACGTTAGCACGAGTTATCATCTTTTGACGTCATTCAATCACCAATAGAAACAATAGTCCCGCACAAACGTTATCGAGTATCACGTGGTACGTAAATTATTCCCATTAATCACATGCTTAAAACTTGAGATAAATATTTCATAAATATTTCAAATATATCAGTCTTTCAGCTCACTTCTATGTACCAGTGTTACAATGGAGTACTTACGTTTGCAGAAGAATCCATCGCCATCATACAAAGCCTTACACGTACACACGAAACTACCACGTGTGTTCTGACAATCGGCATTAGGATCACATGGGTTCTGCTGGCATTCATCGATGTCTAAACAATAAAAATACGAGGGTTAACAAATAGTCATTGTCTTATGAAATTGACTGCATTGCATCGTAGACAATTGTGAACAAAAACATTCCCATTAAATGAGGTTGAATATATCGTATATGAACAAACGTTGTTTAAACAAAAGAAAATCTAGCGTCTAGACCTGGGTTTGAAGCAGGACCCTCCGAAACTTGCAAGGAATCCCTGTCTTTTCCCATAACGGACAAATAATACTATTCAAGTTTGGTTGCTATATAGTAGTTTTAAGTAAACTTTCAATGCATGACACGGGGGTTGTCAACCTATTAAATTTGGAAGAGTACGGTTGTAATAAATAAACTAAAATAAGGTATCAGTAATTTGAGTCTTAAGTCGATGAACGCTCAAAGTAATCCTATTAGATTAAAAGACAATATAAAGAACGAATAACCGATACCCTATTGTATACAGGATACGGTACCAACCCACTATGTTAACACAATCTATATACTGGTTACTGTAACCCAACTTTCTTTCGCGGCTACTGAATTTCGCGATTTCCGATTCAAAGCATTTTTCGCAGCTTTAAAGTATCATGGATTTTAAACTGAAATGAGATACCTTTGAGTTTAAGTGTGCAAGATACTAATTCGCAAATATAACATTGCGCGAATTAACCTTCATCACAAAATTCGCGAAAATAATACAAACGCAAAATATTGTTGGTTACCAGTATTGTATATTACAGAATCAATTTAATTCCCTACCTTCACATATTCTTGTCGTGACATTCATCTGAAAGCCGGGTCTACATTGACATATAGAGTCTATACAATCAGCATCGTAATCATAACAATCCTTTTCTGCTTCACATGGTATCTCTGAAGCTGCAATATAAACGGTATCTAAAATTATATAAACGAACCCTCATCGTTTCAACTCGTGGGATACTGTTAACTTGGCGCAATTAAATTTCAAACGCAAAAATAAATTTTGAATTGATTTCTATAAATAGATCCAATTACGACTTACACATCATAAATGTTCTAAATCATAAATTAGAGCAAAATGCCTGACTCGAATACTGCTACTCTATGTAAATTTGAAAAATCTTATTTATCTATGTTTAATTACCAAGGGCGAGGTTGCTCGAAAGGATGGTTAATTAGCTAGATCATTTGGTTAGTGAAATTTCCATTTTTCATTTGCTGCAAAATTTGTAATTATATCTTCACCAAAATCAGCATGTAGGTAAAGAATATTGTTCTTAAGAATCTTGTTAAATTTTGTAAAATGTGTATTACAAGAAATTGATTGTCGATAACCTGTTATTATCCTAATCACCATTAGAACAACTGGACCCCGCTTAGTATTAAAATCGTATTTATAGAACTGAGTTCAATGTTAGTAAGTAGTTGATTGTGAAACCAAAATATGAAAGAAAGCAAAATATCGCAATTTTAATCGAACACTCCTACCCTAACCTATGCTTGTAATAAACTTTAAAATACTGTTTAAGACAATAGTATTGTATAATATATCCCATGAAGTTTTTATCTATAGAAAAAAATATATTATCGATTTGTAATTTGTGACAAAAATAATGTGTTATAGGCGCATAAATGCAACTCGTCAACGCTAATCCAGCATTCATATACGTGAATTGTACTGAAAAAGAACTTGAACAATACTATTTAAGGCAATAGTAACATACAAACGAAGATTCTATAATAAACTGTATAAGTACTTAGCTCAAGACTATTGCCATTATGTTAAATCTACTTGTATATTCTGCAAAAAAACGTGTTTTATCCGTATTTAATGAAACCAGTCACTTGCCAATGAATCCTATGCGTTCATATTCATAATAATTGTTTTTATTTAAACGATTGATTTATGATGATTAATAAATGTCGTATCCGTACCTATGCAGCCTGTGTGGTTTTTTCCTTGGTAGCCATCGCCCTCAAATCCGTCCTTACATTCACAACTATCAAAGACTCCTTGCTTTTCAATGCAGTTGGCATCATGATCGCAGGTGTAAAAGCCGTGAAATGAACAGCTGTCGGTATCATTCACTGACTGGGCGTCTGAAAGAAAATATATTTCACTTTAGCTAAATAATGACGAGAAATGTACTTCCATGTTACATCCCTGTTAAGTTACATTAATCAATTGTGTTTGCTGTATACTTTCAATCAGTATTGGTGTATTATATTTTACATTGATCAACATGATATGCGACTAAACTAATGGTATGTGAAAGAGAAAATATCAGTTTTACATCACTGTTATAAATTTGATGGTATGCTAAGATTTGATATTAAAATGTTATTTGATGGCATAATGCTATATACATGAATGCATATGTTAGATTGTCATCCAGAATATAACGTATAAAGTAGCACAAATACATCTCAAATGAAGGAGTGTGTGATTGTTTATCCGTCCATTTAGCTTATAGCATGTCTTCAAGAAGAATTCCGTTGTCAACTCGAATGAAAATTTGCAAAAAGCTGCTCAAGGGTCTTACAATTAAAGATGGAAAAGAAAACCATTATTTAATTGGACATTCGGGTTATAAAATCATAATTTTGCAACGTGAAATTATAGCATACTTACTTGCAATGCTAGCCAAAAACAGTGGGATTAAGACGGAAATTAAGGAGGTCCGGATCTCCATGTTCTGGCCGTCCGGTCACCAGTCTAAAATTATACAACAACTATAAACTAAAATTACATGCACATTAACTGAAATTGATAAAAGGTGGATGAAAGTACATTAAGTACTGCATTGTTTTGTTACTAAAAACAAACAAAATTAGTGGAACGCAAAATTACCAAGAAATCTGGCACTGATTATGCAACAACCTAAACGATAATTTGATATGAAATTTGATATCAATAACAAATATGTATTACTTCCACATACTTCATATGTTTAATTTTCTACTAGTTCCTGATCCATTCGCCTGTCCTTCATGCTTCTGTTGAATGATTTTTTAATGTTATTTATAATAGAACATTCGAAGAGAATTCATAGTAGGCATTCGTAATCGCAATTTCTGTCAGTCTTCATTTTCCATTACACTTTATGTAATCCTTCATGAAGGGATGTTACTATCCGGCAAAGTTAGTAGTCGGGAAATTTGAGGTTTAAAGCTAATAATGAATTTTGTGACTGTTAATGAGGAGTCTTCGATACCTATAAATTGAAGTTCCATATTAGATCAACAAGTTCGGTTAATTGTTTATTATGGGGGTTGGCCTATAAAGCAAGTTGACATCAGCTTTAACTTTGACCTAAATTTCAACATGTTCAAAGGAATATAATACATAATTAGTATTCTTAAATACAGTTCTATTAAGATTGCTTGTTTTCGCCCATTGAAAATAAAATAGCAACGGCTTTGATTGTATTTCAGGTCATATTAACAGCTGTGAACGTCTTCCTATTTGCAACGGTCAATCCAACAACAGAATACTGATGTTACAAACCTTAATCATACAATCATCACAACTCATGTGCTATAAAACAGCAGTTTCGATGAGTAAACTTGAATTTTGTCCTCTTATCGAATAAACAAACAAATACTTTCGTACGATGACATGTGTCCCAATTTGAGATTTTCCGGTTCATTGATTCCATTGGTGCGTATGTCCTTAGCGTCTTTTCAAAGTTAGATCGAGACGTGACAAGATTAATATCAAATGTGATGGTTATCATCAAAAGACATTGCTCTACATCTGTAGCCAGGGCAATGGCGACCTTCATGAGATAACACTATCGACCGTTAAAAAGAGATAAGTTAAAGAAAATAAACAAACAATGGTCGTGACATTCCTTATTATATTGATGTGAAAAGCTATGACGTTGATGTCAAGTATATTAACGTCATTTATGCCTAGTTTCAATGTACCTGACGACAGACACATGTTTTTATTTAAGATGATATTATTGACCTGTCCATAATCTAATTCGGTACAGAATTCGACCAGCGTGAAGCTTGTTAAAAAATTACTTGTAATATTCTTTTTCTAAAATCTTAATGTTTTACAACGACCACTTAACGACTTTAATATTGTTGATGTAGACAAGCATTTTCTTTCGTTTTAATTGTCCTAATATAACGTCATCAACCTTGTTAGTATATCTTAAGAGTGTTGAGAAGTTCTTTTTGTGATACTGTGATATGTTCTTTGTAATATTAGAAACCATTTAGGAAAAAAACATTGTTTGGGTTTATAACCTACTATTTAAATGTTTTTTTTAGTTATTTGGGTGATGTTAAGTTAATAAGATGAATGAAATTCGGAGTATCTGGAAAAAATCATCGACCTACGGTTCAGTATATGGCAACAACCTGCCTACCATTTGATTCGAAAATGTTCCTCCATTCGACCACTTTGGTCCCATAATAACACTTGATCAAAATGAATGACCTCACATATGTATCGAAACCGAGGTAGCTAGAATACGGATTTCCCGTAATAGATCCACTTTAACGGTAACAAAATATCAATTTATCGGATGAGTATTTGTTAAGTAAACCGTACGTGTTATCGTGTAGGATATGTCGGTACAATGGTATTTAACAATGATGTACAGACCTGGCTAACAAAGAAGTTACCACATGTTGCCATTAGACAATGACAGAGATTACACAGATTAAATCATTCAGGTGTGGTATGTTACAAAAATATGCATGTGTACTCCTTGGTGGCTATTGTATATTTTCTTGGAAAAAAATATTTGATCCAAATGCAGAAAAGAGAGGTTGAAAAAAACATTAAGTGAAAATTTTCAAGGTGACCAAAAATTTCATATTAAGACTATCATTGAAGGAAGTTCTTTTTTTGAAGGATATGTCAGTAACTTCCATAACTTGTAAAACTCATTAGCTCCATCACCAACGCAGAGTAGTTGAACACTTTGGGCATTTTGACTGACGTTGTTCACCTCATTGCAATTGATATTCACGTCTTGAAGCATTTTTTACTACTTGCCATAATTACAGTCATTTAC
This sequence comes from Argopecten irradians, assembly GCF_041381155.1. Classification (NCBI taxonomy): domain Eukaryota; kingdom Metazoa; phylum Mollusca; class Bivalvia; order Pectinida; family Pectinidae; genus Argopecten; species Argopecten irradians. The sequence goes on along the minus strand of NC_091137.1, from coordinate 45,041,772 downwards.
ATTATATGTGATTTTAGGAATTTTCAATCTTCTACATTTCTGCCAAATAAATACTGAAATATTTTAATGTGACGTCTTCAGTTTTACTTTTTACAAGATATGCAAATGGTGTTAAAATTTCAACACATGTAACTATGTAAGGATTTTGTATATTGTACGATGTGTAGGTATAGAAGTAGATTATGCACTGGTACAATTGCATTTTCATATTCATGTTGTTTTTTCATATCCGAAAATTCATTTTAAGTGATTTTTCAATAATCTCTACGTCTTTATATGTTAGAATTGAGATCAGTATACGAGTCGAGAATTCAATTTTAACGAATTGTACTTTACGATGTCAACTGATTTTATATTCGGATATACAAAGCTTTTTAGTTTGCAGGAAAATCAGGCACAAAAGCGATAATATAATAGGCTATATTATATTGTTTGAGAGAATTTGAAAATATAGATAGTATTTTGAATGCATTTACACTGTAGTCCCACTATCAATCTTTCGATTTATTCAAATACCGAATATGTATATTAAATGTGTATGCACGCTTAAGTTTATCTTGTGAATTTTTGCCAAGGATTTATTTTTCTATAACATTAAAAAATAATATATAAATTGCATTCACGGTGTCGTTTTTTCGGTTTACTTACATGAAATCTGTGTGTATGCTAACTCAAAGATTTCTTCTGAATTTTCGTCAAGAATTTCTTTTTCCTCCATGTTTTTCACAATCTGATTGCAACAATTATTTCCTCCAAAATCATTCCACAACGCTACATTATTAGGAAGCTGTTGTGTCCAACAACATCTTACTCGCAATGTCAGTTCGACATGGGTCAGTCCCATGTGATCTTTCTTAGTTTATACGTTTGTTCGTTCACAATGTAGCCATAAACATTATATCGATTGAAGAGTGTGTCTTTATTCTTCTGTCAGACAAGATGAATTATTTCGCTAAGGATAGTACATATCCTATCAAAATAATCTAGTATAACGTAGGAGTTGGTACTCAGTTAGGCGTTGTGACGTACGTTAAATCTGAGAGAAAAATTGAGGATTAGATTCAACTTTTCCAAACATTATCCCTATGACAACGTACCTGTATTAGTTTAAACCATATTTCATATTCAATTTAGTAAATATAAATTACAATATACATGTATCATAAAGTTATATTTATTATATATAGCACTTATAAAGAACTAGCTAGGTATACATTAATGAACGTCCTATTAACAGCTATGGTCATGTAAGGACGGTTTTGTTTGAGAAGTATGCTGTAACGCTTATAAACTAATGACGTAACAACCAGTATCTCCTCTAAAGAGCAGATAACTCTGTAAAAAGCAAATTCAAAATATAAAGTCATATAGACCTACTTGCAGTTCATATTCCAATGACTCAGCATTGTCTATAATCGTCATTATTGTACAGATATATATCAAAGCAGATATTAATATCATTCTCCATGTTCACTTTTGTGTTTGCCCAATTATAGAAATTGCAATCAATAATAAATTTAACAGTCGACTTAGTTTCCTATAGAAGTACTTAGCTTCTATCGATCACGTCTCTGACGTTTTTTGATAAAGATACATGATGAAACGCGCAAATTCCAGCACATCCGCCTTTTGCTTTACAATAAATAACATATTGTGTCGGATGAATTCGGTTGAGTTGATAACAACTGAAATTCTGTATGGATTTAATACAGAAAATTAACCTCTAACTCTCTATTTGTTGGCTGTATAACGTAAATACGTTTTATCAAAACCAGCTGTCGTTTCTCTGTCCTAGTTACACACAATATGAATTTTACATATGTCCTAGTTCTCGTACTTTGATTTAATAGCCCGGCGAAGGCGTGTTAGTCAATTAATTTTGTTAAGATATTGTTAAGACAAGCCTCCTCACAGATCTACGTCATGTAAATATAAGTGTATGGTATGCACATTAGAGAAGCAGTAAAAAGTTCATTAATCATTATTTAAATGAAATATCCTGGATTACTATGTGAATGGAAATTGGGTTTTTTGTTTTTTGTTGTTTTTTTTTCATCTATAATTTTGCCATTGTCATGGCATAGTCTAAAGGAAATCTATCTGTATTATGTATAATCAAAATATAAATTGTTTTTAAGTTTAAGATGCTCCACCGCTGACAAATGGTATTTTTTCACTTTTATAAACAGGAGCAGACGATTTAGTATTTTTCTTCAATTTCAAAAGTTACTTACTTTAGACCATTACCACCATTGAAAAGTTTCAGCTTCTATTTTTATTTCAAATTAAAGATATAAAAAAAATTAATTCCATCCCGAAAAAATTCTGTGCCACTATATCCTATATGGAATGAAATACTGATTGCCCATGCACCAAAGGCGAAGTAAATTATTTTATATTATTGTTTTTGTTAATCATACATATATATTCACGATTAAATACCAATTATTGTTCAAATGATGAATATCATTTATGCTTTGTCGGCATCTTTAATCATTATTAATACACTAATCTAGTTGTAATCTACCTGTAAGTCAATAGCATCACATGTATCTTCCCTATTTTAAATGATGCTTTACTGATACTAAACCACTTTTTTATTTTCAGATTTTGTTCAAACGAAAGCAACGTACAAGTGGGCTATTCTTTTTACTAATTAAAAGCTACTTATCATACAAAATAATGAAGGTTTGATACCTTTGTAACACTGTAAGATTAGCTGTTATTGTCCAGTGATTTCATTGGCTAAAACAATGTCAAGTTGAGGTCAATATTTACCATATCGACTCGATTTTTCCATTTCCACACGTACCGATTCGATTATATTACCAAATACAGTGTTTATCAAGGTGGCATTCTAGAGCCTACGCTATTCATTTAATACGCATGCATATCAAACAATGCTCTGGCTATTTTAGACAGCAATTTCTTATCTATAAAGATGAGGACATTTGAAAAAAAATCTTATGACATAAGACAGCATTATATTGACATCAACAAAGGTCCTTAACTTAAAAATATAAACAGCTAAACAGCGGGAATAAACAGTGTACTGTATCAATAACTTATTCCCTACCCCTTGTTATTGTCCTATATTTTGAACAAATTTAAAATAAAATATTTTAATTATCCACCATAGAAACTCACTATTCGTGACATGTTTTTTCTATTGATTTTTTGCATTGTCCCAATTTAATCATTTTGCTGTTTTGTGGATACACAAGTAGTTCATTTTCATTTTTGCAACTCCCGAGAAGAAAAATAATATGAAGAGATGCTGAACAATTATATACACATGGTGCCTTTTGCAAGCAATCAGCAGAAATAGGTGAAAGAATTACAAGTTTGTGATAGAAAGAAACACAATTATCGTTAACTATCTGTTAAGGACATAAACCTGTTTATTCCTCTCGCATGATCGACCAATCTCGGTATTCGGCCCAGAGGGTGGACGAGTCACATCTGGTACTTAATTAAAACTAACAATCATGCTTATCGATTTCGGGTTCGCAATTCACGTCAACTAAACGGATGTCAAAAAAGATCTATATGATGTGTTAACAAAGTTCATGGGGGGATAGTATATAAATGAAATCTAGCAAATCAATTATTCTTATCTATAAACATGATATATTATCAATTGCACAGGTTTTGGTGTATGATTACGTTTGACAAGTCTTTTTCATGTTTTAGGTTTAAAAGTTATTTATGTTTTTATGAACAAGTAAAGAGGAGCAATTGATCTTTAAGATCAATAGCACAGGGCAGATGAGGTTGTATGTATTATTATTGGTATTCAAAGGGTATGTCAATCATATTTAGCTATGATTTATCACCGTTTATTTCGTCTTTGCCTATTACAGATTCATCTTCCTTACGGGTAGGTATCCATTGTGACGTCATTATTTTGTGGAGAAATTCACGTCGATTTCTCTGTTTGTTTAGTTTTACGTCCTATTAACAGCCAGGGTCATGTAAGGACGTGCCAGGTTTGTTGGTGGAGGAAAGCCGGAGTACCCGGAGAAAAACCACCGGCCAGCGGTCAGTACCTGGCAACTGCCCCACATGGGATTCGAACCCGCATTCCAGAGGTGGAGGGCTTGTGGTAATATGTCGGGACATCTTAACCACTCGGCCACCGCGGCCCCGATTTCTCTGAACTGTATGACAAACACATAATGTCACAATCAATACCTACACGCAAGAGCACATAGTAATATGCAAATACAGAAAAGAGATATGTTAAGGTATAGTTATATAGTGTTAAAGAACCATAAAATGAATCTTTAGGTGATTGTATTATAAACGGAATGCCTATAGACTTTTACCAACTGCATCTTATGAAATTGTTTTATACCATAAACATATAATGTCTTTTCCATGTTAGTATGCTTATGCAAGTTTTAAGTTATTGTATATAAAATCTCAAATGAATACCTAAAGTAAAACACAGTTAGATAACGAACCCCTTGGGATCAACAAAATCGCTTCGTTATAAGCAAAGTTTGTTATACACATATTAAAGGCATCGTTCATGAGCATTAATGGGGAATGAAAATTACAGCGTTATAGCCATGAATTCATTTTAAGCATGATCATTATAAACGTGTTTTACTGTATTTGATCATATACTATTACACCCTTTGACCTTGACGCATTCAAATCTTTTGGTGCCATTGGTCTTGTTCGTCAACGTGTCGTCAACGTGTCCTAATTCGAAAATATCAAATGGGCAAGGTCACGTGATTACAAAAAAAATATGCAAATAAATTGTCAAAAGATTTAGATTTTAAAAAAATAGTTTGATGACAAAATTATACTATTTTATATTCTGATACCCATTTTTATAAAGATTGTTCAGTGTTTAATTAAATATTTTCGTGTAGTTTGTCTTTGTTCTAATGTTCATTTTTTTAATAAATATATACCATAAGGAAGTATTACAATAATACTTTGATAATAAATTATTAAACTCAATTATTTTCGGGCAGAAATCGTGAAGGAAGAAGCTACTTTAATCTTCAGTCAACAACTAAATGATAACAACTTTCCCTATTGAAGGGATTTCTTTTGTCACTTAAAATGTCCAACAGCTTTTTGTATAAACAGATGTAGAAAAAATAATTGAATATGTTCATGATATATAAACATCTATTGAATGACTAAATTATCCCCTCTATACAATTCTGAGAAGATATGTGAGAAATCGATATATTCATTATCTACAGATACACGCATGGTAAGTATCAAGGAAACACAGATGAAATAAATGTAGATAAAAATATTGAACAGAATTATGATATGCGACAATAATTTCGTACAAATGTACGTAAAATATTTTCACATCACGTGTTGTTTGTTTGACGATGGATTGACGAGTCATTAATACAATACGGGTAAAGGGTCAAAACGTCAAACATCAATTGAATTGTATATGTTGAAAATTAATTATCATGTATTACTGCAAAAACGTTCCACGTATTGTATATAATACGTACATTATTTGAATACAAATCACCCCAAGGATGAAATCTCTGCTTATTTTTTCCGTTGAAAATTTAATAATGAGGAAGAAATGAACATTAAAAAAGTTTTCCAGGTAAACAAAGTACTGTAATTCAACTTAGTTTCGCGACGGCATAATTTCCTGCTTTTTCTGCCTAACATTTTATTCACAATGAATTATTTTTGCGATCTAGATTGTTTTGTTTGAAACTATGTAGCGGTGATTTATTTCCGCGATTCCCTAAATCACGTGAAATATGCGATACGAAATTGTACGCGGAAATAAGTTGATTTACAGTAACTGGCAATTACAACAAGCACACGGAATAAATTGTAATTTAAAAAGACAATTTAGAGCAAAGAAAAAAAATATATAAATGTGTTTGTTCAGTTATCATCCGATTAACCAATAATAAAGAAGAAATAATAAATCACGAAATCTATTATCATACCTTTCATCCCTCTAAGCAAACAAAGAAATTTAAGACTTACCGTTGATATAGTTGATATAGTACTATACCAGGAGCCAGATTCAACTTTTAAACTTTCAGGAATTTCTTAACTTAAAGTTTCCTATAGGAAAACATTACACAATAAAACCACTAAATTAAGGAGCCTTCCTTAAAATTTGTAAATCTTTCCTATGGAAATTTAAAGTTCAGGAAATCCTTAAATTTAAGGAATGTTTGTGAAACTGTGCCCTAAATCCTAATTAAAATGCGGTGCAAAACGCACCATAAATCAGAATAACGATTCTTTTAAGAAATCACTGGCTTTTGAGTTCAATCTTGGTCGTAAACTGTAAAGGCAAATAAAATTAATAATAACGAAAAACTAAGTATCTAATAACCTTCAAAGCCTCCCAAATCAAACTTAATAATAAATCATATGAACCAAATAACTCCGTCTGTTGAATTAGTTTAGTAGAAAAATTATTTTGCCTTTAACCTATCGGTTTTTAACTTGATCTATGAGGATCATATCATATTTCATGCATAACATAAATACTATCCACATATTTACTTATGTATCGAATGACACTCCGTGCTGACGTATGTACCTAGCCCACGCGAGATCAGAAACAATGATTCTTAATCATCCTAGAATCATCGGTAGATATATATTTGCATTCATATTCAAATGAAGTATCTGTAAGTATCTGTAAACAGTCTGTCTAAAAATGTCCAGTGTATCACATTACAACTAGCATTACTTACAAGTAAGATACGATATACGGGTGGAACAGTGAACTTAATATCGGACTTAAAAAAAGGCGTTTGAACAGATGTCACGTTATGAACAGTAGTGTGTCATATTACGGCAAAGAATACACTTATTGGCGTTCTAAAACAAATACTGCTTTGAGAAATATTTGCATTACTTGCAGTAGTTATCACATTTGTATTTACTTAAGTATGTATTTAAACACAACGTGTTAAATCGAGCTCACAGAAAAAAATAAAAGTGTGTTTTTACAGAAAAAAAGCAACTCTACTCGCTGAATTGCAACAATCGACGAAAGTGCAAATCCATATCCACTCGAGTAAAGTGTGTGGCTTATCTTTAAGAAATCGCTGAGCTTTCGCGAAACATGCCAAAATTAAAATATTCTAATATCCCCACCCTGATATTTTTGTCTTCTATTACTTTGCAAAATATTTCCTATCGATTCATCGGTGGCTATTTTTTTCTGGATTCAATCTCATTCCAATGCATTCAAAGAGACTTAGCCACGGTGTCCCCAACTCCGTTAACAAGAAAGTGTCATCGGAACCATTTTTTGCATCAACCCCAATATCATGTGAGTTTATAACATTAAGATGAGACCCAGAGTCAGAATGTGTTTATATTTTTGATATTTATGGTTCAACTATTATCATTTTCCGTAAGTTTGCATTCTGATTCATTTTGCATGATATATTCAATGCTTAATGATGGCTAGGACGTGAGACTTATTTTATGGCAACTTAAATGAAGCGTAAGCAAAAGATGCCGAAGAGCACATCCCATCAATATGCTGAAAATGGACAAACTAATGTTGAACCTCTAATAGCAAATATAAGACCTACCACTTTAATAGAATATCATGTGTAACCACTAGGTGATATCAACTAAGCTTTCTTCATACAGACGAACTTTCAAAAGTGAAGCATCACAAAGAGGAAAAGTAGAGAAATCTATATTATTAATTTCTCTAATATTTGTCTTTATAAATGTGATAAACTATAATCTTTTCAGTTACTAAGATAAAAGAGGAAATATGATATCCCCAAGATACTTAAAATACCAAAATAATTGGTCGCCTCATACAATAATGCGATGGAACAAAAGTACAATCTTTATACGCCTAAAGGTAAGTGTCAATTTGAATTGTACAAAAGATGACAAAGTATTATTTGCCTAAATCGGATGTCATGTGATAAGCATATATTTAACCGGTATAGGCAAAATCTACGGATTATTCAGGTTGTAATAACTGTGATTAGGAATGTAACGAAAAACATGTCATACAATTAAGCCATATTAGACAGAGATCCGGATTAGACGACAGTACTGTTCTCTTGACAGATATACATGTATAGATATCGGTCAGATATACGTTAAAACGGATTGCAACGAAAGGAACAATCATTAACTGATATGGGGTGCAAACATATGTGTCATGCCTCAATAGCAAAAAATAGGGTGTAATTTTGAACATATTTACTAGCAACAAACAGACACTTCTTTATGGTAACGTTAGTGAAACAAAAGGCAGATGACACTTCCTGCATTCTAATAAAAGGTTTAGTTAGATATGTCTAGTCTTATGTCACATCAAGCACAGACCTTACTTTTATGTCAGAGATAATCCGGATTACCCGAATAAAAGCAGACAACCTAATTTTGCTTATTATCTGGGCACTGAATGGCTTAGAGATTCAGAACTGGAAACTCAGTAGTTAAATGTTAATGATAGTGTGTCGGGCACCTTAACCAATTGCCACATTGGCTCCTGTGTGAACAATACATATCGTGATATGACCCATTTGCAGGCCAGTTTTGTAATTTCCAGTTCAGACATCAAGGAAAGGTAGTAGTTTATGTTCACTCATGCATTTTCTTTTTAAATGTCACGTTTTGTTTCCTTAATCACTACCAATCTACAAACATATGTGAAGACACCAAAAACAAACCAAATGTATAATAAGCATATCAGATGTCCTATTGAAAACTGCAAAAACATTATTATCGACCAGGATATAAAAATGCCAGCCAACATGTCTTCATTGAATGTAGTCGTTAACAATGCATGTTCATCTGTGTTGCATATTTTGTATATCACAAAGCTTTGTTAGCTTGCGAACATGGGAACAGAAAATCGTCTTCTTATATAATTGTCCTACATTTTATTTTGAATTATAACAAAAGCGTATTTTCATTGTATTGTAAATCGATACCATTCAAAAAAATTTAAACATGGCGCACATGTTTCAAAAAATGTTTTTGAAAATTGTTTTGTGCTTGCTAAGCTTCCCAGTTAGAGACTGGCTGTGGAGAATAATATCGATCAGAACTATAATTATTTCAGTGTGATAAATAAAAATACTGATCGCTTGATATCTCACGTAGCTATATAATTGCTGAATATTCTATACGAGTCATTTTACATGATCAATTACGTTATGGATACCTGAATAATTAACCAGTTTTATTAAAACTTAAACGCACATTATTCAGCTTTAAGGATGCACTTTAAGTTGTTAGTTTTTTAGTATATTTTGTAAACCACCTCATTTTTGCATTTTCATTCCTAACGACTTTTTAACGACGATTTAATTTCACGACTTACATTTAAAAGTTATTTTACTTATAATTGAAACATTCTCGTGTCATTTTGTTATATTTTATCTAAAAAAATCATGTTAAATAATTAATGTATTTCCCTTCCGGAGAATGGCTCTCGCATGATTTTTCATATTCAATGTGTTTTATTTTTGTGAATTATAATTGGATGCGAAATACCATAACTTCATGGACACGCAACAGTAAGTTGGGTTTTAGTATTAGGACAGCTGATGCTGTTTTTTTAAGAAATTTCCAGCATATTGGGTAAGTTTGTATGTCGGTTTTGGTAATTGAAAGCTTGGGTATGTTTATGTTAGATAATAATATAAAAAATCGTCTTTTAGAATGATAGATTGGTAAATAAAGATCCCCCTCTAGTGATCTGTTTTAAAATATCGCATAACGATTGCATTTTAAATATTTTAGATTTAAAACTTTTTTTCACAACATAAAAATCAGTTGTCTATTGACTAGTCGTCAAATATCCATTTTGGACAATGATACCGATACCAGTAAAATTTCTACTACGCTATCATAAAATGGTCGTCATCAAATACTGATTTACAACATGTTGCGATGGTAAACTCTGTCCAAATTTTTAAAAGAAATGTTTTCGCTTCATTCCGCAATTTATGCATCTTTGTACTGTAAAGGAACAAAAAAGCGAAACAAAACAACACAGATTATTTTACAAATTACATTTTGAATAGATATAAACGTATACAGGTGATAAGCATGAGGCCACAAAAATATATCTGTTTAGGGTTACCCAACCGACCCTTATTGTTTACCCCCGACCCTATTTTTTTCCACTTTCCTACGAAAAACAATTTAAAGTCGGGATTTCGATCTCAGACTCCGGTTCCGGCCATTACTTTAGGGTGAAGACCTACCGACCCATTTTTTTTTCCGATGTAATCCTAAACAGACATAGTTTTGGCCTAAGAATTTGTAAGCATTATAGAAATACGTTAGTTTGTTTGTACAAAAACAACACTAATCCTGCGCTTTATAAACATTTGATGAAAAACAAAAACGTCTAATAGTTCCCCATACGATTGTTCGTATGTATGTAACGATAGTACAAATTCCTGCAGACTTTAGATAAACTATGTCAACACATTTTCAAATTTAACCAAAAATATGATTCTATTGCTGATATTAGCACCTGGTAAAATATCTTCCTCGATGGTTTTTTATGTATTCAAATGAGTGCGAATAGTAACTTGATCAAATAACAGTACAATATTTTTTTCCATTCTATGTCTATGTGTTCTGACACAAAGAGCAACGAGAACAAGTTTCAATTCAACTGTATTGTACTGATATTATCAAACGTGGATTTTAACGAAAATTTTAACGATTGCTAAACAAAAACAAAACATGTTAGTATAACCTTCTTTACTATTGTCGTATACGATACATGAACAGAAGATAAGTATAAAGTGAGATTTTAGTTTATCTTCTTCTTACATTATCACTAATGAAATAATAAGTTACACAATCTTTTTAAAGAATACAACTAATGGAAAAAATGTCAAATTGACTAAAACTTATTACGTCATTATTTTCCAACACTAAACGCGCTCTATATTGAAATATTCAAAAATACAGCAAAAACAGCATTAAAGATTTCCTTGGGTTTTTTTGTTAATTGGAAACGACTAATTATAAAACAATTACCTGCTTCAGTTCATGTTCGACCATCAGAAGCTAGTAACAATTCAACTCCCCTATGCATGTGCAGATGTGGTGATATCAGTAAACGCTCAATCTTAAACGTTGTGTGTTTTTATCAAATGTAGCATTGTACTTGGTTAATCATGCCTGAGGGGCAAATTTTGTCAATTTTATAACACTCTGACGTCAGTGATGTATATAAAATTGAGGGTGGTATCCTTGGGCTGTCTCGGCATGAAGGAGTGAATACCTGCGGTGCAATCTGCATTGATCTTGCACGTTTAGCTGCATCTGTCTTAGGTAGTTAAGGTCGTCAATGCAATAAATAAAAGGAAAACTGTTGCATTATTTTCTTGATGCAACCCACTCTAGTGGGAATTTCCCATATAATTACGTGTTTTTCATATGTGGATAAGAGTTTTATTGGCAAGCATCTTGAAATTGCATAGTTCTTAAATGTAGAAACTATTACACACTTATTTTTACCAAATGACTCAATGACAGCAATAGTTTGACAGTTTTAAGCGTTTTAGGATTTTCGATTTCATTTTTTGATATTGCAATTTCCATGCAATACTACCAATACTAATATGTCTATTGACATGTCATTATAACAATTAAGACAGTTGAAGTATTATAAATTCGTAAAGATATCTTACATTGAAGCGTGCATCTTGCGTGCAAGATTTTGTATCTTAATCATGAATTACAAATAGGAAAAATATAAGAAAGTATTATATTACATACAATATTAAGTGATATAAAATGCAGACATAAAACCACTAATATAATGAAGTAATATTATCTCTAATAGTATCCGAATTGCAGAGAGCGATTTTTCATTTACACTAAAGTTGAACAATCCAAGTTTACGCATGTTACATATTTTTATAGATTTTTTACTACTACTAGGTTTTCAAAATTATGTTACAAAAAATAGATAACGAAAAAGATTATATGATATAAATCTTATACGACCTATAAAACGTGGTTGAAGTTAAGAAAATTCTTCTAACGAACGGTTTTGGAAAGCTTAATTAATAATGAACCTACCTTTACAATTATCAGGCTTAGGACTATCGTCGTGGTCAGTGTCTTCTGAAATGACAGTATTTACTGATAAGCTTCTACCCAAGTAGTGACAAATTGACAATTTTCTTCACAGAAAAAAATCTGCGGGCATATTTTAATCAATTTATTGAAGTATAAGTAAAGAACAGCTGGCGTCGAAAAGGACCGCACAAAGGTACTGCGTCACACAAGATCTACACCTATTCTGTTTAATAAGACTTGAATGACAGATGGAGTGCTTCATGAATTCCTTCACTGTCCTTTAGATGCTTTAAATAGATCCAAGGTCTATCGTAGTTTGTCCGGAGCTTCTCTCAATGGACTTGACGGCATATTTTCTAATAGAAAGTAAATAAAAATCAACAACAAACGCGCGGCGAAAAATTTACCTGCATGACACATGACGAATGCACGTACGTACCTGCATAACACATGGTGAACTCATTCTCTTTCAAGATAATACAATGTTTAAATAATAATCCTAGCAACGTGTACTATGAACATGAAAAATATTAAATTCAAAAGAAATAGCCTCGACATTTCAAGAATAAATCCACCATAGTTCAGCACAATCATATTCCAATTAGAACTGCAAAAGAACATGTAAGCTTTAAATCGTATATTTCACTTCTTAACGTAAGTCTTCTCTTGCATAACAAGATAAAGGAAATTGAATAAGTATAAAAATATGTTTCTAAAGCGTTCCTCCCGACACACGTTATATACATTATCCGTATGCTCTTTCAAATAGGTTTTCTGTAGATGGTCATGCAGTGTGTCGTGGAAGTTTAATGCATTTTGAAAACTTCGTTGAACATTTGTTTCCTACAGATGCACATAAGTAAAAGTAATTGAGGTAGCATTTTGAAAACTTCGTTGAACATTTTAATTTCCTACAGCTGCTCATAAGCAATTGAGGTGATAAAACGGGCAAAATTACAAACGAAACACAAGAGGATTTATTTTATGAAAATCTCATTATCTTCATACAAGGACAGATTGTATTTCTTTGAACTTCGGCAGGTTGTTTGGAATGGTAGCACGTAATATTTTTCAGAGAAAACGACGTCATTCTTGCTGATGATACCTACTTATGATAATTGATACCTTCCCGAAAATTACTTAAATCTGTAATATACAAATACAGAGTTGTCAATCAGATGTGCTGCCATCCTCACGATAACATTTTCCGAGCATTCTCTGTAAATGTAAAACATAAATTTCTTTCAGGAAACATGTCCATGTAAAGCTCAAAGCCATATACTTGCAACGCATTTCACTTTCCCTGAGGAAATAATCCCGGCATCACTAGAAAACGAATGTGCTGCTTTATTATGTAACTAGACATACTGTTCATCAGTATTCGAACACAGGTCCAGATAAAGATTATAAGATTCTTTCATACAATGTATGTGGATATGAAGGATAGGGATATTCTACCCTCGGGATCACAACAAAATTGTAAAACCTGAGGTTTGCCGACGGTATTACAACATTTTACGATCCCGAGGGTAGAATATCCCTATCCTTTATATCCACATAAATCAGAGTGTTTTTCTCTCATCCTTTAATTGTATTTATACAACTATAATAGCCTGCTATTTTCAATGAATTCGAGAAAAAACTAACTGCAAGGCAATTCTCTACACATTTTCAACGCAAATCCCGTTGTTTGCGTGTTAAAACGCCAAACCAGACTACTTTCTGGAAAAAAACCCACTAAAATTGTACTAAGAAAATAGTAATTTTGCTGACGCTGTGACGTCACGATGCTGTACATGTATTGCATAGTTAGTCATGCAATACAGCCTCAGGCGACATGAATATTTTGCCCTACACCAGGCAGTAAGATTCTAAAAGCTATATACTGGTTACCCTCTTAAAAGTCCTCAGATTTAGTGGATACCAAATACTATAAACCAAATTAGATTAAAACAAAACAAAAACAAAATAACTCGATGTTATTGTTGCTTTCTAATTGGAAAAAAATTAAGCGACAATTAATTATAAATACTGCATGTTCAGACAGTTCATTCCATAAAGATACTGTTCTGATAGTGAAATATATTTTTCTGAGTAAAATTGATGATCGTTTAGGGAATATTCGTGTGTATCCTCTACCACTATGACGACCTGATAGTTCATGCCAAAGTAAAATGGCATTACAGCATTTTTTATCATAAATATATTTCATATACATGTAGTTCAAACATGCCTCGTCTGATTCTCATGAAGGCTAGCATTGGTAGATTCGGTTTCTTCAATCGTTCTCTTAATAGTCATAGTCTTCACTTCCGGGAGACACCTAGTTGCTCATCTGCGGTTTTTTTCAATTAGTTTTTGAAGATGTGAAGCACACACAGGACAGGCGTAATCAAGCTATGATCTAAGTAAACATTTGTAATGTAAAGTGGAATAAATGACGCTTTACCCATCAATTGAAATGGTTTTTTCTGAGGATTGCGAACGTGAAGTTTGCTTTCTTGATTTTTTCTTGTATGTGTTCATTGAATATTAAAGGGACAATTCGGTCTAAGAGAACATTAAAATTTGTACAGGAAATTAGCTCAGTCGGTTTTACTGTGATATGCCTGAAATGCCCATGGTGGTGAAATGTGTGTGAAATATTCAAACTAGCTCGCTGTCCGCCATTACACATCGTGGTCAAACGTCTTGTATGCCGAACCCTGTCCCTTGCTCGTAAAGTAATGCAATTTTTGTCTAGAACTGCTCAAATCGCTCTGACAGCAGTGTGTTTACCTTATTAGGTGAATTGTCTTGCCTAAAAATCATCTTATCACCTCCTTAGTGGTTATGTAGTTCATTTGTTTAGCGTGTGTGACTTTGGCTAGGGTAAGGGTACAGCGTATACATGTACATGCTTTATCGTATTGATCAACGATTTGTAATTTCAACGGTATCAATTAAAACACTTAATAATGACGTGGAATTTGTCAATATTTTATGTTATATGTTTCATAAGAACTGTAGAACAATACATGTATGCTATATTTTGCTTCTTGGTTATGTAAAAGAATTAGCCTGAGTGAATTGTCACTTTAAATTTGAGTCTAAAATTCTTCATATTTCTTTTTTCTGGTTAAATTTCTGCATGCAGTTTCCGTTGAGATAGTATACATTTTCGACTTCATTATATTACTATGACATAGCCAAGGGGTGGATATTACGAGTGAAAGTAACCCCTGGTGTATCAAGGATGTGTCCATACATAGGTTAAGATTAAATTGCATAATTATTTGTTGTAAGAAGTTGCAATGAAGGCTAGGCTGAACACCAATGCGAGCGAGTTATAACCCGTTACAGGGGTAACAGCATCCTCGATACTCCAAGGGTTACTATCATTGACTTTATGTCCACCTCTGGACTATCGCATTATAAAACTGGAGGCAATAGAAGACACAGGTAATTCGATCCTTTGATACACACGAAATTAATAAAAAAAATAACGGTATACTGTGGTTGACTGTTGCTTTGAACTTGGGTGTCGTTCTCACTGTAATTTTCAAAGAAAGGCTCTACAGGCCTGTGGTTAGTCAGTTCGTTTTCTCTTGAACTGCCTAAGTTTTGCAATGAGATAGTACAGGGGAGGATATAACGTCAGTTGTAGTAACCCATGGAGTATTGAGGATGGGGTAACTGATTTATGTCATTTATCGACTGTATTTTTGTGGAAAGACGGCAACTTTTTTATCGCCTCACCGGTAGTGTGTCATTTAAATTATCGGGTGGGGAAAAGACGGAGTTCACGGAACCCAGACTAACACACTGAATCAACATATCATCTTTATCTACATTTATATATATATATATATATATTCATCTTTATTTCACACGATACCTCATATGGTGTGTACTCGTGTACGATGTATAGCCGCGGTATATTTGTGCGATATTGACAGGGGTAATCTAACAAAAATGGCATTGTTGGAACGAAAAAAATATGCTACGAATATTCTGTATGAAATATTTGTGTGTATAATATTTTGTACTTTGAAGCTTTGATAAGATTCCGGGTAACAATAGTGATTACTAGTATATTAAAACAAAGTTTATTGTTTTCGTGGTTCTACAACATCCAAGAAAACAACAGAAGTGCCTATACAACGATTATTTGATGTTATACCATTTAGGCAAAAATGGCGAGTTACATGTGTGTCGAATATATGAAGGAATGTTAACATAGAGTGACTTACTGCATGAAGTCATTGCATTTATTCTTTTTATAGCATATTGCAGATAGACCTACTTAACTGCCAGAAGAATCTCAGTCGAAGGATCTTGTAATATACGTAATACTGTCAATAGAAGACAATACAACCAGGCTAATCGGTTATTTATGAATTTGATAGAAGTAAAATATGCTACTATATACATATGAACATAAGAAGTAAAATATGCTACTATATACATATGAACATAAGTATGTTTTCTCTTCATTGACGTTTTTATTTTTTATCCATTTCGATATTTTTGCACTGCTTACCGATGTTTGTGAGATGTAAACTGATAATTCCGAAATATTACACCGCTCAATTTACGTTAAATGCACTTAACGTCAAAATCGACCAGAAACAACATGGAAAAGAACAATGTATATTGATATTTTACATCGAGATTCTTTTCAACGCTGTACTTTTGATGTATGGTACGGTGTCGGATACGACTAATCAGCTGTTACGGGAGTAATAACCGCGGAAACAGGTGCATATTACACAACACAAGACATGAACAGCATATGTATATCAGATTTGATATTACAATGTACGCATAATGCAAGTGGAAACACCAGACAAAATGTTTACATTATCGGCTAGGAAGTATATTCACAAATCAATATTTCGGCTAACTTAACGTAAGAGAGATCAGTTTTCTTTTCTATAATGATTCTACACCGCTGAAGAATGGTTTTCTCTATCAAAAACAGTAACAGATAAATTATTGTTTTTCTTCAGATACACTAAATATTTACTAACACCATTATCACCATTGAAAAGTTTGGAGGTCTTTTTTTTACTTCAAGATAAAAATTGGGAAAATAATTAATTGCGTCCCGAAAAAAATCTACGGCACTATACCCTAATTAGAATGAAGTTCTGATTACACTTCCACCGAACGCCAAAAAGTAGACATATATTTAACATGGGTTAACTCCATTTATATTTCAAATGTTGAGTACCGTTTATGCCCTGTCGGTGGTGGAGCATCTTTAAGTTAATTTTCATATCTTTTTATCATAATTGCTGCTGTATCAGATGATTTAATCTTTGTTTATATTTCTTCGTTGTTTTTGTTGTTTGCAATGAACTACGAATAGCCGATATTATTAAAACAACTACATTATTTATACATTATTTAAAGCACCATGACATCAGCTAACCACGAAATTTTCAGCCCACGAAATAAATTTAAAGTTCCGAACCATGATAAAAGTGTCCACGGACATTTCATGTGATACAGAACGTTAATCAAATTTAAGTCTTACGATACTCGGCCGAGAAACACCGATGTCTTAAACATTTATAATTTAAACAAAACAACTGTCTCTTCTAGGCATCTTGGTCATCATTGGACACACTAAAACAACAAGCTGTGTAAAATCCATCCTGAATAAGGAGTTCCAAGATGGATTTACATATGTTTTCGTGTGCCTGAGTATGTCCTCAGAATCCAAAATTGAAGAGACATTTGTATTGTTTAAATTGTATTTTGCCTCTCTCTGGATATTTTTTCATTTATACCCGGTATTATATAACAAGTAATATTCTTTGTGTAGAAACTACCCCGCAGGTAGGGCGTTAGAATTGTACCTGCTGCCCCTATTGCATGATCGTAAAAGGCGACAAAATTTAGGATCTTAACTTTTCTCTTCTTCCTAACTGACTTTATCTTTCCTTATGCCTCCCTTGGCACCGCCTCACTTTTGGTCTTGAGTTGAGCGTTCGCCCCTGTGAGGAAGGCTCTGGGTTCTGTCATTTGGCCGAGACACACCAAAGTCTATAATGGTGGAACTTTCTACTCCTGCTTAGCGCTCAGCAAGCCGGGAGTGGGACGACTGGTTCGCCCGTTGTAAGTATAATGTGACCGGGTGGGGTGTGTTTCTTGGTGTCTTCGTTGACATGCTTTAGTAATATAGCACTGTAAAAAGGACAATAGTTCCACAATACAAGAAGACACAACACGAATATACCGCAGTCTCCCAAAACACTCACCTCGCACTACATACACGCAATACACAGCATACATGGGAGGCCGTCCTTACATGACCCTAGCTGTCAATAGGACGTTAATTGAATCAAACAAAAAACCAACAAAGTGAAGAAACTTATGTTGTTTACCCGATTGCTACAGAATTACGGATATAAAAACAACAATTATTTCCTATGTGTTAATTTCATTGGTTAACAAGGAAATTTTGTCCACGAAATTATTTATTTATTATAAAATACGAAAGATCCACAAATGTTTCATTTATCTTCATCTTTTACGCTCAGTGTTTATAGAGAGAGATAACCGGTTGGTATAATCAGACCATGTAGGTTTTTTCGGTGTATTTGACAGTATGCTTCAGTTGGACAACACTAAAAGTAGTTATCGGTTATCCTGTCACAAATCCATCTTAATATACTTCAGTCTATAAATTACCACAACGCATATGTAATGGCTTCTCGTAAACCCATAGTTGCTCATAGGACGAAAAGCAGCAATGGCAGTTAAACGAAGCACAGTTTTAAACTTTTGATAAGCAATAAGCCAAAAAAAACTTCAAAATTCGTCACAAATTCTCATCACTTTATCGTCAGAGCAATATTTTAATTTAATTTCATTTGAAGTATAATGAGATATTTAAAGATGGTCCACCGCCAACAGAGTATAAATGATACTCATCAATTGAACAATACTTGGTGTTAAATCGTGTATATGTATGTCTAATTAAAACAAAAATTAATATCAAATAATCTATGTTGTTTTTTGGGGCATGTGCAATCAAAACCTCATTCCATATAGGACATAGTGCCATGGAACTTTTTCGGAATGCAATTAATTATTGTTAATATTTTTGTCTTGATATATAATTGGAAGCTCAAAACTGTCAATGGCTGTAATGGTGTAAAGTGGAGCATTTTTGCTATAAGACAATTTGAAATGGCATCATAATGTAACTCTAATAGTGTTTTTAAAGGTTTAGACAAACTATGAGAAGGCGTTCATGGCACCATCAAAATTAAGTGCCATTACATGTTGTTTTATTTACAAAACAATTACATAACACACTGCTAGTTGGTTAATCGATCTGATTCAGCAAGTTTTATTTTTAAGATATTTCTAACAAATCATGTACTGGAATATTTCAAGTAACGTTACTTGAAGATGGGGTATTTGATATCAGTAAAAAGTCGTAAATCCTTATAAAATATTCGTGGTCAGCTACTCGTACAATAGTACACCTTTATCAATAAATCCATCAACAACTTATCTCGTTCTTTTAATAATCCATTTTTGATCTTTTGAAAATGAAATTAGTCGAAATGTTGATAAGCCTGTACATGTCTGACTACAGAAAAAAAAGTCGGAAATAAAAAAAAATTAAAGTATTTCAAAATTGTAAATCATTCAAACCGGTGATCGCATGATAAGTTGACGTTAAGCTGCCCATGAGCGTCGCCTTTGTGTGTTTAACATGCTGATGCAGGTGCCATGTGGCGCGATATCAATACTTTGTCTCTATTTACCCAGCTGGCTAGGAGATTACACGTCAAAATCATTAGGGACACGTAATGATCTTATTTACACCGTCAATACAGATAGAACAAAGGCATAAAGTCTCAATCGTATTTTTATAAATTGATCATTAGTCTGCAATTCAAATGTCGTGGTTTATAATGTTCTTCTCTGCATAAGTTAAGATGTCAATTACACAAGATGTGGTGCTTTGGAATTGACGATTAAAAATGACGACTTCCTTATGCTTAACATGCCGCTTTAAAGCATAATAAAATTGTTAATTTCACATCAAATGCATGTACACTACCTTTCAGTCAACATGATGAATTTATTTCTACTTTTAATGGTGTGATATGGCTTCTATCGTGCATAACCAATAGACATTTGGTAACTTCACTTATAGATACAATCGATCATGTTTATGACGTGTCCAGTTTTCATCTTAACCTATATATGTTATCTGCCGGTAATTTCATGACGTGTCAAGTTTTCATATTCGTAGTACATGCATACGAAGTTTATCTTTAAATTATCATATATCAGGTTTCGTTTTGTTTCATAGAATAAAACCAGATTTTATCCATTCATTTTTTAAAGAAATCCATGTAATTAATCTTTAAAATACATTCGTTATTTCATGTCATATAATGTTATACTTAGATTAAGAATAGCACGGATAAAAATTCCCAATGAGCTACACGTTGGCATATTGGGATGCCGCAAGCGCAATGCCCTAATGTTGTGTTCCTCGAAAACATTAACCATAAAGTCATTTTAAATGCAATTACAGCATATCAAAAAAAATGTAACGGACTTTCTTTGAAACACTATTCCAGTAAATTAAGATTCATTGATTCTGATAATTTCGTGTTGAGATGACCAGGTAGAATCTTAAACAATGATGGATTCACCCCAAGGTCGATATTTCATTTTATCAGGTTGATGTAACACCATGTTAACATTAACAAAGGTCCATAATTGTCAATTATTGATAAATATCTAAAAACGTAGTTTATAATGCAAATCATCACAGTAATACAAAATGAACCATAAAGCATAATGAAATATCAGTGATTTATCATTCACATTAATGGAAATCAAGTATAACGAGGGGTCAAATTTGTTTTTCATATTAATGTTTTTTGTTATCATTATTTACTAATTTGGTTGGTTGGTTGGTTAATTAACGTCCTACTAGTATTTAGAACACGTCATTTAAGGGCGGCATCCCTTGTATATAGTGTGCTTGAGTGAATGTCTGTATATTTTGGAGGCTGTGGAATGTTCGTGTTGTGTCTCTGTGCAATAGTGGAAACTCTTGCCCATTTTATAGCGCTATCTCACTGAAGCATACCTCTAGAGATATCGGACGGCACACCTCATCTGGTCATTATATACTGACGGAGAGCAAACCAGTCGTCCCACTTCATTTGTAAGTGATACATTACAGCGATACAAATGTTATAAAATAAAGTTTTCATAAATGTGTAACCTGTCACGGGAATTCAAAATGTACTATCATGATGTGTCAAGTTTTTCATGAATTTTTAATCTATCAAATGTACTATCATGATGTGTAAAGTTTTCATTAATTTGTAACCTACCAAATGTACTATCATGATGTGTAAAGTTTTCATTAATTTGTAATCTACCAAATGTACTATCATGATGTGTAAAGTTTTCATTAATTTGTAATCTACCAAATGTACTATCATGATGTGTAAAGTTTTCATTAATTTGTAATCTACCAAATGTACTATCATGATGTGTAAAGTTTTCATTAATTTGTAATCTACCAAATGTACTATCATGATGTGTAAAGTTTTCATTAATTTGTAATCTACCAAATGTACTATCATGATGTGTAAAGTTTTCATTAATTTGTAATCTACCAAATGTACTATCATGATAACAGGTATCCATCATCTATGCCGTTTCCTTTAAAACTACTCGTTGTAAATAGCCTATAGAAGAAATTCAGTTGTTCGTATAAACGTATTTCTAAGAGTGAAATGATTTAGACAATATATTTTGGTCTGTAGCATCCTTCAATGAAGGAGTCAATTTTGTGTTAACGATAGCTATAGGTGTCTGTACGAAAGCTGATGTCTCAATTCCCTCTTACTAAGCGGGCATCTAGCAATCCTTCAATCATCACGCCATTTTTACATTATAAGATCGCAAGAATTCAGTCCTTCTATGGTCGACGGTATCCTTGGATTTGATCTTTTACAGCAATGTGTCAAAAAGTTGATCAACAATTTATGGTTTTCATATAAATTCTTGGTATTTTTAACTTTTTTTATTGAATCTTCCTCGTCTTATTTATGGATCATCCTGCCAACATTTGGCATAAAAATAGGAAATTAACTTTTATCTCGTAATTCTGTATCAACATTTTGGTAAAAACAAAGAAGGAAATAACATCAAAAAATCATGTAATAGAAATAATTATACATTAGAAATGAAACATCGAAATATCTTTCAAATATTACTAGCTTGAAGGGCAAATGTTTTTTCTATCTTCATTCAAAATGCAAATACAAATAAAATACATGAATGAGGAAATCAATGGTAACACTCACTTTTGGCACGGTGCTGTATCAACCACATATATTAGCTCTGGTCGCCACTGGACAAAACGACTTACAGTAATGGTCTTCTTTTGAAGAAAGGACGTCGTCGATAACTGGTCTGGATAAACCGTCCTTGAAGGAGAAGCCAGTTTATGTAAGTAATAGATCAGGTGATCATTGGGCAAGGAGGATAGAGGACATTTAGCGATTTCTTTACTTTCTTCTTCTTCAAGAATGAAATAATTTAGGCCATTTTACTTCGCATATAAAACCCTTCCTTGAAATATAATCATATTTGTATTAACCATTATTATGGTTGTCTGGATGACAAAGCAAGTCTTCACATTCCTTCTTTGTGAACGAAAGGGTCCATATAGCAGCATCCGTTGAAAAAGAATCCTGTTTTTATTTTCAATAAGACAGGTAGCCATTGGGTTAGAGGGACGGAAGAAGTTTAGCAATCTATTTTTTAAATTCCTTCTTCTTTAAGAGTGTCATTATTTGAGCTAAAGGTTTAATTAGTATACAGTATCCTTCCTAAAAAGATACTGAATTAGTTTAATCATAAGTTTATTCACAGGGCAATTCTTCAAGGACAAAGCAATTCTTCACATTACTTCTTCTTTACGACCGAAAGGGTATTTTAATCCGTATGTTGATAATAGCATCCTTTGTTGAAGTTTCTGGTCCCTTGTGTAAAGGAATAGCACTTCTACAATAGGGAAATTATGATGACTCCTTATTTTTCTATAACAATGAATGGATTTGGTTCACATTTTGGTTTAGTTATATAACAAAAATAAAACCTCGAGACCAGAAGGGCTGATCTCAATAGGTGAAATATAGCAATTCCTTTAAATTTCCTCTTTTTGGAAATAAATCCTAGAAACATGCCTCAGATGTTCGGGCACATGTATGGCGTTACCCGGTACTGGATAAAATGATACAATTGAGAAACACAATCCCTTGAGGCCTCTTGTTAATGTAATATCAGACCTGTGTAATCCAGAAGAACTCAAATACCTTTCACAAAACTTTTTTTAAGAACTATTTATTACATTTGTAATTTAAACTTATTGTACTCAATTGGGGAACAGCTGCACAGTATTACATAATGTATGTAATTACGGCATCTGTACACTAAAGCTTGGCGTTGCTCAATTGGTTTGAAAAAACCTGCACGAAATCCCCTTTGTGAAATTTTAATATTCCTTTCACTATTCACATGATATAATATTCCTACAAGGCTCCATTGAGGTTTCTTACAAAAATGTTACTATGTTTGTGTACTCTTTGCATTTCCATCTGTTTTCTTTTGTATGTTCGATTGTTGCTTTTCAATCCTGACATTAAAGATAGGTAACCCAGACTCGATTGAATTAAAAATCCCCGGTTTTCATACTACAGAATCAATATTTTATCGTCAACTCAATTCTACATTATCACAAAGCATAATTGTATCTATCTAATTAACTGATTTTTAATGTAATTACTCATTATTATTATTCAGATGTAAACAAATATATACCGTGTGTGGATACAAAATATACATGACTTAAAATTCTCCACCACTGACAATTGGTATTTTTTCACTATCAAAAACAGGAGCAGACGATTTAGTATTTTTCT
This sequence comes from Argopecten irradians, assembly GCF_041381155.1. Lineage (NCBI taxonomy): Eukaryota > Metazoa > Mollusca > Bivalvia > Pectinida > Pectinidae > Argopecten > Argopecten irradians. Next base: position 45,017,740 of record NC_091137.1, on the reverse strand, counting down.
TCAGTTACAAAAGTTACTTACTTTACACCATTACCACCATTGAAAATTTTGAGCTTCTAATTTTACTTCAAGTTGAAAATACAAAAAATAATTAATTGCATCCCGAAAAAAATCTGTGGCACTATATCCTATATGGAATGAAGTACTGATTGCGCATGCATCAAAGGCAAAATAAATTATCTTATATTATTTTTTGTGTTAATCAGCCATATATATACAAGATTATACACCAATTATTGTTCTAATGGTGAATGCCATTTATGCTCTGTCGGCGGTGGAGCATCTTTAAATACCTACAGTTGACTCTCAATAAACCAAAACATTGCATCCCCAGCTTAAATCTCAAGATTGAAAATTCTCCGGACTGTTAAATTCCATTTTCTTTGCATAAAATCCGTTCCATAAAATTTCCATCCAGATTGTGAGTATTCTGGTCTTTCGGCATCCAGATTATCTCAGGTCTATTTTATAAATTTTAGTGTAATAAAGTCAAAATACAGTCACCACTACCATAGGTTTTTGTACATACTTGTATAACCTACCTCAACAACCACCTCTGAATAAAGACCACCTGTTCAATAAGACCACTTTCCCATTATCCTAATTCGTCAATATCAACACAATTTGACTTGTGTATAAAGATCACTTGGTATAAAGACCATCTTTCTGGGTCCCTCGGGTGGTCTGACAGTACGTGATATTTCCCACAGAAACGAACAGAGACAAAGAAAAGCTAATAACTTTAATTTAAATACATATACATCTAGTTGACTCCTTATCAAATGTAGACATTCATCATTCTGGTTTCCTCTCTTTAGGCTCAAGCAATTAACAACGATATAAAAGCAGAAAAACATTTTGACAGAAAATAATCAAAAATAAAGAATGAATTGCATGTCATGAACAATGGACATTTTTGTAGAAAATCATCACTAAAAATATTTTAACATCCAGTACTTTGATAAAGAAAAGCATAATTATCACATTCAAAGTCAAATAACCTATAACTAATTAACCCCTAAAGACACTTAGAAATAGCTGCAATATTGTGATTAAAAAGACTTTTAGATAGTAAATGGTGTCGTCTTTAGAGCTACAATTGGTGCCTATTACTGCTAATGGAGCAAAGAAGTAATCATACAAACCATTATTAAAAGGTTTGTAGGCATTTTATCATACTTGTTTTTCTTACCTACTTGGCAATAAAACCGAACCGCATAACATATCAAATTCTCAAAAAATGAGGCAAATTTTTTTTACATAACACACATGAAGGTCTTTCTGAACGGAATTTATACCACAAGTCCACAAATTGTGAATTTGACGTCTTGTGAGCGGTATGGTAGATATTAAGAATGGTAGTTATGTTTGTTTTGGACAAAAGTAATATGTAAATGCATGTATATGCATTATAAACTAATTGGAAACCTACAAAAAGTATAGAAAATTGTGCCCAAGTGATTTTCTGAGACAATGCTTGACTATTGTACATATGCACCATATTGTAGCCGGCCAAAAGGTATAGTAGGCCAGGTACGTATATTGGTTCTAACATTTAAGCTCTTCAAAGGCAAAGTCTTAACACAGAATTAATTCTGCTTGTTATTGTAGTGTACATTAACTGTAAGCCTTGAAGAGAGTATCAGAAGCTAACTAAATATTTCCAGGAAAGTTGATAAATATCTTTAACTCATTTCCCCCCGGAATTTCATAATAGTCTGGTCTAGTCTTTGATCGAGAAGAGTCTAAATGTGTCTTCAGGGGTGAATAAGTTAAAGCAAAGAATAATGAATCCTTACAAAATTTAACTTCTTTCGTTATTGCTTTCATATGCAAGTCTCCATTGCTTTAACATAAATCTGCATTTTAATGTTTTTAAAACCCTGATATTAAATGTCAGTTTAAATAAGAAATGTCTGCTAGACATGTACAACTCCAATCTCTATGTCAAAGTGGAAAACGACTGGATAGGACACAACTGGATGTGACAACCAGAAAAGACGAGTTAGTAGAGACATCATACTTTCTATGCCCCCTCCATCGCACCAACTCCTATTTCATGACAGGGCATGAAAATGGATTCATTTATATGAGATTATTATAATTATATACTGTACAATATGTACATGTATCACATTAAATTGCTTTACTTGTTAATCTGGTATAAGCCATTTCTATATCAGTTTGGGAAAATTCAACAACACACAAACATTAAATGTCATTACACAAAATAACATTTTTTTTTTATTCCAACAAAAGTTGTGTATCTCGTTTGATCCACATAGTTAGGGTTGCCAACCTCTAAAGATCCCAAAAGGGTAAGAGGGTAAATATCCGAATAACAATCAGTTTAAAGGCAAGAAATAGCGCCATTTTTTGCCACATAAAACATACACACATTTATCGAAATTGTAGTACTTCAAATTTTTTCAAGTCTTAAAGCTGTTTGTAGTTTAAACCCAGTATATGCTCAAGAATTTTCTATTTTTTTGACTAGTGACATTGATGGGATAAAATATATGCCTTAGTGTAGAATGATAGAGAACGTTTAAAGAATGGTACGATATTACTTCCACTATGTGACACATGTCTTCATAGGAGACATCTAGACAGTAAAAATTGTGTATCTCACATCAAAGAGGTGAAAGTGGGCAACCCTGACATACTCCTGAGTTGACTTAGTAAAATTATTTATGATATATTATTATTTAACATATAACATAACACATGGTTTTTTTAACTTATGCACTTCATCACATGAAACAACAAATTTTGGATAAAAATACTCGCAGAAAACATTTTCATGATGTTTCCCTTACATAGAATCATCATTTTAAAACTATACATTATGCTAAAATTTCATCCTAGCATCTAGATCTAGTACAGTTGCACCAAACTAATCACATTCAAATAAATGTGCCAAACATCCACAAAACTAAAAACAAACAAATAATTTTGATAAATACCTGCACGCAAAATTGAATTCTTTTGTTTCTTTCTTCAAATATTTCAAGTTCATTATCTTTGCCTAGGGACACAAGATTCTTGTACATTTTTATTGCATGTTTTAAGTTTTTTTAAATGTTCACATCAGACAAGTTTCGAAGAAACAGCTTGCTGTAGTTTTTTCAATAAGTAGGGGGATTTGTCCACTTTATCTCCTAGCTCATTCCATTCGTGATATGGAATCTGAAAAAAAAAATTAAAGTCAATTCCTTTACCTTTCAGAAAAAGCTTTTGATTTTTAAAATGGGAATATATAAGATGCTCAACCACCAACAGAGCATAAACGATACTCATTATTTAAGCAATAACTGATATATATATCTATATGAACACAATAGTACATATAAAATAATTTATTTTGCTTTCGATGCATGTGCAATCATTCCATGTAGGACATAGTGACATTGATTTTTTCAGGACGCAATTAATTCTTTTTGATATTCTTATCTCAAAGTAAAATAATAAGCTCAAATAATTTTCAATCATTACGGTGATAATGGTGTAAAGTAAGAAACTTTTGTAACTGAAGAAATACTAATTTGTCTGCTCCAGATTTCGGTAGCAAAAAAAATCAAATTTGTCAGCGATTGATGCATTTTTAAACAAGTTGAAGTTAATTAGGGATTTCAGATTTTTCTTTAGCAAAAAAAAGGATATTAACGAAATAAGGTACGAAGCTCAAGTTATGGATGTACATAAGATCTTGAAATGTACGTTCATTTTTAACAAAAAATCAAGGTCACAGACGTAAAAAACAATTTTTTGGAACGAAGTTTAAGCGCTCAGCGTGTACATCTGTTGTAGTTCAGATAGATCTTGACATTGCGCTGCTTAAATGTTATCAAGATATGTCAAGGTCAAGAGTTCGCTACGGGTTCAAACAAAGTAAAGAAATCACCACAGCAAAAGGTCACCTTGACATTCATCTCAAGGTCAACAGGGTTTCAAAAAAAGCTTATAAATCTTTAAACGACCATCTTCGTAATAAATAAGAGGTGTAGAGCGCTGAAATTTGGAACGTTATGTACGCTACAATGAGTTCTTAAAATGTAAAAAAAAACCTCTCGATTTTGGAGGATAATGTTCAAGGTCAAGGTCACAGACGTAAAAAAACACGAAACTGCTTTTTTCGAACGAAATTTAAAACGCTCATAAATTTATAACCGTACGTTACACAACATGTACGTTTCAGTTCTCCATGTAGATCACGATAATTCACGTTTTTTTCTCATTACATGTTTATCAGAAATTATGTCAAGGTCACGAGTTCACTAGGGGGTCAAATGAGGTCAAACAAAAGGTCAAAAATGAACTTTACCATAGAAAATGTTTCGAAGGGCGCATATGAAAGAGCATGTTCTCAGGCACATAAAATGACCAATTTCAAGGTCATATGATAAAAAATGGCGGAGATATAGGACATCAAAAATCGAAATTTTAGTTTATATTTGCCCCTGCCCGTGACGTTTCAGCGCGCCTTAATACCTGTATGTACGGTGTTGATTTTTCATACCGCTGTTGTATGAACTTTTGTCTTCAAAAGTTATTGGTTTTAAAGGGATTATATAGAAAAATGGCGGAAATATAGCTCTCCAAATATGGCAATTTTGTTTCATTTCCTTATTTTTCAACGTAATTTGTGTGCTCGTAGCGCCTTCATTAATTTAATGTAGGGTGTTGATTTTTTGTAAATGTAGACTTTAACATACTATCTGTATCGGGGTTTCAATTTCAAAGGACAAAAGCCACCGATAATGGCGAAAATGTACGCCATTTTTTTCGTACCTGTGATAAATTTGTGTCAGTTCCCGTCACATTCTCTGTACAGACTTTTAATTTCAAAGTCATGAATTTGAAAATGCGGATATATAGCCCCTCTGAATATGGCATTTCGTTCACTTTTTAACGTAAATTTTATAACACGTAATTTTTGAAATTTCAAAGAGAAATTGTTTTGGAATTAGGATGTGAAAGAGCATGCTTCGAAGGACACATTCAAAAGGACCGAATTCAAAATGGCGGAGATATAGGACATCAAAAATCGAAATTTTAGTTTATATTTGTCCCTGCGCGAGACGTTTTCAGCGCCTTAAAACCTGTATGTATGTAGTAAGGGTCATATTTTATCGAGAATTTATGTAATAAATAAAAGTGGTATAAAGGTGTATTATGAAAGATGTTTCAATAATTGCAAATATATAATTTGCAGTGAATAATAATATTAGTATTTATATATGCCGTGCCGTGTTTTACTCGCGTGCGTAATATAAACTATATATTTCGCGAGCGCTGCGTTTATCTATATGTGTATGTACGTATAGAGTTCACTGACGGACTTTTATGACTGTGACTGCTTATGACATTGGACGAAGTGTTTGATTGGTCAGTGTGGTCATTTGATATATAACTTTTATGTTGTCCCTAAAAATTCATTAATTTAGGTAAGTCTTGCTTTTCGGTTGGTTCTAAATCTTGTTAATACATTATTCTATTCTCCAGTAAAATGGTTTGAATGTGATTATTATAATTTAGATATTTTTTAAATATGAAAATATATACGGATAAACATGTATTGTAAACTTTTGTGTGTGTTCTTTGTATATATGTAGTTCAAATAACAATTACATAATTCGGGTGAAAATAAATGGAATAAACATACATCATAAAGGAATCTGAAACCCAGCGGGTTGTCATTTATTGAACAAATTCCACCCGCTACATGTATATGGATTTTAAAGGGGTTTTATAGAAAAATGGCGGAAATATACCTCTCCAAATATGGGCAATTTTATCATTTAATTTAGGTGTTGATTTTATGTGTCTGCAAAATATAGCCCTCCACATTCACTTTTTAACGTAAATTTTTACCGTAATTTCGGTTTTGAATCGAATGGTAAAGGCACTCGCTTGAGACACATATATTGACCAATTTCAAAAAAAGAACATCAATTGTCCTTTCAGCGATCAAAAAACTCGTACGAGTATTCCGCATTGGTCCAAGATCTTTAGGAAATTTTTTGCAACTTTAAAAAAACCTGAAATTCTAATGATATTCATATATCAAAAATTGAAGAAAACATCTTTAATCTTCTAACACCACGGGGCCGTTTCACACGGGCCGTTTCGAAGTCTCTTTTTCCATTTAGTTTTGAATACTTTTCGGATTGACACGTGTTTGCGTAAATGACGTAACATTTTGTAAAGAACGTACATTTGAACAAACAAACAATAAAAGTAATGCGCAAAAGGTCATTAGTTGACCGTTAATCACTAACATTTAAATTCCCATCGGACCGTGTTAACGTTTTGCATCATCCTAATTAACACATGTTAATTGACTATCACTGAACCAAACAGTGAAATGAATCTTCACTGTTCTAACTTAAGATTACTCAGAAAAATTTGCATTTGTTTGGTGTTGTAACAACATGTTAGGGCATCAATATAATTTTTTTTTTTATAAATGTTTTTAAGAAACTTTTATTTTTGTTTCGAAAAGGTACCTGGGCCTTTTACATGGTAGCCAGGACTATGAAATCTTCTATAAGCGAGTTTCGCAAAAGTAAATCCATAGATTAATATCAGGGTAAGATGAGGCTGTTTTAACTTCAGACTTACCTCTACAACAGTGTAGCCTTCCTTTGCCAAGTTCTTGTTTTCCATTACCACCCAGCCTAGCGGTAGTTGGTCTAGTCTAGAGAAAGTGTAGTAGCCTCGTGTCTTCACTGCTACCCTGTATAATCATATCAAACACAGGATTTAATAGATACCGTTTTCGCCGTAATTAGTAGCCAAGGGGCTAGAAAAATGTAACAAAGGGAGAACTAATTAATGAACCAAAATGTTAATTGTAAATTAGAGTTTCCTATTAACAACCAGGGTAATTCAAGAATGTGCAAGGTTTGTTGGTGGAGGAAAGCCAGAGTACCTTGAGAAAAACCACTGACAAACAGTTGTTCCTGACATCTGCCCCACATGTGATTCGAACTCGAAACCCAGAGGTGGAGGGCTTGCGGTAATATGTTGAGACATCCTAACCACTCGGCAACCACAGCCCCTAAACCTTTACTTAGCCAATCACAAATGATGTAACTTTTTATAATGTCATCTGTGACTTGCTAACTTTAAACTTATGACTGTTTTAGTCGTAGTTGAGACTTGTTCATGATATCAGAGCCTAGTGATCAAATTTTAATGGGTAATTAATGCAGAACATCTGTAATCTGAACCATTTGTTCAATGTGTCTCTATGATATTGCTAAGTTCTACATGTAATCCCTACCCCCCCCCCCCTACAGACCCCTACCCCTATTTCAGATTAAGCACATACCTGTGTAAGTCAGTCTTGTCTTTTTTAACTACAGCTTTACCACCAGCAGTCACATCCAGTTCTATCTCTGAAACAAAACAAAAACAAATTGAGCTAGAAGTATGACAATAAATCTAAGCAGTATATCTTAGTATTAGACCTTTATATAGCATGTTTGAATAAATAAATCGATAAGGGGAGGTAAGCATTGCATGACGTTTTGTAACTTTAAATTTCAAATGTGTAATAGTCATTATTAGAGTTAAGAATTGTACATTACTTCACTTCATAGATATCTTGTAACCCGTTGGTGCACGTATATATATTTCTGATTGTTTCTTCTTAATCTATTACAGTATTCATTTTTATAGTCGAACCTGACTTTTAAACCACCCAAGAGATAAAGAATTAAAAATGGTTTTTAATAACCAAATGTTCTATAAACACAGGGAAAATTGTACTAAAATTGACCATTTATGACCTATGACCTAAGAAAATGTTTTATCAAGCAAGTGGTCTTTGCATTATACAGACAAGGTCGCTAAGGCAGGTTTGACTGTATGTGCTGTATATGTCATACCAATCTTGTGTCCTGCTGGCGTCACCACATTTCTCCTACATGAACCTTTTGGTAGACTTTGTTCTATAGCATCACACACAACCTTCTCAAATGGTCCACTTTTCTACAAAAAAAAAGAAAGTTTATCAAGGCTGCTGTGAATGGCTCACCAAAAACAACATGGCATATAACGATACCTTGTAAAACCAATCAGCAAGTAAACTGTATAAAGGGGAGTAACTCTGATAGATCAGAACTGGGTACATAAAAACAAATGGACAATTCATCATCTTTGGTTTTGTTTTATAAGTTTAACATCCTATTAACAGTCGGGGCCGTTTAAGGACATGCCAGGTTGAGATAGTGATGGAAAGCCTGAATACCCAAAGAAAAACCACCACCTATATAGCTAGGAGTTAGTACCTGCATGTAACTTCCATACAAGGTATAGGAACTCATGATTCAGAGGAAGAGAGCTTGTGGTAATGTCGGGACATCTTAACCAATCAGCCACGCAATACCCAATTCATTATCACTATATATATGGAAATACATGTACTTATTATTATTAAATTAAAATTCACCCTCTTCTGTTCCATCTCCTGTAGTCTCGGCAAGAACGTAAGAGAGTCCAACGGAATATTGTTTGTCATGGCCATGTCTCGTAGTTGTCTCATGAGTACCAAACCCTTAGGTGAGCCGTCATCTGAAATGTATGAAAATAAAATAATTGTTTCGTAACTGAACAGTTTCCATCTGTATGAAGTTATTTTTCAGTCTTTAATTATTGCTGGAAAATCAATTTCAGTAGATTCTTCAATCAAATAAAAAGAGATACGATAAGTGAACTGCTCATATACATTGATTTATCACTCATGTTCAAACCACAGATTTAAAGCAAATTTCACAGACATTATAAAACCGACAATCAATTTGCTCAGGAAACTTTTTATTTTCTATAAAAATTCAACTTTCTACTTTGAATCATATTTTGATTTTTTCATTTACTACTACAGTTGTATCTTCTTTTATTTGATTCTTTTTTCAAGTGAGAAAATGTAATTTGTTTCAGGGGTTTCAATCTATAAGACAATACATATATAACTTTCAGTTTGGTATACTGCTGTGAACTAAATCTTTTTTACACTAACAATGATTTTCTTACTAAATAATATCAGGGCCCTGTACCTTTACAATTGGACAAATACTACAATGCATCTTTCTTGAAACATTTATATTTTAGAGAGTTTTTCAAAATTTGGGATCATATTTTCTTAAAATTGTGAAAATACAGCAAATGTACCTAAATAAAACGCTGACTAATGACTGCTACAGAATAACCAACTTTCCACTCAAATTGCAGCCAATCAATGAAGTAGATTTGTACTAGTACTTCTGACAGCAATTTATAGGCAGTGTTTTGAAATTGTGAAAGGATACTATAGCTTACCTTCAACAGAAGATAGCAGCGTAGATTTGAATAAGGCTTCAATTTCCTCCGCAACTGTTGTCACATTTTCATATCCCATCATACAAAAGGCCCATAGTACCTGAATATGTTTATCTTGGTCCTTTGTCTTCAGTCTGTTCTGTGCATTAAAATAATCCTGGACAATTTGCTCGGCATTCGGAAGCGGAAGATTCAGATGTGCTGCATTAATCAAAACCTTGGAGCAAACGTCAACGTACGACAAACTGTCAGAACCCAATATTAACAGTCTGCTAGCTAACATTTCAATCATATCTTCATGGACATACTGAAATTTGCTGATTTTACTAAACAGATCGCATACTTTCTCAGTTTGTTTATCTGTTTGCTGCTTAGCATTGCCAAATCTTATCTGCATGATTCTGTAACAGAGCTTTTGAAGTAGAGTTTCGTCAGCTATTGAAAATTTCTTCATGACTGACATAATGATTGTCAGATGATAGAGTTGAAGTTGAGGTATCTCGTGCTCAAGCACTTTGCTGCAGAGTTGTGATAGAAGTTCCTTGTTGGTCACTCCATTGGGATCAAGAGAAGCCTTATTGACCATAGCTTGCAGACATGACAATACCTGAGTTAAGGACATACTATCTACAAACACGGGTATACACTTTTCAACATTTGTCCACAGTTCTTGTTGATCAAGATCAATTACAAGTTCACACAAAGAAACAACTTCCATTGGCTCTGTTACCATGGTTACACGGCTTTGCAGTAACTTTTCACATGTTAGAAACAAAACAGTTTGCGGGTGCCTCAATCGACATGCAAAGAATGCATTATAGATCTCCACTAAATGGCTCAAATGTAACTGTTCCAAATTACTTTTAAGATATGTCTCAAACATGCAGTATTCACTTAGACCAAGACATTCATTCTTTTCTGTCTCATCCGTACAAATGGTGAGACAAAGCTGGACGTATGCTGAAACACATTCTGCTACACATTCAACAGACAGTTCCGACGGATCTGACTTTATTGAGGAGAAAAGATCACATACTTCTGCAATGTTAATACCATTAGCCGATGTTTTATCTTTGCTGTAGGACGACTGTAACTTTTTAAACTGTTTGCATATAAATGTTGCTCTTTTAATTCTGTTCTCAGCATTGCCGAAACCAGAATCTTCAATATTATTGTATTTTAGATCCAACAGATTCCTTGCTTTACTAATCACTGCCTGACTACTCAATGGTTTCCCTACATGGAATTTGGTTGAAGCTACAGCTGAAGAGAAGTGTAGATTATGTACACAGGGGCATACTCTTCTCCATTGATACACTGAAAGATTGCCAGATTGTCTGAGGATCCGAAAAGAACTATTCAGAATACGAAACAGCTGCATCTTTATAGAGTTGGAAACATCAGGCCCTGCAACAATCAAAATACAAAATATGACTCACAAGTTAATTTTCATATTATTATGTGTATAACTAAAAGTTTGAACCTTATATGTATATGTACATACTTCATGCATCGAAAATCAAATCTTTGTTCTGGTAATATATGTGTGAGCACTGCAAGTTAACAGGTTTATGACATGAATGAAGGGCTAAAAAACTTTTGTCTTCGGTTTTAACGTGTGACCCTCCAGCATTGCCTTCCATAGTAACAGAAAGCATATTATATATATAACTAATGCAAATGCATAAACAGGCGTATTAAGAAAAAAGTCTTGCTTTCTATTTTTTTTTTTAAATTTGCCAAATGGTATGAAATCAATGAATTCACAGCGCCACCCTAGCTGCTGTTGTAGCATAAAGATATCACCTTCTGTCAGAAGCAACTATAGCTACAATGTATGCCACCCCTAGCTACTGTTGTAGCATAAAAGATATCACCTTCTGTCAGAAGCAACTATAGTTACAATGTATGCCACCCCTAGCTACTGTTGTAGTGGAAAAGATATCACCTTCTGAAAAGTAAGTCAGAAGGTGATATTTTTTCCGCTACAACAGTAGCTACGCCACCCCAGGCCTGTGGCACTGCATGACCATGGGCACAGCAAACCAACGTCCAAATCTGAATCTCAGAGTTCTGTATAAATTTAAAGTTTTTGTTATAATGCATGGAGGTTGTCTATGTTTAAGTATGTCAGACAATCATCAGATAAAAGTATACATCTGTACTTCATGTTATTTTGAACAGGGACTGTCTAGATTATCAGACCGGTTCGTGTACGCTGCAAATAGAAAAGTGTTTGTTTGACTAGATGGAGAGTTTGGTTTTAAACTTCATATTTAATGTATGATAGAGAACATCAATGACTATTTTAGGAGGGTGCCGAACGAAGAGCCAAGTTAACTTAGTGGTGGTGATAACTTTGAACTGAAAGTGGCCATGATCATGTCATGATCAGCGTTCCGGCTTCGTGAGAAACCCCTAAACCTATTCAACTGATGAAGCGGAAAAGCATTCTATCTGATTTTTTCTAAACAAAACATGGCTGTATGTATGTTTTCTATCTTAATATGTACATACTCTTGATCCAAACAGCCAATATCTTAATGTTAGCAATGCTTACCTAACAGTCAGCTGGACTTATAAATCTAAGCGTTTGACCGACTCAGATCAGTTTCTTTGTATTGTATAAAATATGAGACGTTTACTGGGCGCGGCTATTCAAACAAATCCGGAAAATAACGTGTTGTTTCTATATTTCTGCATTTTTACTAACCTACTTTTGACATGAAAAATAATAACTATCATTCGTAATATCTACAGTACCACTCACATTGTAAATAAATATGGAGCGAAGAGTATCAGAGCGTAATCGAAGATATGATTTTAATCAGATTGAGTAGCGAGTTACAGCTAGCTGTACCAACTGATTCAGATAAAATTTTCTAATACGATTAGCGTATTTAAGTGAATGGTCGGACAAAGGAAGGCTTAAGTCGGCAAAAATAGTGTGTTAATATATCCAGTATATATTTTATTATTATTTTTTTGAAAAGATTTGAAAAAATGAACGCATTTGACTTTTTTTCTTTGCCCGACGAATCTAATATCGCTCTGCAAAGATGCGATTACCGTTTTGATATGTAAGGCATTTTGGAAAAAGGAAAATAAACGCAATGTCAGTTAATGATTGTGCGGTATTTACAAGATAGTTTACTATTCCATTGCATTTCAGTTACCCACATGATTCCATTGCATTTCAGTTACCCGCATCTAGTGAATCAGTTACCCACTGACGAGATCATAACATGCATTCAGTTACCTTCCAATATGTGCATGACTATTTTCTCCTTTTAAAGAGATTTACAGTTAAGCACCACGCTTCAAAATTTAGTTATTTTATCCTATATTGACAGCATGGTCAGCATTGCCCTACAAACATGTAAACTGAGGCATGCGAAATCTGACCTTAATTACCGTCACCAATTTTGTAAAGCGTAACTACAGTTACCCACACCCGGTTGGGTACAGTGATCATAATGAAAAAAAGTAACCGAGATTTAAGAGTTGCCTCCCCTATATCGTAAGTAAAGATTGGCATACATTGTACAATGTAGTTTAGTTGGCATAAAAACTGAGAAGGCTACACGGAAGCTTAACCATTTGGTTGGGAAGAATTTGGAAATAAACAGTGATATGATAACATTGCTTATATTAACAATTTCATATGTTTGATTCCCCCATAATGGTACTTTGTAGTAAAACGTATATTTTTAGTAAAACAAGTCACGTGCTTATACCTCATTCATACCATTGGCCGGAATATATTATGGGAAACTAGTGATCACATGATTGTGTGTTATTGTGATTTCTCTGACCTTGTATTTAGTATCTATAATTTGGCCTTTTTACGAATACCCTATTTTCTCTGTTTGATATTTACCAGTTCTGAAAGGTAAAGCAGGTAAATATAGATTTAGAATTCTACGAATTTAGCCGGGAGTAGCCGATCTGCGCTGATCCTAGATTCGACGGTTACATCGATTGAAATGGTAAATTCGCAATATATCATTTATACATAAAAAGTGGAAATGACAGTGTTAAAACTGATTTCAGTCCATTATTTATAGAAAGACAATACATTATGTGCAAGTCGAAATGATATGCATCTAATATTAATAACATTTTGGAGTCTAATTATTTTCAAATCAATCAGTTTTCCGAAAAAATGGCAAGCAAACTATCACCATATTTGGAAGAAAACACGCAATCACGTGAGCACTAGTTACCCATAATACAATCTATATTTCGGCCAATGGTATGAATGAGGTATACGCACGTGACTTGTTTTACTACGTTTTTACTACACAAAAAATAAAGACAAATATATATATTTTAATTTATAAAATTCAATGTGGTTCTCGTCTAAGGAGGTAAAACCACAGCTAGGGATCTGAGAATTAGTTACAGATAATATAATCAAATTATGGACCACCAGAGTGCCCTAAGACCATTTTAGACGGTTTAGAGGTCTAGATAAACAAGAGCTGTTGGAGAACAGCAAAGCTCGCCTATTCAGAAGAAGTTGATGTTCAAGTATTTACTATTTAAACATGGAAATATGACAAATTAACAGACTCAAAAAACCCCTAAAGGGCCCCAAATTGGTTGTACATGTATTATCACGTTCAGCATCCACACACATTAGGAAAACAAAATCATAAACATTTATGATGACCTAAGCTTAAACAACTGACAAAATAGAAACTTGCTCAAAAACTTTAACATGGAAATATGACAAATTAACAGATTCAAAAAACCCCTAAAGGGCCCCAAATTGGTTGTATTATCACGTTCAGCATCCATACACATTAGGAAAACAAAATCATAAACATTTATGATGACCTAAGCTTAAACAATTGACGAAACAGAAACTTGCTCAAAAACTTAAACGTGAAATGGGACGCCAACGCTGACGCCGACGCCGGGGTGACAACATTAGCTCCCCCTATTCTTCGAATAGGCGAGCTAAAAATGATAAAAATCATATCTATATGGTACTTAGTCCGCTAAACCTGCCTATATTATTAGGCTTTTTTTATTTTTTTTTTTGCCTAATATATAGTCTATATATTACGCAAAAAAAAAAAAAAAAATTAAAAAAAGCCTAATAATATAGGCAGGTTTAGCGGACTATATGGTACTATACGAGAAGGTTGGAAACTCACAGATTCAAAATTTCTAACCCGCCTACATTTAGCTGCTATAAAAACACATTTCTAGCGTATTGTCATAAAAACGGTTACTACCGTTGGAAAAATCGGACTATCCCCCAAACTACCAGCCTCATGTTTTGTCGCACACAGATCATTTTATTTTACTTTGCATGCATTCTCGATATTCCAGGGGTTCTAATCATCTAATTTCTCTACATCCCTGCACTATGATATAGTAAAGCTGAAGGTACATGTAGCTCAGAGGAAAAAATCTGGACCAATCACAGGCCTGCAAAGATTTCATTTGAAGACTACAGAGAGAGCAACGCCCAACTTCACAGTCACATATAGTCAACCACAGAGTACCGTTATACGGCTCTTTTTAGTACATCAAACGACTAAATTACCTTGTTCTGTTCTGTTGCCTCCAGTTTTAATATGAGATAGTCCAGGGGTGTAGAGATCGTAGGTGATCGGAACCCCTGGAGTATCGAGGATTGGATGAGTATAGCGACAGTGATAGTAACCCCTGAAATATAACTAAGTACATGTAATTGAAATCTAATTTAGATAAAATTAAACAATTACTATGATACTGACCAAACGATTATTCTATATATACAAGTCATATCCAAGCACTCTACACTTACAACATACATGTATATTGGAAATTAATTTTCAAGGAAGAAAAAAAAGAACTGTTTGTAGTATAGTAATTTCGGTTTCTAGGGATATTATACACAAAATGTTTTTGTTTGATACTTTTCCTGATTTTTGAACGATTTACTTTTTTCACTTTTCGTACACAATATAATCTGTATGGGAACATCTTGATAAGCCTGCCTAATATATGGATTTTTTTAGTTTGCTAAATATATATTAGGCAAACTAAACAAAATAACTAATATACATGTAAGTTCAGCGGACAAGTGATTATTATGATATTCATGAGTGCAATTTAGCAACCGTACTTTAACCAAGAGCGTTGTTCTAGGATGATTGACTTATTTCTTTAGCTAATGGGAAATTCAGCAGATGTTAAGTTTGTTTAATTAACAATACAAAAACTAGGACACGTGATTGACGGAGCACATGGGTTGGACAGTAAGTGTAGGAGAACTATCTTCAATACACGCAAATGTCTGTTTATATAATGCACGGATTATGCAATGGAACATTCCACAAATACCGGATATTACATTCGAATCTGTAGAGAACATCTGGTTATGTTGTATTTGTTTGTGTTTTCTGGCTATTTTGAATATCTTTAAGCATTTGTTTTTATTTTGTCGATCGACTGAGAAATTACTTCAATGTAAAAAACAAGAAAGAGATCCAGAGCAGAGACAAAAGGAAGCAAGCAGTTCAGTTCCGGGCCATGCCTTTCGGGCTCTCACGACAGCTCCTTTGGTTTTCACCAAGCTGCTGCAGGTTGTCGTGGGGTTTCTGCACTCCAGGGGAATAGATGTTCACATCTATTTCGACGATTCCCTCATGCTCCACCTAGTGCGGGAATCTTTGGATGCAGAACACCCGTTCTGGTCCGCTGAAACTTTTGCTCAAAGTCGGCTTCATTCCTTCCAGAGAGAAGTCCGAGGTCCTCCCCTTCTCGAGACTTTTGTCTTCCTGGGAAACCGTTTCACAACACGGTTACAGGGCATGTGCCCTTCCACCTTTGGAGAAGTTCGAGAAGGCCAGAGATCTTTTGCTCTGACCTTCATCAGTTGGTCACTTGAACGTCCAGGTGCGTTGGTTTCTCAGTTTTCTGGGTTATCTCAACTCCCTGGCAGATGTAGTCCCCCTTGGGAGACTTCACATCAGACCTCTCCAGATGTTTCTCCTCGCGAACTGGGTTCCTGACGGCAGGGAATGGGAGGCTTGGCTTCCTCTCAACCAGTCCGTGAAGGAGTTTGCACGGTGGTGGACTCTCAAAGACAATGTTCTACAGGGGGTTCCGTTGTCCAAGCCAGCTCCCACCATGACCTTGTTCACGGACGCGTCCATGACAGGTTGGGGGGCTTACCTCGTCGATGGCCATTGCCGGTCGGGGGGGAATGGTCTTGGGGATCAGCTCTCCGAGCTCATCAATGTGCTGGAGATTAGGGCTGTTCTGTTGGCTTTGCAGGCTTTTCGAAAGATTCTGCATTCCAAGGTGGTTTGTGTGGCTACGGACAACACTACAGTTGTCGCGTATCTGGAGAGACAGGGGGGGGGTCAACGGTCCCACGTCCTTTGTGCCCTCGCTTATCCGTGTTCTTCTTTCTCTGTCAGGAAATGCAGTTGACTATTCAGTCAAGCATCTTCCAGGCAGGTTGAATGTTCTGGCGGATACTCTCTCCAGGCGCCGCCAGCCGGTTCTGACAGAATGGCAACTAAATCCCTCGATCTTCGAGGGCATTTGTCAGGTGTGGGACAGGCCTCATATAGACCTTTTCGCCACTTCCCTGAACAATCAGCTGCCAACCTTTGTCTCTCCGGTGCCAGACCCAATTGGCTTGGGCCATGTGGACGCGCTATCTCTGGATTGGGAGGGGATTGCAGGCTTATGCATTCCCTCCATTCAACCTGGTGGGCAGGGTTCTACAGAAGTTTCGGACGCATCATTGCTCCCTCCTTCTGATAGCGCCCCTGTGGCCGAGACAACCATGGTTTCCGGAGCTATTGTCGTTTCTGGTGGATGTTCCTCTGGTTCTTCCACTCAGATCCAATCTCCTGCGCCAGCCTCGATCACGGACGATGCATTCACGTCCCGAGATCCTCCACCTTCACGCGTGGAAGCTATCTCAGGAGGCCTCGCTCAGGCAGGCTTTTCTTCGGACGTGTCAGCCCGCATCGCCCGATCAATTAGGTCTTCCTCTTCTGCCGTCTACCCAGTCACGCTGGAAGATCTTCTGTGATTGGTGTATCGGCAGGAAGATTTGATCCGATCAAGGCTTCTGTCCAGCTGATTGCAGATTTCCTTCTCTATTTATTTAGGGAACGGAATCTCGCCTCTGGTACTATTGCGGGATACCGCACGGCTATTGCCAGTGTACTGTCTTTTCATGATAGGCGAGAGGTAGGTTCTTCCACCTCGTTGTCTGCTTTGATTAGGGGCTTCAGTCTGGACAGGCCTAGGGTACAGCAGTTAGCTCCACAGTGGAACCTAGCTCTTGTGTTAGAGTCACTGAAGGGGGCTCCTTATGAGCCTTTGGGGGTCTGTCTCCCTAAAGTTTTTAACTTTTAAGACTGTCTTCCTGCTTGCCCTTGCCTCAGGCCGTAGGAGGAGTGATATCCATGCTTTGTCTGTTCACTCTTCGTGCCTTCGTTGGGCCAGAGATAGCTCTGCCGTTACCCTTCTCACTGATCCTGCCTTTTTGGCAAAGAATCAGGTTCCTGGTTTTTCCGCCCGATCCCATTAGGATTCCTTCCTTGACAGTAGGATTCCTTCCTTGACAGTCTCTGTTGAGTCTGAGGAGAATGATCAGTTGCTGTGGCCCTGTCGAGCACTTAGGTTTTACCTTGATAAAACTAGGGGGGGGGCGAGGTACTCGATCTCGTCTATTCTTGCCCATTAAACAGGGTCAGCAGGATATCTCCTCCCAATCCATTTCCAGATGGATATGTCAGGTGATCAAGATTGCTTATGAGCTATCTAATGATCTATCTCGGGCGAAATGTAAGGTGAGGGCTCATGAGGTTAGAGCCCTTGCAGCTTCTTTGGCTCTCCTAAATGGGTCCTCATTCCAGGACATCATGTCTGCTGCCTTTTGGCGTGGTCAGTCTACTTTCACTGACTTTTACCTCCGGTCCCTGTCCTCTCATTCTGAGGGACTGTTTTCCTTGGGTCCAGTTGTGGCGGCTCAGTCTGTGACTGTTCCTCCGCCCTAGACATGGTATTTATTTTTGGTTTTAACTGTATGCGGGCAGGCATCACGATGGTACTCCTCTTTTCTCTGGGAGGTATTCCATTTTTTTATCCCTTTCCTTCGGGGGGTTCCTGGAACCCCTTTTTATTCTCCCTACCACAACTGGGGCTTGTCTCCTGGATTTGAGATTGGGCTGCCTGGCTTCGGACTCTCCACTACGGTAAGACGAATTCGCATACTAAAGTTATGGTAACGTATTACTGAAATGAAATTGAGGTTTTTCAATGTAAAACCAAACTTTTTATGATGTAATACTTACCATAACTGGCTGCATGGAGTCCCACCCTTCTTTTTTTCCTCCCCTTTCCTCCTCAGCCATTTTGCCCCTGTGTCTCCATAAAGGGTTTTTGGAGGAAGGGAGACCACTCTATGTTAAACTCTCGTCGAGTACGAGATGAGGTACGGTAGGGAGACGGGATTCTCAAATCTTATGTTTGTTGGGGCTACAAAGATGGGTGTAGGTAGCGTATTTGCATACTAAAGTTATGGTAAGTATTACATCATGAAAATTGGTTTTACATTGAAAATCCCTGCAGTTTTCTTCCGGTTTTAAGAAATAGTGATAACAAGCATTGTTTACAGACGGACTACGGACCATGGACGCAGGGCGATTTGAATAGCCCTCCATTGTGGGGCATAAAAATTCCATGTCACTATATCCTATATGGAATGAAGTACTAATTGTGCATGCACCAATGGAGAAATAAATTATTTTATATTATTTTTTGTGTCAATTAGACATATATATACACGATTAAACACCAATTATTGTTCAAATGATGAATATCATTTATGCTCTATTCAACGGTGGAGCATCTTTAAGCAATTTGGGTAGCAACTTATTTGGTAAAATACTGTACCATGAATATTTGCATTTAATTTCAACAAAGCAGTAAGACAAAGTACTGAAGAAAATAATATATTTTGAAATCAAGATACGATTATTTGATGAACTATCAAAGTCACATGAAATGACTGACATCATCATCATCGGGTGATTTTTATTCATAAATTCTCTGATAAAAAGCATTTTAGGGCTTAAAAGTGATGTAGGCGATTATTTGAAAACATGATGATTATTTATTTCATCTTCAGAGCATGGCATAATGTTTCATATGAAATATGAAATCATTTCAACATGTACATTACCAAATGCACTGAGAAAATGTTTTCTTTGAACATAAAAATTCCTGAACTTTGTTTTGAATAGTGTTTGTATATTTGTTTTGCTTTTCAGGAGAATCTTTATCTGTACAAAGGTCATATATATCTTCACTAAAAGATGTGGCTATCTGATAATCTCGGATGTATTTGGCTCAAAACTCTATTTTTATTACCCTCTCAGGTTACAAACAATATACAAACAAGTAATTGGAAACATATTCTGAAATGAAAAAACTATATTTCTGGGGTAGCAATAATGAACTTCAAAATTTCAGATCATTTAGCAATGAACTTAAAAACAAATCCAATTTTTCACATATCTTGAACAAATTTTTAAAAACATTTCAAGACATTTTTACTTGAGTTCACGACCCATCCTTTCGAAACTTCCATATCTGGCACTTCATACTTTAACAACTGTTAAGACTTTTTAAAATCTGTGTTAAGCTAAACAGTATGTTTCTAACGTCACGGGTCAATTTTTTATCTTGTGAAACCATCAGGTATCCGAAGGTACCAGAATACCTCGGACTACGTCAGGGGCAGATAAGTCCAATGGTAATACCTTCACAGCTTGTACAAATTACTGGAGCTGAAAATAACTCGGTAATTCTGTCAAATTAACCATATATCTTTCACAACTTGGTAATGACTTAAGAGTCAGGCACCAAATATCCGGCGTTAACATCACACTATGCATAACCAAGTCAATTTCCTCTGACCTGAACGATTTGACCTTTAAAATTCACCGTACTCCTTTGGTTTCGAGATAAATTCATTAGTGAAATGGTGATGAGCAAGGCTGGAATCTTCTACTGCGGATCTATTAAATCGGCTGTGTAACAGTTAAATTCAAACTTATCTCCACAATTTACTACTCCTGAGCAAGAATAGAGAAGAGGTCTTGTTGGAATCACAGGTCAAAATTTAAAATATATTTTGCTGCAATCATAATGCTATATTCATACGCTATAAAACAATAAATTTATCTTCAATAAAGGTAAATCATATTTCATTGAATACAGTATGTCAAAGTTTAAAGAAAACTAAACCTATCCTGGAGGCCAACATATGAACACATCGTAACCTATCCCCCCTCGAAAAGGTAAAGGTATTTTGTTCCAATATTAACTACACAAATCTATACTGTAAACGAATTATTGCTTTAAAAATTCATTGAAATTCCTCTAGTTGTTTAAGAGCAGTAGCATTTTAATCATTTTGTAACAAAGGAGCATTAACTATAAAAATAAAGGTGGAGGTATCTTGTTCCAATATGGATTATATCTACACTGTATTTAAGTTTATTGTCACCAAGTTTCGTTACATTCCCACCAATATTTTAGGAGTAGTCATTCAGCTTGAATCCAGTATACATTCACTAGCTTTGTTGCAGGAGTGGTAAAATGAGCCAATAAGAATGTGAGAAAGCAGAGGCTACAAAATAAACACTACCAATAAGCCAATCATATATAAGCATTGATTGCAAACTTTGACGGGTTTGGCACCTTTCGGCTGAAGGTATCATCAATAAGTGATCACAGACTTATATGGCAGCGAAAATTGCCAATAAGCCCACCTTTCAGGGTGCAGTTGTCAATAAGGCAATCTGTAGATGTACAGTTGTAGCAACTCTAGCCAGCAATCAAACAGCAAGTCAAAAATTGTGGAGACAACAAATGTCAGTTTAATAATTTGTCAATCCAAAACAGTTATTTATCATATCAAGCAGCCAATTAGATGCTGAATTATCTGATATGGCTAAAAGACAATTAGCAAATTAGCCAATAAAATCATTGCAAATAAGCCAAAAAGAAGCATTGATGACCAGATTAGCCAATCAGCTATTATCGGATGATCACTGATCAGCCAATCAGAAGCTACAATACATCCAGTAGGAAAATAGCCATGGCTACCACAGAGGTTGTGATTGGAAGCAAAAACCATGCTGTATAGAAGACAAAGTGTAACAACTTTAGTTAAATGAATATCTGAGGGATAAAAGAAACAATTAAATTACACTTACCAATTCCTGGCCTGAAATTTCCATTCAGATGCATGACTCTGACATCATATTCCAAGCTTCTCTGTTTCAAAGCATTCATGGAACTTTTCTAAGGTTCGTGCTTGTCTGCATTTAATTGACATCCCTATGAAATGAAAAATACATGTTCTACTGTTCAAATTGTTGCTAAAATGGACAATCAGACAAAAAATTGCATATGTCCATATAACAATCCCATAAATATCATCATTATTTTAAGAAGATGTACTTCGGAAATTTGGGAGATGCATTTAGTACAAACTTGTGAAAAGCTTTTAAGTTACAGTCTGAGAGAATTAGTACAATTACTTAAAATTGTTCAAATAACAAGAATTTGCAATCATTTACCTTTAAAAAATAAAATCAATTTTAGACCAGACAAGTAGGAATCATTTAAACACATGAAAGATAATGCCTTAATGGGTACATTGCATAATAATTAAATGGGTCTTAAAGATGATTCAACTGCAAAGACTTCTATTCATAAAAAAACAACAAAAAAACAAACAAACAAACAAACACAAAAAATGTGGCAAAATTTTGTATTGCCATTAAAATTCTTGTACAAGTACAACATTGATGTCATTTTCAAATAAAAAAAAAACAAAAAAACATATCTCTGAAGAGTGATGTACCAGAGGAATTCATATGAGGATCAAACATCCGGTTGGTCGTCCAAGTTTGATGAGAGGGCCGAGCAATTCAACAATAGTTGTATATATATATACACATACCAGACGCTAATTGACATGGATCATTATGGAGTTCAATAGTAGGTTCAAAACAGCAAACAGACAAGCCAAATTATACCTAACGACCAACTAATTGAAGTTGTTTAACCTTATGTAGCTTCCATTTCCTTCGTAAATCATTCCTTTAGGTACAGACCGTTCAGGGGAGGGAGGGAATTTATACTGTTGGACATTTATATATTTTACTTAGAATGCATCAGTAATTCATTTATATTGCTGTTGCTTGTTGTTGGTTAAATCATAAATAGAAATGATGTAAAATGAAATTTCATTACTGGCTATAATGCTGTGGATACCATCAGTAAATGTTAAGTTCTAGCTCTGACAATATGCAACTACAGATTTGATTTCTTCATCCAATTTTATATTGAAGCATTACTGCTGCATTTTATTTAATACATGTACATGAAAACATAAATAAACCATAAATGTTTAACATAAGTAGAAATGCTTGTAAGATATAAACACTCTTGCCTGCATATGAAATTGAGAATGGATAATATGACACAATAGGATGTGACGTGATGGAACTGAAATTGGTAATCTTCATAACCACCTCCTCACCATTTATAATATATGGATTGGTGTGGTGGGTGAGAGAGAGGGGGGTAATCATACCTGCATCATTATGGTGGAGTGGGAACTAGACTAGCTTGATTGCCTGCATTGTTAGAACAATCGCCCAAAAGTTTGGAGGCCCTGGGTTGGAATCTCAGTCTGGCTGTTGCATTTTTTCTGATCTTGCTTCATTCAGAGGCCAACTATTTACCCATGAAGATAATACCCAGTTGTTAGTGTCTTTTGCTGTCCAATACATTGTGGACGAGAAGAGGATCCAGACTTCAAATATCAGTGAACATGCTTGCAAGTTTAGTTTTCCAAATGGGTAGAGCATTGGTCTAGAGCCTTGCTAAAGTGATTTGTCCAAGCTATATTGCTCCGTTTTTCTTCCCATCGCTGCTTCACCTGACCGAATCAATTCAAAGAAATATGTGGAATAATACACAAATGTTTAACATCATTTGGCCTTATAAAGCTCCAACTATCAGTCTTAGTCAGATTCACATTCAGTGTCAAATTTATCAAATTCTTCACACTCTCATACAGATGTATGTCTCTGGTTACCAAGTGGCCAAGAAAAAAAAAAAGTTTTCCCTGTGATGTCTCATTTTACTTTGACATCTTCGTAAGAGGCGGTAATTGGAGAGATCCTTATAACTGTTTATGTCTGGTAGTTTACTACAGACAGGGAGCTGGTATAGACTGGACCAAAAATATGTATAAATTTACATTCCCTTACACTAATGGTAAAAAAAAAAACAATTTTATGCTGATTTGATTTAACTGAACAGTGTTATTTTTTTTAATGTAGATTTCAATTAATAAGTAGGTCAAGGTCATTCACTTGAACAAACTTGGTAGCCCTTCATCCTAGCATGCTACAGGCCAAATATCAGTGCTATTTGGGTCTTACATAGTTATTGACAAAAATTATTTGAAATCTTTAAGACATTTTGACCCCTGTAACCTTGAACTTCATTCAAGATCATTCATTTGAAGAAACTTACAGCCCTTCATTCAAGCATGCTACAGGCCCTATGTATCTTGGGACTTTCGAATATTGAGAAGTCGTTTTAATAAAAAGTTTATGCATGGCAGACAACGCACGATGACGGAAGATGCATCCCTTGAGTCAGATATGACCTAAAAGTCAGTACCTTACTTGTAAGGGCAGATAACTCTGAAATATGCAAATGCCACAGACTCGTTCCAATGGTTTGACGTTTGTTGATTACTGATTAGATTAACATCCTATTGACACCAAAGGTCACTTAAAAGAGACATATATATGTACCTATATATCTAACAACAGTTATATATAATATCAATTCATGCCTGGACAGAAAATCTGATCAGTTAAACCCTGCAAGCTTCCTAATCTGGGGCATCCATCCCCAAATTAGTGCTGCCACAGAGTACAGTAACAGGATGACTGCCCCTTCCGAACTCTAAACATTAACATCCGACTTGCTGCTGTACTAAAAGAGCATTCTGAAGTTGTTTATGGTATGAAAAGTCAAATAAACAAATTCAAAACCAACCCAACTTTTTAATTTCATTTAATGACTTTACCACATGGACTCATTAAATTGCGATGAGTCAAGTATTTGCATGAGTCTGCGGCTGTCAAAAAATTAAAATTACCTTTGATATTTTCTCCATCTGAATCTAGATTTGTTCAATGTTCAGTCATGCATGCTTTCTACATTTGTATTCACTTACACATAAATCATCATCATTCATTCAAATACAATCCACAAACATACATACCACTACATTTACTTTCTTAAGAAATCAACATAAAATGAAATGATGTATTACAAAGATTATTTTCTTGTTCAATAGAGGGATTTTGGAAATGCATGTATTAATTGACACTATATTTTAAAGATGATCCATCGCTGACAAATGATATTTTTTTCCACTATCAAACACAGGAGCAGAAGATTTAGTATTTTTCTTCAATTACAAAAGTTACTTTTTTTACACCATTATCACCATTGAAAAGTTTGAGCTTCTAATTTTACTTCAAGATAAAAATATTAAAAATAATTAATTGCATCCCGAAAAAATTCCATGGCACTATGTCCTATATGGAATGAAATACTGATTGTGCATGCACCAAAGGCAAAATACTCAGGTACATTATTTTATATTATTTTTTTTGTGTTAATTAGACATATATATATGTACACGATTAAACACCAATTATTGTTCAAATGATGAGTATCATTTATGCCCTGTCGGCGATGGAGCATCTTTTAAAAGTCACGATTAGATTATGATATTACACTAATCTTGACAAAAACCACTTAGGCAGGGTTATACAATCAAATTATGAAATTTTAACAATCAACACAATAACTAATCTCAGAGAAACATCTGATATTTTTTGGGTTTTTTTTTGTTTTGTTTTCTTTTTGTATTAAGAACAAGTGATTGATCAACAAAAATATTTAACATAGAAAGACCTTCAACGATTTGTTTTGAGAAATAACCCAACATCGGTCTAGAAAAATGTTTTGCTGAACAAGACTATATACGTATTACGTGTTTGCATAAATCCTTGCTTCGCCTGAAAGACGAAAAGCTTCTTTGAAACCCGGAGAAACAGCCTCCTGCAGGCACCTTTAACCCTATAAATCAGTCTCAATCAAACTCTTGTTGTTTATGTGTCTAACAAATGTGTGATCAAGAGTCTTGATACTGAGAATTCTAATTACTTTGTATAATTAGTGTAATTTATATATACATACCCCGCGAACAGGTGCTCTTCAAAGTGCTCATGTTAGGTGGTTTCTGCACCGGAAGAATGAGAAGTTAATTGACGAGCTTTTGGCTTCCTATATACCACCTCAAGGCCAAAATGTCTGCCATGTTAAAAAAAATCCGATGCTGGCAATATAAGAAAAACATTTTTTCATTTTGTATCATTTTTTTTCAGTAAAAGTTTGTGCAAACATAACTGTAAACATAAATAACAAAATAAAGAAAGATATAAGCTTTACAAATGTTAAAGTAAATGTTTTAGGAATCGATAACAAGACATTCATGTTTCATTCCATCATCCAATGTTCACAGATGTGTTCCTGCACATAGCAAGTGGTCTAATTGGCATGTATTTTCATATATTTCTTCAAAGAAAATTTACTTAAGTAATTTACTTAAACATTAACTGTTTTCAAAAAAAAAAAGTTTCTTGTACATTGATTTTATATCATGAATTTAAAAGAAAACATATCGTTAAAATCTTCATTGAATGGCATGATTATTTCTTTATCAAGGTCATTCATTGAAACAATCATTTTTATGTTAAGGCCTTTAATTCATACAAACAAAATGGCCGCATAGTTTGACAGAGACCTATTAAATTGCTTTTCATATTTTAATTCAACCAATTTTATTGATAATTATCAATAGAATTGGGCAACAGGATATGCCTATATAAGCCCTCTCCTAAATTGCTTTTCTTAACTTTTCTTTATTTCAAGTTTCATATGAAAATTTCAAAATTATGTTTTTGAACAAAGACAAACAATTTAATGTTTTTTAATTTTCCATCTTGTAGTAAAACTAGAAATCCCAGCCGTTCATCTGGTGTTGTGGAACCCAGTGGTTGGTGTTTTTTTCAATTGTGTGCAGGCTTAATTACAAAATCGTAAACTGCAGATTCAGATTACAACAAGTCTATCATTTTTTAAATGAAAATGTTAGCTGATGCTATCACACTAGTATACAACATGGAGTTATCAGGAACCTGCAATGCCAAGCAGCTTATACTCCCAAGATTAAAATTCTCCTGTCCAGACCAATTTGATGGTCAATTGGAATTCCTAATGACTTGACCACTTGACCACTCTAGATTACTTTCTGTCAAACCAGCACACCAGACATGTACATAAAACTCCATGCATGGTGTATTCTCTTTCCCTAGTACACCAACAGTGATAAACACCAGAAGTATGGTAAACGTTTCCAAACCACAAGAAACCTGTTTTCAAGCTGAGTCTTGCCTTTTTTTCTGCATTTCTTTTTAACATAGTAATAAGAACAGTTCTGGCATGTTTGACTGGGAACAACAAATGGGCCATGAAATGTCCATCATATCTAGAACACCCCACAGAGCTTAATGTAACCAAACTACACACAAATGTGGGGACTTTGAAACATACAAACATACCTATATCATTCCTAACATCTATTTCCATCCAGCATTTGTATCACAGAGATTCCATGATTTTTATCAGGTTTTTTCCCCCATGTCATCCCTTGGGAAGACCACTCCTTGCTGGAAATCTTGCATCAGCATTCATCTTATATGTGGTTACATAAATAATTTTCCAATCATATGAGATGAAGATAAATTATGCTGGAGTCATAAACATATATTTGTACATCTAAATTTAAGACCAAATTTTAATTTATATTTAATTTACATTTCAGAATTTCGAGGATTAATACTTTTCACCTGTAGTCAGTGACTTGGATGTATATTGACAAATTAAGATTTAGATCAGTAGGTTTATGTAGTAAGGCCAAATAAAAAAATATTCTTGTTTCTGATAACACCTTTTAAAATGAAGGGTCGGTAGGTAGGGAAATTTTTTTTTCCTCTTCATCCCAGTTTCTTGCAGTGAAAAACTGAAGTAGACTTTATTCAACCTTATATAAACCTTGGATTTGATTCTCAGGAGACTATTGGTGTCTTAGATTTACAGAATTTGTACCAAAATTCTGGATTTTGTGAAAAACAAAACAAAATTTAGGTTGTTATTTGTTTGCTTGAGGACAAAACTGATAAAAAGGTTTAGAGTAGGCACTGATTTTATAGGGTCGGTCGGGTTACAGGAAACACAAATATTTTTTTGTTGACCTAACTAGACTGGCCCCCAAATCCTGAGTTACTGACAACATTTTTCAGTAGATTTTGTTGTTATACAAGATTATCTCCCCTAGTTTGAACTTTAAAATTAGGACATGTCACAGTAGAGACAAATATAATCAAGCCAATTTTAATGATGTTTTTCATATTCTAGAGGCAGGTGGCCAGTCTAGAATCAGACATGTTAGTTGACTATCAATGCGCCAGACATAAAAGCAGTGAAATGAATCTTCACTGTTAACATAGATTAAGCAGGAAATCTTTTGTTTGGTGTTATAATCTTATCTTAGGCCATTGATATAATTTTTTTATTCTTTTTTGTTTTTAAAGTGAATAGTTGGGCAAAGAAAACCAGTCTAAATGCGTTCATTGGCCTTCCAAAAGTTCTCACATATTAATACGACGGCCAAGTTCTGCTTAAGTTTCCCAGTTCTGACCATTAAGGTAAAGGAAAGTTGAAAGCATTGAAAGCGAGGCTGCGTGTAAATGTAACCACGGACATAGTCAGCCGGGAGGACGTTTCAGGATTCCTATACTTTAAATTAATTTCTTTGTACGCAGACAGTTTTGGCGAGAGATTTTATTTTTCTATTTCATAAGAAATGATACTGGATACATTCACACCATTTTTACCGTCTTTAGCCATCCTTGCCCAACTGTTCACTTTAAGAGACTTTAAATATTTGTTTCAGAAAAGTAGTGGGCCTTTTAGAAAACAGCCTTCCATCACACTCTCTGCGATGAAATTAACTTGACATCTGTACATGGTATGAATAATACTACATACATTCTAGTTAAATTGGAGCTAATTGCTTTTACAATTTTACTGCTACAGAAATACATGTATGCATGTGTCTTCTGTCCAAAACATATGTATATATCATATATCAGCTAGAATGCTAATATCAATCCTGACTCAAACTGTCAGTGAAAAATTAGCTTCAATAAACCAGCCTTTTCACTGAAAGTCGGAATACATGAAGTTTCGCAAGCACCTCAACCCACCTTGCTTACTTACTTCATATTCTTATTTTTCCCTTCAGAAATTCTGATTTTGAGTTCTGTAAACAGGCAGTATATATATCCCAAGAGTTCAAATGGAAAATTTCAATAACAAAATTCCTTTGAAGTTTAAGATAATACAGCTTATCCAAAGATGGTTTATAAATATAGATTAGTGGGTGCATTAATCCACGTCAGTCAGTTTGAAACACGATTTAGATAGCCATCTTGAAATGGTTACATTGGAGGTTGGTGCCAAGGAATTTTACCTGCATCCCTTATCACAGACAGAACCAAGACTTGTGGGTATTTGATCCAGGTGAATCTTCATGTAAGATCAAATTAAGGAGCGAGGTTAGGGTGTGATCACAGGAATAAGTAAATACAGACATTAACTGACCTTACAAACTACTTGAGTTTACAACACTGTATGTTACTTTTTTAATTACCGTAATCGACCCAGAAAGCACTCTCATCTCTATAAGTGCCCCTTAATGCCTTAATTTTCACTGACAATGAATTAAATGCAGACAAAAATTAAGAAAAGCTAAGTTTCTTTATTTGATTTCTTTTTGCAGAGTGAATTATGGTATATTTTGTGCAATATTATATAAAAGGCTAGTCCAACATTAGTTCTAATTAAGTGCCTTTTTCTTTAATTTTCAAGCACCCAGGACATTTCTTTGGTCAAATGTGGTAACTATGCTGCTCTGCCAATCCTGTAAACCTCTATTTACATTGGCTAGTATATTATATGGTTCATATAATTAACATATGCTAGAAAATTCTCTCTATATATATTAGTCTATAGTGGGTGTTTAATTTACAAACTTACTAAAATGTTTCCTATGTAGCTATTTAAAAAGTTTTTAAACTGAAAAGGTCTTCGCATGCAATTTTGTCCTCTTTAAAGGCCCACTACCTTACCGAAACGGCTTTTAATTTTTAAAATGGGAATGTAAAACAAGATCGATAATTTTGTAGTCTTAAAAATTATTAACTTACCGTTAATACTACATTAATCATCACCTTCTGAACAATTTGATTTAAATAAATAAAATATTTATTTTCATAACGCGGGTCGTATTATGTTTCCCGCCGTCGTCTCATAACGCGGGTCGTATTATGTTTCCCGCCGTCGTCCTAAATACCGCGCAGTAATTGACTATCACTGCGCCAGACGGCAAAAAAGCGAATTGACTCTCCACCGTTTTCATATATTACGCAGTAAATCTTGCATATGTTTGGTGTCGTAACCTTATTTTAGGTCATCGGTATGCATTTTCTGATATTATTAATGTTTTTTAAGAAACCTTTATATTTTGCTCCGGAAAGGTAATGGGCCTTTAATTAAAGTATTCCCTCTCTTAAAACAAATTATGGAAACCAAATATCACAATATTTGTACAATTCACTAGACAATTTATCCTTCAAGTGGGACATTTGCAAGTTATGACTGAATAATTAGGGCAAATCAAAGGTAGGCCATTTAGCAATACGTCATCCTCGATATTCCAGGGCTTCCGATCACTTACGATCTCTACACCCCTGGACTATCTCATAGTAAAACTGGAGGCAACAGAATAGAACAGGTAACTTAGTCATTTGATGTACATCAAAAGAGCCGTATAACGGTACACTGTGGTTGACTCTGTGGCTTTGATGTTAGGCGTCGCTCTCTCTGTAGTCTTCAAATGAAATATTTGCTAGCCTGTGATTGGTCAAATGTTTTCCGCTGAGCTGCCTTCAATTTCGCTATGAGATAGTCCAGGGGTGTAGAGATCGTAAGTGATCGGAAGCCCTGGAATACAGTGTGTATCGAGGTATGGCAATACCTATGGGCAACTTAACTTATACCCATGCATGTCTTTGCTTATGACCTTGCTGTGATGATCAAGGTCAAGCAAGTTGTCTTTTGGGTAGGAACTCTAGATGTGTATTTTTCAACGCAAAACTTATTATCTGTGAGAAAAATGAATATACCACAGACCCCCAAAACTCACCTGTAGATGCCCTCTGGCACGACTTCGCTACATGTAGCTATCGATCGCTCAACTTCCGCAACTGCGCGCTGTTGAAGCTGGCGCGTGATGACATCTACAGTACAGGGAAAATGATAACATCTACATTTCAGACTTCCCCACAGGCGCTTGATGTTTGGCACAGTTTGTGAAAATTCATCGTTAACGCATATTTTCGTAATTTAAAATTAATGTTTACAGAACGTTACCTTTTTTTTTAATAACATGCAACAACCAAAATAAACGTCGTTGGCAAACTCATTGGTATCCATGACAACTAAGTGGACACGTGAGTAAACCATTTTTGAACAAAGTATAGTCTGACCCTTTGAAATTTACATCAATGAAGCTAATTCGAAAATATTGAGTAATTTTTGGCCATTTTTACAGGTTTTCTGCAAAAACACAATAGAGCGCTCTCGTGAACAAACTTAATATTTACTCTTTTATGTAGGAAAAAAAATGATGGAATTGGGTACCACAAAGAGCACAAGCCTTTTTATGTTCTATGCCTTTTAATTCCATTTTCATCAAATTTGTGCAGTAAAAACTTAAATGGTTTTATAGTCTATACAAAATAAAACTGACATCTGTCAAACATGCTGGTATCATGGTTAGAGCACAGGCACATGTTTTCAAAAAGTTGTCTTAAAACAAAATAATAAACAGATCTTGAGGTCTTGTGCAGTTGTCAGAATACTTTTTTTACAATGCATTCGCAGGTGCCCTTATGTCAGAGAATATCGGAGTTTCACCTTTCAAAATGGATGTTGCACAGATAGCGTATCTAGACCAGCAAAAGATTATATTTAGAATGATAATTTTTATATCTTCTAAATTAACGGTTTTCGTATCTTGTAGCCAAATTCAAGTTTAGTAAACTAAGCTTAAATAATCATGATTAGAGTCTACTGGCTGTGAATTCACACCAGTGACGTCGAAACGCTACATTAAAGTTCCCAAAAGTATTGCATATGGTTGACTTCTGTAGTAAGCGGTTGTTGAACTTTGGCCATAGCTATCATCAGGCAGAAACTGTTTATATTAAGAAATATGAATATTCATTTTATTTACAGTGCAAATGATAGGTTATCACGTTTCAGATATATGTAACGCACTTCTCAGAAGATAGGCAAATATTTATCAACGTATTTTAAATGTTTACCTCTGGGCGTAGCCACACTTTAGCCATCTTGAAGAACTTCAACTACCACAAGCAATGCATTTACCTTGTTGATATTTTGAAATTCTTCAAGGAATTAAAAATATCCCTTGACTCCGATTTCTCGACACAAAAGTACGGTCTTAGTCAAAACTTTTTTTTTTCATTTGATATGTAACTTATATCATTCTTTTAACATTTAAAAATTCAGTTGTTTGCATGGCCTGTTTGTTTGGGTTTTTTTTATGTATTTTTTTTTTTTTTTTTGTATTTTTTGTATAGCTGAGCATGTATTTTGCCATCGGTTATAGAAAAGGTGTGTCTCAGTTAGATGGTCCAAATCACAGGTCCCTGTGATCCAAATACTGCTAAAAACCTCTCCAAACCGGTCACTGTTTTATCTGAATTTCCCATTTTTCTGTTAGCTTATTTTGAGCAGGTCATGATTTTTCAGTCTAGTTTCCTTATAATTTAGTGAATTTCAATTTATTTTCAACATCCATGCTCAGATTATTCAGTTTCTTGTACATACGAGCGACTAAACTTTACCAGACTTTAGTATAGTAAAAATTGGTAATGTATTGGGGCTTTTTAATATCGATTTCAAGGTATACGTGCATGATTGCTTCCAATTTTCAAGCAAGGGCAGATAACCCGGTATCAGAATATGGTTCTGATGGCCAGATTAGCCAACAGGTGGTATATTAGGCAAGCGTTATGATCCAGCAAGATTTGTACTTTGTTTACCAGCAAATATCTTGGTCTTAACGCTGCGAAAAAATGTTCATAGTTCTTAAGCATGAAATTACAACCAAACATTGGACAGCTGGATTGGTAGCGATAGCACCTGTTAACAGGGCAGAAACAGGGGCCGGATGTAGGTCAAACGCCAATTTTAAACCTTAGCTGCAATACTTATCTTTCAAAAAAACTATTTTGAGGAATAAAATGGACAGAAGCGGCAGTTTAATACAGGTGATCTCGCTGCGTGCGGTGACATTAAGGATATAATTGAAGATGCCATGTCCCAGAAATGGTGTTTTTTTCAGGAGCAGCGACTTATCAGGGGTAGAACATCGTCGGATAGATAGAAGCAAGGAAGGGGATGGCACGGTCGTTAGCGAATATTATGGGGAATGTCTCGACATTAAAATGTACTAGAACCGCTGTAACAACCAGAAAACTCATTTTCTCGATTCCTATCGCCGGCAAAATTATCTCTGTACCATCGTAATAAAACGCGTTCGGCGGAGCGATGATAATATATTTGTACATTGCTTCTTGTAAACGCATTACAAACACACATGTATTGTAAGTACAAATGTATCTTATTCAAAAGACGTTCTTGGACATAGCAACTAGCCGACGTAAAGACCATACCTTATTTTGGAGAAACCACAGGGTTTTGATTTTGTAATTGTACATGCAACTTGGTCCAGTATGAATTACACACATGTGTCAGAGTGTCTACATAACTATAAATTCAAAAGCCTGTGGAGGAAAACTGAGGATTTATACCTCACTTATAAATCCTTAGGGAACTAAGCATTTACATTATACGTAACATACATATATACAGTAGTTTCATTGCAGTTATACACAATCTATGCCCATGCGCGTTATTCAATTCGTCTGCAATCCTGGAGAATTATAGGACCATAAATCCCCAAAGAAGGTAATTTAATGCTTAAATATTGACCTATAAACCATTTTATATACGTTTTATGGGTCTAAACAAAATAATAATGAAATATCAAAAAAGTAAAAATCATACTCTGCTTGGTGTGTAGCAGTCTGATACTTTAATATTTTTAGCCTGAATTACGTGCTCAAATTACCTTGCAGCTACATGTATTTCACTCAGCGGTTAAATCGAGTACCTGTGTCTTATATCTCTTATGCGAAAAAAAGCAAATTCTCCCGTCATGTAAGTCCTTGTATAATAACTCATCTGATATAATTTTACGAAATGTTTGCTATACAAAATTAACAGGTTATATCGTATTTATCAAATTTAGCTTGTTCAATATTCAAAGAAATGGGGATAAGGTATGGATACATTCGATATTCTCATCAACAGTAACAGTATATCAGCACAGCAACACATCGGCGGTAAATCAGTAACCAATAAAATACTAGCAGGAGATATCCTCGATATTCCAGGAGTTACTTTCACTGTCGTTACATCCACCCGTGGAATATGTCATAGGGAAACTGGAGGCGAAACCACGGTGCACTGTGTTTGACAGCGTAACTTTGAATTTTGGCTCTCTCTGTGAAGTTTCTGCATGCCTGTCAGTGGTCAGTTCTTTTCATCTGAACGGCCTCCAGGTCCCAGTTTCATGAACAGTCCTTAACTGTAAGGAATTCCTCAACTTAAAATTATCCATAGGAAAGCATTACGGAAGTTAAGGAAAATCCCTTAAGTTAAGGAGCCTTCCTTAATATCTGCAATGCTTTCCTATGGATAATTTTAAGTTAAGGAGTTCCTTAAAGTTAAGGAATGTTCATGAAACTGGGCCCTGTTTCTCTAAGAGATAGTCCAGGAAAGGATATAACGACAGTGATAGTAACCCCTGAAGTAGCGAGGATACACAGAAGGATGCGACAAGTAAACCTAGCAATCTAGACATAAAAAAAAAACCCGTTCTGGTGATGCATAAAAAAGAATGGCATCCTCTTATCCAACTGATGCGAGTTTTCATTGTATTCTTAAAACATTTATTTTCGCTTTACTTTATTTCCACATATACATTTTTTAATTTGGTTTTGAGACGCTCCCTGACATAAGCAACAGGCTGTCGATGTAAGAAGTTGTTGATGCTTATCTCAGAGAGATAGAAAATTATCAATTTAAATATGAAATCCGGGCATGTGCTGTAATGTGTAGTATTTACACAACATAAGGTAGACTATCCCAGCTTCTGTATCTTATCAGTTTTGTACCTGTATATACGCTAAAGCCCGTGACTTCTGAAGATATGGAAGCTCAACTGTTTACCGTCTCTGAGTATTGAGCACAGATGAAACATACGAACGGTGGCTTGATGTAATTCAGATAAAGGATCATGTGTCGGCTACCTGAACATCACCGGAAAGGTGTGTTGTATATCATGTTGTTTAAACATACTGTTGTTTAAACATACATTAAATATTTTAAAGAAATAGGCCAAAAATAAAGACTTAAAAGTCTCTAATTGCTAGTGTTTTCATAATCGACATAATTACAAGCATTGACTGAAAATCAATTGTCTACATTTTCATGTTTTGAACTACAGTTGCGTTGCTTTTAATCTTTATTGTTTATGAAGATCGATATATACAAATACACATACACGATAATAGATAGAAAACTTTTGCTGCTGTTGTTTTTGTGTCTCCTACATTGCTGTTGTTTTGTTGTCTCATGCATTGCTGTTGTTTTGTTGTATCTAACATTGTTGTTGTTTTTGTGTCTCCTACATTGCTGTTGTTTTGTTGTCTCATGCATTGCTGTTATTTTGTTGTATCTTACATTGCTGTTGTTTTGATGTCTCCCTACATGCTGTTATTTTTATGTCTCCTACAATGCTGTTGTTTTTATGTCTCCTACATTGCTGTTGTTTTAATGTCGCCTACATTCTGTTGTTTTAATGTCTCCTACATGCTGTTGTTTTGATGTCTCCTACAATGCTGTTGTTTTGATGTCTCTACTATGTCTCCTATATTGCTGTTGTTTTGATGTCTCCTACATGCTGTTGTTTTGATGTCTCCTACAATGTCTCCTACATTGCTGTTGTTTTGATGTCTCCTACATGCTGTTGTTTTGATGTCTCCTACAATGCTGTTGTTTTGATGTCTCCTACATTGCTGTTGTTCCTACATTGCTGTTGTTTTGATGTCTCCTACATGCTGTTGTTTTGATGTCTCCTACAATGCTGTTGTTTTGATGTCTCTACTATGTCTCCTACATTGCTGTTGTTTTGATGTCTCCTACATGCTTGCTGTTATTTTTGTCTTCTCCTACATGCTGTTGTTTCCGCTTTTTTATGTCTCCTACATTGCTGTTGTTTTAATGTCTCCTACATTGATATTGTTTTGGTATTTTCTTCATTGCTGTTGTTTTGGTTCATGTTCAACATTGCTGTTATTTTGGTATTTCTAAAATTGCTGTTGTTTTGGTTTCTCCTACATGTAATTTTGGATTTTATTTGGTGTTTCTTCCATTGCTTTGTTTGCTTTTGTATTGGGGAACCTGTTTTCTTCTACGGTGAGGAAATACATTGTATTTAGCATCGTCGAATATTTAAAAAAAAAAAAATAGATATTGTCATCATAGTGACGGCTAATCAGAAAGTTGCGCTATCTAATATCTCATTTCGCGTTCTCATTGAAGAGCAATTTGCAAAGCAACGTGTTTTTCCAAGTTGAACATGAAAATTACATTCAAAACGGTAAAATTATGAATAACAAGCACAATTGAACACAAAATTAATACGAAAAAGACGAAAAGCTAGAGGAATGATTCGAGAGAAATTTGTTCTTCCCTGACGGATTTCGACAACAAACCTTCCCAAGATCGTTATTAAAGGGAATTTAAGACATTGGTTTTCAGCCAGATAGGACATATTTCACAGTGATCACCACCAGTTGTCAAACTTTCTAATTTCAGGAGCTACTGAAAAAGAAATAAAATGGTAATAAAATGTTAACAAGGTCCCGGAACACAAAGAGGTGTGAAATCAACAACAGGTAAAGAAATGAGGTGTGCTGAATATACCTGTTTGGTGTGACAATTCTCATTACAGGTGGTGCAGACGCCTAATTATAGGATACCTGTTAAGTACATTTTAAATACAGGTAAACAGCGCCGTAAACGGATTCGTTCGTGATTTTTTATTAGTTTAAACCTTCCGGTTTAACGATGTATAGTGCACACGCATTCGGTGCTAGCGTGCAATTTGCATAGAATAGCAATGGGAAAAAATATGTATTCTTGAACAGGTAGATACTTTATAGGGTATAGGTGAAACTTTATGACGATGATGATGATATATTAGGTGTACTCTTACTACTGCCAAAACTGCATTGAAACCGCTTTTGTGAATGGTCTAGGCTACAAATATGAAAGAAATAAATACCTGCGAAATACGGTTAAAATATTCAATGGAATTTAAAAGTTGATAAATAACAATTACACCGTTAGAACACTATATCATATCCTATACTGAAGTTACAACACAAAAAATGTGCGATTCCATCATTCCAAGTCTAAATCTAGCTAAGTTATCAATAAAAAGGATTCGCTAAAGAGCGGTAATTAGGACGACGCCGGGAAATGCGCCACATTATTGGCATTTACATTTTATTTATTTTCTTGAAATTGTTCAGGAAGTGATGAAAAGTATAGTAAACGGTAAGATTGAAACTTTTGCGATTCTACAAAATTGTATACGTATTTTTTTTTTAAATTTAGAACGGTTTCCTTAAAGATTAATATCAACTACTTATAGTGACCGTTGGTGATTAAGTATGTCTTTGTTTCTTAAGATTAACATGTCTTTGTTTCTTAAGATTAACATGTTTATCCACTTTAATCAACATCATCTGAGTGCCGGTTCGACTTCAATTGAAACGATATGACATTTGTTACCAAGGGACGCATTTACTTCAAAGAACCTAATTTTAGCGACCCGAATAAGCGAAAGAGTGAATGGTATTTATTTACAAATAAGAAATTGACCATTGTGTCAACGGAAAACTTATAGAAGGACAGATTAACTTTCCTTAAAAGTACACAAATTATGTTTGACGATATTGGAAGCTGATTACAAACATGCAATAATTTGGATAAACAAGGCTATCTATCTCAATAAATAGACGAATATTTCTAATGAATAATTCTCAAGTTTATAATACTTCAAACAGATTAATATCAAAGTACACAACATACAGGCAGATTATTTCCCCCTTTCCTAACGAAATGACAGGAAAACAAATACGCTGCTTATTTGAATTCGCGGGTTATAATACAGTTGTTGCCTTTTGACGAGGTTGACAGGCAATCATACTACCCCTTGACAACCGATTGAAAAGGCGGTTATGTACTCTAGCGCTTATGTACATTTGGGTAATAGATAAGATGTTGACATTTCCTCTGAATAGAATACGTAATAGCATTCTAATAGAGGAAACACGTGAGGCAATTCGGGCAACGGTTTAACTATAGGCTAATACCGGGAGGCGTTGTTACCGCAAACAACATCAAAAGACAAGTTTGATCTCACAAAACGAGTTCACTAGTATCGTTTACCTGTGATTATCAACCTTACGAAAGCACATTCATTTTGTTGACAAACAATCAAATCCTTCGTCACATAGCCACCTACTTTAGCACAAAAGTACAAAGGTACAGGTATGTGGTGAAATACGTATACTAACCTGAGAAAGATTGGGAATTAGCTGGACAGGTGTGACTGGCCACGTGGCTACGGGTCTGGTCAACACCACAGGGATCTGAATCTGATCTGAGAATTAATTACATTTGCATGCATTGTATTACATACCTTGTAGAGTAAGATTTTACTTATTGTTTTTATCTAGATCCCTAAAAAAACCTCTAAACATTGTCTATGGGCACTTCAAATTGTACAAATGTATACCGGTATCAACTGTAAAAAAAAAATCTCATGTCACTGTGGTCAGTTTATAATTTATATAGAGAAGGAACTCCACAACATATACAGGTGTCGCTTTATGACAGCCATATCTGTCAATCACGGAAAACTTTACTCCTATTAACATTCATAGTATTTTGTGATCGTAATTACCGACGGGTACCTACTTTGCATACCTATTATACTATTGGCTTTTTATTTGAGTATAAGTACCCGCGGAATTGGAATATCCCCGGGGGTGTACATGTATATGAGCAGTTAAGTTCCCATGTGACCTGTAACAAAATGGGGGCATTAACTCAACAATATTAACTTCTATAAATGTCACGATGAAGACAATAGGGAACGCTTAGTAAAAACGTTTGGTGTTAGCTAAAGTGCAGACCTATTGTTAATCTGACAGATGAGTTTGGCGATATAAAGAATTAATTACTCTTTAAGTACCCCGATAAGTGTCGAACCCCTAACTCATCTTAAGTTGGTCCGTGATTAAACTCTGCGGCACACCGCTTTAGAAGGTGATAACATACTAATCCGGTATTAAATCCTTTCTATTGTTTCATTTTCAAGTACGGGTAAAGCTGGAATTCAAGTATTTATACATTTTTCCAATAATGGTACACAATTCAATATAGAAAATAAACAACTACACTTGACATGCCATCTTATCGTTATGTAATTGACATTAAACAAACACGTGATTTTGTAGCTCTCCAATCAAATCATCAGCACTTTATAACATTTGCTCATTGACGAATCGGGAATCGAATTGGAACGTAGAGATAAAAAACACATTCCGAAATGAAATGATAGAAAAGCTTTCTGGTACATATTCATTATATATTGCGCCCATTTATCACAAAAGATTTTAATATATTGACCCTTTTATTTACATCTTTCGCTATTCGATGAAAAAGTTTATGCAAAAAAAGTTTAGAAATGACAAAATAATGAGTATTTGTACATTTATAACATAAAATAACTATATAAATCTACCACCGTTTACGTTTTCGCTATTTAAGATAGAAAAATCCATTGATAGAAATGCAACAAAATTTTCTAATATTAAAAGCACCGAGATTGACGAGTTTTTTTAGGTATTACCGAACCTGGTCAAATCTGGAAATTCAAGCACATGCTTAAATCTGGAAATGTAGATTTGAAAGCAAAGTTCTCCGAGCTTTCTACTTCGGCAATGTGGTTGGTTAGTTGAATAGATAAATGTCATAGTAACACCATTTAAGAAGGATTTCCCATGTCATACTGTGGATATAACGTCAGTGATAGTAACCCATGGATTATCGAGGATGTTCCCTTGTATGCAGTGTGGGAAGTGCGCGCGTGTTTTGGAAGGCTGCAGTATGTTCGTGTTGTGAATCTTGGCATGGTGGAACCAAAGACACCGAACAGCACACCCATCCGGCCATATATGCGGTGTTTGGGAGGCTGTGGTATATTCGAGCTGTGTCTTCTTGTAATAGTGGAATTGTTGCCGTTTTTTATAGTGTTATCTCACTGAAAAGCACGTCGGCAGAAATACACGAAGGCAATGGGTATTCATTATCTCCTTCAATTCTTGAAAAAAGCAATGGAAAAATAGACAAAATGATAAGAACAGGACTGAAATGTAATCTGTATACACTACAATGTTATGGGAAAGTGCTCTCTATCAGAAATCTTCAACATGCTCTATATCTTAAAGTACACTATACATGTTATGTTGATAAAACTTGGTTTTAATATGCCGATGGTCTAATTGATTAAGCAATAATTATGTATTAAAAATATAGTTTTAATTACCTTGAAACTTATCTTTAAATGTCGATTTAGGTCTTGTAAGTTCAACATATTATCTACAAAATATGGACGATATCTCTCGAATTATCAATTAAGTAGGGTTCTATTGATAGAACAAATTGGTGCGCGTGATAAAATGCTGAAATGAGTGAAGATGCTTCAAATTAGAAGAGATAAATGTGTGTCATAATGAAGCGCACGCGTCTTTAACATAAACTTATCTCCGGTGGTCAGCGTCCCTGAATACTGAAGATAATTACCTTTAAAAATCATGCTTCCCGTGCGTGTCTGTGGCAGCTTTTGTCATTAGCGGAGGGTCAGTGAACTTGTCAAAATACTTGATATTTGGAGAAAAATTGTAGTCGGTTTATAACAGGTTTTAATTGCTTCGTTAGCGCAGTTTACGAAAATTTTGAACATATACGATTTGAGCAATGTTTACGTTAACAACGAATCCTTTTCCTAAGCGTGGAATGAATTCAATATTTCGAGAAAAAACAACAACAAATAAACACACACACACACACACAACACAATATTTCGAGAAAAAACAACAACAAATAAACACACACACACACACACACACACACAATATAACATAACAATGATGCGCATCAATATGGCTAATGTTGCAGCTCATGTATTTTCTTTTCAGTACTCGCTTTGAAAATACATGTATGTTTGGGGTATTCACCCTCACCCTGTTCTGAAAGCATATTCAGTCTCCGTAAATCATAAGTCTCCCTGTACGCCTTACGTTTATTGCCTGGTTGACGTGAAAAAGTCAGAGACTTAAACAAATATGCAAACATAACTAGCATAAACTACTGTGTGTTCATTAACGACACTCGTGGCTCAACACTAAGTTGAGAGTGACCGATATGGATAACGGGTTTGTTCGACACAGATAATTGGCACGCGTCTCAAACCTGACTCCGTGTCACTCTTGTTGCCTTCTTAGACGATGGATATATTTGTAAGACATCTGCTCATTAGGGAACAGTAATTAATAACATGTCTGTAATTACTACTTACACTATAACTAAACCAGAACTCCCGAGCCAAACCACGTTGTTTTCATCAAGGCAATTCCACACAATCCTTATTGATATAAATGATTGGTCAAAACTTAAACGTAGCGAAATCGCAATAGATTCGGCTGAACACCAAACAATTGATTACCAATATCTTATATTAGTTCCATTTTACATTAATATCAACGGGTTCAAACAGTTTACTCGTTCATATGTATGTGTAATATTTTTTCAATCTTTTTTGAAACGAGCATTTTCATTGGTCTGAAAAATTGTAGTTGTCGTTTGTAAATTCACATTTGATTGGCTGATACAACGTCACAAAAAACAACCTCTAGAATACAATAACTTCATTTTTTTCCTAGAATACATCCTGATTTTTGTGTCACAATCCCATAACATAAAAAATCTACAACGCATTTAAGTTAATCCTTAACTCATTAATTGTATACCAAGAAAATTATCTATCATATGAATGCAAGATGAAAAGCACTTAACGTTTACCAAACCATTATCAGCCATTGAAACTTCAAAAAAATATAAAAAATGTCTTGTTATAAATAAAGAATTTTCAGAAATTATAAATATCTTCTTGGCCAGTGATCTCTGACTTCCCTAATGACAATGTTTCCAGGTGACAGATAAATCTTTAAAAATTTCAGCTTTAAGTAATTTCTGTGAAATAAGACACGGATTTTACGGGGTGTTAGACCGATTCTACACAAAGCCATATGTCTTCAGACACAACCCTTTGTGATATACGGCCGGATTTGGGGACGTGCTCGGTTACCAGGCGATCAGAAACCGGGGTACAAAAAGCCCGTAAACAGCTTGTTAAAGCATATAAACAGTAAGGGGATAGTAAGAAGAGGGTGTAATATGTATATAGTCACGTAAATACTGGTAAATAGATATTCACAAGTATTCCTTCCTCTTCGCTAAACACACGTTAGTCTATACCATCGAGTCTTTAATGACAGTTCTGCCGGGGCAATGGACAATTTAGGCCTTACCTATAGTCGTAATGGTGTGATATAGAAAAAAAGAACGAATGTGTAAATCCATCTAAGATGTAGCCTTTCATTTTGTAAGGAATCATTTATATATCGTATGGGGTTTCAATATCTTTATAAATAAATTGATGGTAGCTCACTTTAGAATGTATTGGATACGGGAAACCGCAAATTTAGGCAAATGTCATTTTATAATTAGTTCATTCTGCGCTAGCTAGGGCAATAATTTAGGTCATGAAGATCCGCTTTCATTCGTGTGCCTGTGTCAACGTACTGTGGAGCTTCAAGTTAAGTGTTTCAAATAAAAAACATCCTTCAGAAGCCTCTTATGATGGCAGTATTATCATTATCATAACATGACAACCACTTTATCGACTTGATAGGCTTTGTTGAGTATTGTCTGTTTCTGCTGAACCAACATTTTCAGTAGTAGTAGGACTAGAAAGCAAGCCTACTTTCAACACTGATTGGGGAGAATACGTTTTCCCTACGAAAAAAATACGTTTTCCCTACAAAAAAATGAAATCACAAATGAATGCTAGCTAGCAATATGAAATAAATAAAACTAAATACTTTTTATGAATGAAACTTCGAACATGGATTGAACGAGTTACTAAAAGGATGAAGAATGCGTTTCGATTTTTTTTTTTGTTAGAGAGTGTTCATTTCATGAAGCATTATGCCTTTTCTAAACTGTTAAACTAAACTCCCTCTTGTGTTTCCAAACTAATTCATTAATATTCGTTTTTTGTTATAGCGGAACCTTTACCCTTTTCATAGTGCCTCAAAAACACCGAATAACACTCTCATCCCGTTACATTATACTGAAAACAGGCACAGCAGCTGCCACACTCCCTGTATACCAAGATATAAGCAAAAGCAGAAAATACCACTTTTACACATTATGATGTTTTTTTTTCGAAGGACAGGATCGAGTGCCTTCCTCATATAAGCGACGAAAGCTCAACTAAAGGCCAAATGGGAGCTGGTGTCGAGAGACTTTTGGACGAAGAAAATAAGTTGAAATGACAATATCCCAAATTTAGTCGCATTTTAAGATCATTCAATGCGGGCAGCAGGCACAATTCAAATACGTACCATGTGTGCGTTGCTTGGTGTCTTCGGCGGCATGCTTCAGTGATATAACACTATAAAAAGGGCAACAATTCAAATATACAAAAAGACACAAAATGAATATACCGCAGTCTCCCAAAACACTCACCTCGCACAACATACACGCAACACACCGCATACATGGGAGGCCGTCCTTACATGACCATAGCTGTTAATAGGACGTTAATTAATCAAACAAACAAACAAACAACGTACCCTTAACGATACATGCCGCCACCACAGGAAACAGGAGGCCGTCCTTACCTGAACTCAGTTCTTAATAGGACGTTAAGCATGTTCGACAAACAAACAATATTTTCTACACAGACGACATGGTTTGTAAAACGTTACTCTAATCAGTTTCCATAGAGATGGCGGGCAGGTAACACAGGCAACAAATCTCTTTATAATTACCTACAGCTAAATACACATACCTACTATACCATTGTCTGCGGCGGTGTAGTACAAACGAGGTGTGTTTATTGTCGCATAACTACATAATCCGGCTCAGCTTCATCCCCATCAGATCTTCCTAATGGCCCATCCTAACAGCCGCATAGACAGGGGTTACATTGCAAGGATTCAGATCTAGGATGGCCAAAGGAAAGTAAAAATGCTAAGTACCCATTCACTTATTTACACACACAGTTACATACCTATGTGCTTCCAGAACAATGGCTTATGTTGTAAGCAGATAGCGTATGTAAGTTTTTTGTGACATTTTCGTTGACAACTGTATTTTGAATATTTGGCTGATTCGAGAATTCTAAAGATAAAATCGTTTAAAGGATGAACACGAAAACTAAAGAAGCATCAACAACAACATGCTTCAGTGAGATAGCACTACAAAAAGACCAAGAGTGTCATTCTTTACATGGTCAAATCACGAATATATGCATACTACAGTCTCCCAAAACATTTCGCACACCCAAGATACTGCATTAAGGCGATGTCCTTGAATAACTAATGCTGTTAATTGATCTATCAACCAAACAACAGTTATTATTTTGATCTG
The DNA here is from genome assembly GCF_041381155.1 of Argopecten irradians. Taxonomy (NCBI): domain Eukaryota; kingdom Metazoa; phylum Mollusca; class Bivalvia; order Pectinida; family Pectinidae; genus Argopecten; species Argopecten irradians. The sequence continues at coordinate 44,973,139 of NC_091137.1, read as the reverse complement.
TTGGGCGCCTAAGTGTGTTAGATATAAATAAAATGCTCAACTACATAAGTTATAGCGTTAATATTCACCAGTGCAGGAGCAAGTTGAATTACCCTTATCTAGCAAATTTACACAAGTTGTCCCAATGATTAAGAAGGTCGATAAATGAGAAGGAAGCCGAGAATCAAATGGCGAAATTATGTTTTGATAGCGGAGGGAATGGTTTTGGCACTAAAATGACCGATAAAATGTGAAGTAAAGGCACTTTTCCATAATAAATGTTGATATTTATCTAATGTTTGTAAAAAGTAAGCGACACCATTCACGTGTATTTCACACGCTCATTTTGTCGTGATCTGTACTTTTTTATGTAAATAATAACAACGATATGTTAAAGTAATTATTGAGTTACCAACGCTTCATCATTTTAGATGTTCCGATAGTGTGTGTTTACCGCAAACCATTGCATTATCGCGAGATAAAGATTTTCGCGTTCTTTTGTTTTAGTGCACTAACGCGACTTCAACTGTTCGCGAATAATACTGTTGGACGTTACATAAATGTACGATTGTCAGCTGGAGCCGATGATATGTGTTCGAGAATATATTGAAAATAACGAATTTGCGAAATATTTTATACGCAAAAATGAAGAAGTTTACAGAATTAGGTAACATGATAAAAAGTTGTGAACAGCTAGTTTGTGACATTTTCCCATCCTATGTTCTGCAATGAAATCTGTCTGTAATTGAGTGTTTTACGTAAACAGTATGATGTAATCAGAAAACAAAGTACACAATTGCAAAGTTATTGCACCTACATCTGCAATATTCACTTGGCTTGAACACCCGCAAATGTTTTTGGTACACAGTACACATTTCCGTGCATCTGACTATTACATCTGCACATAATATCTGCACAGACAAACGATGAATGGCGTAGCAGAGATTTTATCCTCGTAATACTAAAGAAAGACCCACCAGAACAGCCAGGAGATTGTATATCAGTTCCAACATCTCTCTATGAGTAGCGTGTGTAGTTCTTATTTCCGTCTTCAGCAAACAGCTATACGTAATGTTTAAATGGCAGCCTGATATAATGCGACAGTGATTAATTTGAATCAAATTTACAGCTGCGAATTTTTCATGTCTATCTTTCTTTTTCTGTCTTCCTGCTGAAACTTACACACTTTTGGCAACTACATCACAGCAAAATCTCGGTTTTGAGCAATCTAGGAGTTTACGGCATCTACTGTAAATCACTTTAAATTTGCGTGTATTATTTATTCGAGTCTTCGTCATATTCAATATACATGTAGTCGAGATTCACGATATAAATTCGCGAAAATCTCGTGAAAATGTAGTGGGTTTCAGTACATGTATAAGCACTAGATATATATTAATGACAGAATTTAAGTTTTTGGTTGTTTTCGAATAGTGATAAAGCCACTAATACGCAATTGAATGAAACTTTTAAGTTTATTTTATCTCGATAAACTTCTATTACAAGTTTCCACTTGAGCAAATTTAATTACTGCAAGAGACGAATTGGTTTAAAAGTATTTTCTTTTGGATAGACAATAAAAATATTTGCTACGAACGAAATTTGATATGGCCGCGATATTCTTGATCGATAATCATCTATTATGAATTTAAAAAAATAAAAACTTCAGTATGCACTTTTGCATTAATTGTATGCAATCGTAACTCCAAAGCGTTATCTTTGAAATCTTGATGTGTGGGCAGCGAAACCATTGACCGAGAGAATCCCTACGATTTGATTGGTCCGACATTGAAAGTGGGCGTGGTTAGCAAAATCGGATTCAATGAAGATTACATCGAAAATATTGTTGATTTATGAATGACGAAACTATGACGTGAACTTTCTGAAACCAATTCTACATTGACCTCCTTGAAAACAGGAAAATCAAGTGAAGAGCGATTTCCTGGTGATAGAAGGGCCTTTTCCTTTGACGTGTTTTCATTCAAGTTTGGAGGTCGTCTGTGGCAGTAACCTTACACCCACGAAGTTTCTCCTTCAATACCAAGAAGGTTTTGTTTCAATATTTTCTCAAGTATCTCACCGCTGTCAAATCATGAATGAATTGGTGGAGATGGATCATATTGGCGTGAAACAGTAGTACTTTTTTCTCACTAAAGAAGTGGTGCCGTGTGCCTAAGCATTACTAGTGTTATTGAAACAATATAGAGTTAATCATTTTGTGTGTCTCGTTATTATCTAGCATTATAATGAGCAAGATTAAACGGACGTTTTCATTGAAACAATACTTGTAATCAAGGATCGTATTCCTAAAAACGTTTTGCAAGACATATTATTTTGGAGTAGTCACGAAAACATGGAAGAAAACAATAGTAAAAAAAAACTGCAATTAAATCTGACAATTTCCTTTCGACATTATCAAGCTTAATTTTGCAGGAAGAGCATGTTGAAAGTATCACGAATTAAAAAGTACATGTCGGAAAACATGTCTTAGGCAGGTTCATCCAGAAGCATGCTAATAAGGGCAAAGGAAGCATAAAAAGTAACAATCGAGATCTGTTGAAGGCAGACATTGTGGGGTTATAGTGGTTAATGTGACTGACATTTCACTGTTATCACTACGTAACAGTGTTGCTGTGGATGAAATGGAGCTCTTCCCTGAAAAAATGAGATCTGATATTTCTGATCGCGAGCTCGCGGTTAACGCGGGTAGATGTCAGGTACTGACCTATGCCATTTTCTTCTCTCTTAAATGTCAACTGCACAAAGCATATCAGGCGCTGCCTTTACATATTTGATATTAAAAGATGGTCGTTAATTAATTGCATGACGCACAGCTCCTGTCAAGAAATAGAACCACTGCATGGGGTTTTGCTCAAATGTGTTGGTACGCAATGAATATTTTTGGCATAAATTTGATTGAAATCATTACAAAAAGCGCCTAACGTGTTCAAAATTATATAACTACGCCAATAGTATAGGGACCAGAGCATCAAACCAAAAATATATTTCTGGAAATCCCATTTAGGCATAAGATTTCATAGAGAGGTGAATATTTTGGAACCTGCTGATTTGGTATTACCTTCTATTAAGGGTGTTTTAAGGGTGTATCAGTTTCGAAATGTTTAATGTGTGGGAAGGGCAATATATGCGGAATTCAACAAAAATTGTTTGTCAGAAGATGTATATCTTGAAAGTTATGTTACCGAATCAAGCGATAGGATATCGGAGTATTTGGGAGATGAAAATGTTTTATGTTGGGAATGCAAGGATGTTGCTAACAAGGTACAGCAATAACACACAGTAATAGAAGTAGGCAAATAAATAGTATATTCTGTTTTTCATCTTTCTAAAATTAAATTGAGGAACAAAGTGATATGTTATATTTGATTTGAAAACAATAACAATGAGTATAGTAAATTCCGAATATAACTTATATTCAATACAACTTCAGTGTTATATAATTTCTGTCCCTAATTATCATGGCTTATAGATAAAAAAATGACCACAGGCGTAAGCTTGGTTAAATATTATAAATAGAATCATAAATCACAAAGGGTTTTCATCATAACAATATCATGACAAAAGTAGTTTTCATATTAGCCGATTTTTGTAAGCACCATGAGAATCTCTCTTTTTTTCTTTCTTTTGAGGAACACATTAAATTTAAGTATTATAGTAAACGTATTTATTTCGACTTTGCGTATTAAAGAGTTATCTGCCTTCATGGATAGGTATTGATTGTGACGTCATTTATTTGCGTCGTCATTTAATTTCAGAAAAAAAGCATGTGGTTTCCCCACAAAACAATGACGTCACAATCGATACCTACCCACAAAGGAGATAAATCTGTTGTGTGCAAAAACGGAATATCAAATGTGTCGTGAGTCCCCATCCTCGTACCACGGTAATAGAGTATTACATCATTAAACCAGAATGAGGATTTGATTCTTGGTTTTGAATATTTGTGCAACATATTTATTTCATTCAATAATTTATTCGTCTTTTTCAAAACTCCGACTTTCTGATTGGTTGATTCTTTTTTCATAACTCAAAGATCTGAGTATGACATCAAAAACCAACGTTATCGTCACGATAGAGACATCGACGTTGGGAACTGATTTGAGAAATAAAAATGATTCCTTGTAAAAACAAAGGAATCGCATGTTAAAACGTATTTTATTATCTTATCAAGTAGCTTGCACAATTAACTATATCCATCATGTATGTTACTGTCTTAATTTGTATATCATCATTTTATGAAAAAAACCCAATGTTTGCATTTAGTATAACCCGATGAAATAAAAACAAAATAGTGACATCAATGATTAATTAACAAATGTCGCGCACATCATATGTAGTATCATTTCATGTCATACAATTGATGACTCTGCTTCTATTGGATAACAACGATGAAATTAATATGCAATTGTATATCGCAGTATCGATTGATGCTATTCAAATAAGCAGAAACCAAATGAACATTAAAGCGGTTGGGAGAAATGGTCACGAAGCAAAATCTCTGAAATGGCATACAAAGGGAATATATCGTTGGATTTGACAGAAGCATGAATCGAAGAGATATAACAATACAAGTCAACGCCCACTGCACTTGATTCTGTCATCGAAACAGAAGCCAGACTACTCTTGCACCAGCTCACGTGCTAACGCGACAGGCAAGTCCTAAGATAATTCAAAAACACAAAGTTAAGACATAAAATATAATTAATTGAAGCACAAAAGTGCCTTTTGAAGTTGCTTTTCTACGTTCATGACGTACTTGACTTTCCCTTTATTCCGAGGAATAACTCTGTTCACTTCAACAGGAGTGTCAAATTGTCCTCTCAAAGAAACTTCAAACAATCAACAACCTTTGTTAGTTTGATTTGATGTGTTTCTATACTAAAACACTGACATTTTCGTCTGCTTTGTCAACGAACAATTATTTCTCTTTTAAAGCAAAGTTCCGAAAGTTGAAGTCCAGCTCAAAGACGTTTCGTTAATTGTGGCAATCGAAACGTTTGAGAATGATAATGCTGAAGTTTGGAAAGCATGAAATAGACCAGGCTCCAGTCGTGTAAGTTAGAAAGAGGTGTGCCCCTTGTACATATGGCCAAATGTTATACATCATCGCTACCACTTTTACTACCCACGTGGCTAGGAACAATAACAAAACAACATGCTGAAACAAAACATCAACTTATTGAAGTGCAAGTTAAGCATATTTCATTTCCCATATGCACTAAAGCACCAAGGCGTTCGAACTATCTGTATTGTTACGACATGTAATCCATGTGTTAGGGAAAAGTGCATTGGCAAAAAATAACAAACAGTCTAATATTCAACAAAGGGTGAGGGCGTTCAGAAGATCTGTACTGTTACAAGGACTGGTCCGTGAGTCGGAAAATGTGTATTGGCAAATAATAAATAATGAACTTCATACAGGGCGTTCAAAACAATTCTATTGTTAAGACGTTTGTTCCACGTGATTTTGTACTCCGCTTTTCCTCCACCAATAAACCTGGCCCATCCTTACAGATCCTGGACGTTAATAGGACGTTAAACAAATAAAACCCAAAGCCCAGCATTGGCAGACGTAAAGAGGCCAGACTGCATCGTAGTTCATGTTTTAAGTCCTTAGCTATAGTGGTAGGTGCGTACCTAGCAACAGGTGCCAGATGTCTTAAGATGCTCGTACAACAATTGTAATAGATATGAATGATGTGCGTTTCTTTACTGAAATTAGTTTTAAGTATCTTAGCAATGAATAGTCACTATTGCGTTTGTTTCCGTGTGCGAATGTCGTAAAAGATTATTGTTTTGTTGAATCGGCAAATATATAAATCTTTTTCGTGTCATTTCACATTGGCTTTGTGCTATATAAGCTTTCATTTGATTTGACCGGCGTGAACAGAAATTGAAAGTTATGTTACAACATAGTCGGTAGATATACCTTTCCGTGATGGCCGCTATTTGTCAACTGCATGATACTGTAAGCGCGATAAGTTGAGTCATTTGGTTATTATCATATTTACAAACTATTGTTTCACTGGAAAATTCATACACACATATTTCCTTGGTTTGGTACTTTTGAAATAAATTCGCAGCGTTGAAATGTGACGGTTAGTGATTGAGACATTATTAACAGAAATACGATATATAAACAACTTCGGCGTTGTGTTCATATTTGTGGTTTTATATCAAACATACAACTACACCGTAATTTTATACCATTCCGGAGATAATGACAATTAAAAAAAATGGTGAAATAAATGATTTAATGGTTGTCTAGATCTCCTTGATGGAAAGCTAGTAAAGCTTAACCTCATTAACTTTGTCAATGATGGTAGATGCTCAGAGCATCATAAAAACACACCAAAAATGCATGAGTGAAGAATAATGCACCATGTGATAAACTGTCAAAATAGCAAATCCTTTCTTGTTCCATTTATTGTTTTCTTATATTTCAAATATTCTGCTGCAAACTTCGTCTTATTCCTATAACACAGATAAAATATATATTTCATACGTTTTCCTAAACCTTCGCTATTTCTATCATAACTCATTAGAATTGTTTATAATCAAAACTCCTTTCAATCAAATCGACTACAGCATAAAAATATCCAGCTTTATGTTTATTAGATATGAATCAACGTTACTGAATACTGAATACCTATTCTAGTCTCTTTAGCTATAATTTAAAATATTTCTGCTTTTATTACCAGCCAAATTATTTGGGTAAGGTATGCACATGTTACTAAATTAGCACATAATAATTCCCTTTGATCTTTCCACATTTTCTTGATAATAAGGTGTCTATTTCACCACAGGCTGATAGTGCAGAAACAATACCCGACAGATGTCTATATGATATACAACATGCTGTTCATTACGCTGAGTCGGCAACACCAGACCAAGCTCCGAACTTCCTTTTTAATTAATTAAATCGACTTAATAACACATAACACCACGTGTAATTATCAATCAAAAGATGTAACATTTTAAAAACAATTTAGGTCGAACAGCAGAACATTGATTAGCTGGGATTTTTTTTTAAATTGCTTCAGTCTCTAATTTGTCCTTCACATATTTGCATCTTTCTATTCTTACTAGTGTATGTAGTAAGCAAACGTATTAGAGAGCGAGATATTACACTAGAACTTCGATAAGTCGAACTTCACCGAGTCGAATCGAATATCTCGAGAGCGAGATATTACACTAGAACTTCGATAAGTCGAACTTCACCGAGTCGAATCTCGGAGTGTCGAACTTATCATTCGTTCAGCATTAGGAGGACCATTTCACGGTATAAATGTTAAACTGTTAAATATCATTATCATCATTAGCATTATATACCCTTATTATCATTGATGATGGGTCTTAAATTACCGAATTTCTAACGAATACACACATGACTAAACCATCAAATAATAAAAATAATAAATCATTAAAAAATAATAAGAAAATAATGTCCTTTTACTTATACCTTGTCAATAATTTGTTGAAATAAAAATGAAATCTTCTTCAACAAAGTTTGAAAAACTCTATAAACTAATTAATAGAGAGTCATGAAAGTACAGATACACAGATACCATTAGTATAAGGAGGATAGAACCAGAGGGTCCGCAAGAGGAAGTGATCGCTGTTTCATTGATGGCATCATGTAAAGGTAGCCTTGGGATAAATTAAGTCGGGGAGACCAGCTTAAATCCTACCCAATGCATTAATTTAAAATATATTTTGTCAAATTGTATGTCATTTTGTTATCCTCATTACGATTCAACATGGTTGATGTCGTTTCGTTATCATTGTCGCTAATTATATCCTAAAGAGTGGTAGAAACACAGATTTATTTTAGATAAGCATATGATTAAAGTGTACATTTATTTATTAGTTATGATGTAAAGGACGATAAGTACTTTGTAAGCAGCAAGAATATAGTCAAAGGAAGACAACTCTTCACTGTCATAATATGAACATGATGATGTAAGTATTGATATATTTCTTATTGCCCGTGATCCGAACCAGATCTAAAGTTTCTTGTTCATGCCAATGCAGCAGAATTTCGTTGCAGCCAAAACGTAAATAGCTTGGCATATAACTCGATGTTTGGTTGTGCATTTTGTTACTGTAATAGATTCATTGGCTTATAAATGAAATTTTAACAATTCTGTTCCTTTTATAGAAAAATTTGTTTGGTTCTACCAATAAAAGGTTGCCATGATTCTTAATATGATTTGATTAGCTGAAACACTGCTGAAATAGGCGATACCATGTCTTCATATAACTTCTGTGCTAGTGTCTAGCCGTTCTTAAATTTAAAGTTATAATTCAATCTTACATCATTTTGTGCAATATGTATTAATAATATTTTAGTGAACAACAATTTGTTGGTTACAGGTAAAATTTACATTCTGTCCACGCCATAAGACTTCTTTTGATTTTACAGCCTTTTGAGGGAAATACACATTTATGTAAGATTATTATCTGCGCATGTTTATTATAACGGACATAAAATATGAACTATTGAGATTAAAGTTATCAGAAACTTGGGCAGGTGTCCAAGCAATGTGCTGAAATCTGACACAATCCGTCTACAGAAACACATTATGTGGCGTGGGATTAACGGCAAAAGCTTTAGAAGAACAATAGACGTAGGATTATTGTATCTTGAAATGTCGGCCATGTTTTTATAGTGCAGCTTCAGATATGGAGAAACATATGGTGCCTGTTGATGTATATTGATCACGTGCTCCGAACGAGATTGCCGGTCCGTCATGGGGCGTTTTAACTTTACAACTTAAAGATACCATGCACACATTTGTTCAGTAAGAATTGAATCTACTAAATATAAAATGTGCAAAGTTTTCTCCTTATTTATCCTCTAGCTATAATAGAAGAACCCCCGTATTAAATTCAAATTAGAAAAAAAATATCACCCCATGGAAAATAATTATAAATTAATTAGTGACTTCATTCAGAACTTCAACATAAAAGGTTTTATCAAATAAAATTTGATTTGTGATATAGCTAAAGCTTTGAGATATTTAGTTTTTAACGTACGACATTATATAGCCCCGCCTTGCTGTTATCGGTGTAAGGCAGCAGGAGTCTGCATTGTTATCACGGCGCACAAACCCAGTCTTACACGAGATATAGGGCTTTTAGACACGTCCATTATAGTTTCCAAGGCCTAATTGCCTGGTATTGTCTATAAATAACTAATTCTATCAACACTAAACACGCATTGTTTCTATTTCACATCGTAAAAACGATAAATCTTTATTGTTTTCAATCTCACTAGCTTATTTCATCAAAGTAACGAATAAACATGTGGAAAAAACAGCACGTTAATAATTGCAAAATTTGCGATTCAATCAATGTTGAAAAAATGACTAAACTAACTTTCTTTTGCATGCAATTAACATTCGTAAATTTCGGGATTAAAATAAATTTGCGAAAATTCATCTCCGCGAATGTATATATTTTTACCATATTTCATTCAGTTTTAAATCCGCTAATTTAAAAGTAAATAATTCAATTTTGCTTGTTACGAGCATTTTCATTGGCTTAAAAAATTACTTTATCAGCCCATAATGGAAAAAATGGCGTCGCCGTTTGTTACGTTGCTTCTGATTGGCTGAGATGACGGCGTAATGATTTTTTTTAGACAAACGAGTCTCAAAATGAATTTTGAATATTGAACAGATTATCGTAAGTAAATTGAATTGTAAAGATTTATTTGAATAGATTGTTTATGTTATGGAGATATAACACAAAAATCTGAGGGTACTCTCATCGTTTATTTAGAGTACACTCAGATTTTTGTGTTATATCTCTATAACATAAAAAATCTATTCAAGTTAATCCTTAAAACCAACAAAAAAAGTTGGTATCATCAATAAATATTATAAACATATGTCTGATTTATTCTTCTTTTCATCTCCCTCTCTTGTATCTCCATCCCTTCACTTAAGATAAAACAATGATAATGCTATTATTTTATCTCTGAAGTCATATTATGATATATTTATATATTGCAATGTAAAATCGTAGCAACTTGTGCTGAAACCACTTGCTATTTGTGGCATATGATACTTTTATACGAACATATGTATGATGGTACATGAATGAAACTATTCATTAAATATTAACTGAACGTTCCTGAGGCGGTTGAAATTAAATCAAACAAATGCATGATTTCAAAGCTCCTTATGGACACTGTGCATTGGATTCAAAACGTATTTCTATATTTAAATTATACCTTTGCTGAAACCACTTGCTATTTTTGGCATAGAATAAGTTTATACGAACATATGTATGATTGGTACATGAATGTTTCATTAAATATTAACTTAACGTTCCTGAGGCGGTTGAAATTAAATCAAACAAATGCATGATTTCAAAGCTCCTTAAGGACACTGTGCATTGGATACAAAACGTATTTCTATATTTAAATTCCCTTATAGAAATCACGTTTTCAAGAATACGCCCTCAGTAACCCGTAGAAGATTTAACAGACGTAACGATTGCTTAACTTAAGACGATACTCATTATAAAGATACCCTGTGAAATAACATTCCAGATTTTATTGAAGCAGGACAATTATAGAGGTGCGAGAGAAATCTGCTGGACAGATGGACAATGACACTCAAACACCTTTGTTCATACTAAAACCGTTAAAGACACTCACGTCACTCAACGTACCGTGAAATATTTATGTCGCATTTTCAATTCCAAAATACCAGCATTTGGAGGAAAAACACTGATCTTCGTTATTTATGGCTTCAGATTTTTCATTCATGTGTAATTCAGTTATGCAGGTTGTTATAATACTCTATTTGTTTGGCATTAGTCTAAAATGGCATGGATTTAATGTCCTGTAATTATGGGATATTCTTGAGTCGTTATCAGACATTAAAATGAGCGTTCACCAACGACACACCATCCCCAACGTATTGGAAGCAACGTGAGACCAAGACAAAGGACACGTTACATGACCATACAATGATGTCACACAATCTGACGAAAAATTGACGACTTTGTGAGCTTTAAATTAATTTGTTGAAAAAGACAAATATTATTTTGAAATTATCCATTACAAAAATTATTAGGATGCTGTGTCTTGAATTTGCGATGTGCTGAAGCGGTTACTCTGTGGCGAGAGCGCTGTGTTGATGTCATCGCAGAGGCGGGATACCAGTCAAAATAAACTGTCATCCGTCCTCTTAAATCTCTAATTCTCTTTCCAGTTTGACCATCTGCTCCCAAATTTTATTTTCCATCATTACTCAGTTGTTTTCTTTTCATAATAGAAATGACAAATCATATTGTAGTATCAACATTTAAAAGAAAGAAAATACATTTTCCATTTTTTTTGTTCAAAGACAGAACCTCTAATGCTTTAGTTACTACATGTACATAAATGTTTGAGTTTACGTACATGTTTCTAATTTTCTATGGTAGATGATATGTGCTATTTCGCCTTTTAGAAATCAGTCACCATAGTTGACGATTTTATTGTAGTTCTATTTTCTATGTTTAATTATAAAAACTGGCAAGATTCATGAACGATTACAAAATTCAAAATGCTTTGTATCTCTGGTGAGGTTTATTGAATGACATTGAATAAATCTCATATAAACTAATGTACATTATAACGCCACAAATTGAATATCAAATATTTGTATTATTATTTTATTTCCTCAAAAAAGAAAAGTACAAAATATAGAATACATAGGGTTAATAAAATACAACAGTATACTGTATGACATAACATGTGCATTGTGTAAAAAATTGCGTTGTTCTGATGACTACTGTGAAAGCATGAATATGGAAACAGCGAATTTTATTTATATAGTATTGTCACTATACTAGATCCATCGGCTAGTCACAATTATTGTTATTCATGAAATGATATTAACCCTCCAAACCGGCAATAAAAGTATACACATATATTTCATGTTATCCGGTATACAATACTAGAGAATAATTTTAAATAACATGATTATTATATGTATGTATCAAAATAAAAAGAGTAGAGTGTTGTTCAGTTGATTTCTTCAAAGTAAGAAAGTCGGTCACCTCAAAAGGTCTTTTATACTTTGTTTTCACATCACAGGATCTAACTACATATGTATTTCCTTTTGCCCCGAATTCCAATCATAAGTAGTACACGCACATGCGTATTTGACTAAAACACTCACATAAAGATCTCGGCCAATAAAAAAAGCCAGCGGTGATTAGTAAACTTTGAAAAAGAATAAGTTTAAATTAGTCTTTTTTCAAATTCTGCATTTGAAACAAGACAAGCATTGTTGTCTACAGCACATTTATACCAACGGTGAAGATTTCTGTCGCTTTGGTCGGTATGTAATATATTAATGCACTAATTACTTGTAAATAAATGCACATGAAAGTTTTTTAAATAAACTTTTCAGTCGTTATATTTAATAATTTCGCTGTTTGTTAAACTGTGATATTTAGTGGAATGTTGTGATACCATACTAGGATTTAATCAAATTTATCGCAAAATGGCGATAATGTTGGCAAATTAGGATACGATTTTTGTTAGGAAATAAAATTACTTTTACTTGAAAAAATATATAATTTTCTCTTATTACGCAGCACACTGAGATCTAATAGAGGAATGGGTCTTTACTGATAAAAATCTTTCAGGTCGGAAAAATAATTAATAAAAACATTTAGCAAAAAATGTCTTAATGCTCCCAGCTGCTAAGATCAAATAAAAAAAAATCTCATCAATGTTTATAACGAGGTCAAGTACACTAAACGAGACTGCACAATTAATTGTTAAGGTTTGGGGAGAGAAATTAAATTAATTAACCCATGAAAGATTGTACTATGAGAGGGTAAGGGGGGATTATTAGTTTGAAAATGATTTTTATAAAGAGCGTTACAAGTGTAAGTAATAAGGCAAGTAGTTAATTGTATTTACGGTTTTTAGACGGCACATAAGATTACATAAATTAACAAACAGAATGACTTGTTAGCTTGACGCGTTAGCTTTCCTTGCAGTTTTCGTGACCACGTGAACCTGTTTGGGCTAGATAGTAGTACATGTCCGTATTTTGTCCACCTGGACAATATCTATAAGATAGTTAAGTATGACCAGTCGAGTGCAACTGGCATCTGCTTCTTTAGTATTGGAAAAATATATTGGCCTATTCATATAAAAGGGGTATAGGCTGATTTACGAAATAACAATGACGCGTTTCGTATTTTTTTTTTCATCCGCATATAAGTAATACTTCTGTTGAATTTCATCTTTTTTTTTTTTTTTTTTTTTTTTTTGATTATGGTAAATTAAAGGCCCATTACCTTTCCGGAGCAAAATATAAAGGTTTCTTAAAAAATGGATGATCTAAAATAAGGTTACGACACCAAACATATGCAAGATTTCCTGTGTAATATATGAAAACAGTGGAGAGTTAATTCGCTGTTTTGCCGTCTGGCGCAGTAATAGTCAACTACCGCGCGGTATTTAGGACGACGGCGGTAAACATAATACAACCCGCGTTATGAAAATAAACATTGTATTTATTTTGATCAAATCGTTCAGAAGGTGATGATTAATGTAGTATTAACGGTAAGTTGATATTTTTTTGGACTCTACAAAATTATCGATCTTGTTTTACATTCCCATTTTAAAAATTAAAAGCCGTTTCGGAAAGGTAGTGGGCCTTTAAGAGATCAAATGTAAAATGGCGGACATTCGTATTTCCATTATTTCTTCATACCATATTAAATGAGCCCCAGGAAAAAAAATCAGTTGTACATGTATCACAGAGTGCCAACAAAAACTACCAGATTAATACCTCTCCTTTGAAAGAGTTCCTTCTGTGCATTTGACGGATTTTATGTTAAAAGATTATTGGACAAAACTTGAGAGAACAAAAAGAATGTTATCTTTCTAAGGTGGATGGAATTGTCTTAAAGATGCTCCACCGCTGACAAATGGTATTTTTCACTATCAAAAACAGGAGCAGACTATTTAGTATTTTTCTTCAGTTACAAAAGTTACTTACTTAACACCATTACCACCATTGAAAAGTTTAAGCTTTTAATTTAACTTCAAGTTAAAAATATGAAAAATAATTAATTGCATCCCGAAAAAATTCCGTGTCACTATATCCTATATGGAATAAGTACTGATTGCGCATGCACCAAAGGCTAAATAAATTATTTTATATTACTTTTTGTGTTAATTAGACATATATATACACGATTAAACACCAATTATTGTTCAAGTGATGAGTATCATTTATGCTCTGTCGGCGGTCGAACATCTTTAACGAATGTAGAGACTGACGTTTGCTACTGTTATTTTGTTTTTTGTTTGTTTTTTGTTTTGTTTACAAGATTATCAATGGACTAGGGTAAATATAGCTTGCGTTCAAGGATCACTAAAACATATCTTACCAATCAGAATCTGTGAAAATATTAATCATTCCATCGGCTATCAGACGATTCCATGTGTAGCTCTAGCTGTTAAATCTGTCTAGATTTTTTAAAGCGCCCTTCCATATCTCGTCCGCTAAACCTGTCTTTATAAAGTTTATAAAAGGCATCCCCACTTTTTAGTTTGCCAAAGATATATTATATAGGCGTTTTCAGTTTGCCTAATATATATAAGGTAATCTAACACAAAAAGAAAAACCCTTAATATATACTCACTCTATTTACTATTCTGATGTATAATTATCACAGTTACTTCCCTTCGTTTCGTTCCGTCAGTACTGACGGATGACGGAGTAATACGAATGGAAGTACATATGTAACTACATTTTTACCTATTGTACATGTGTATGAAGGGGCCGCGTTGACCGAGTGGTTGAGATTTCGCGACATATTACCAAAAGCCCTCCACCTTTAGCTTGCGAGTTCGAATCCCATGTGGGGCTGTTGCCAGGTTTCGACCGCTTTCGGTGGTTTTTCTCCGGGAACTCCAGCTTTCTTCCACCAACAAACCTTGACACGTCATTACATGATCTTGCCTGTTAATTAAAGTCTACTTCCGTTAGACCAACAAAAAAAAAACCACCATGTGTATGAGAAATTGATTAATTAATCACTGATAGATTTGTTTGTGTCTTCATCTCCCATAATTTATCTTCATCTCGTATGATTGGAAAATTATTTATGTAACCACATATAAGATGAATGCTGATGCAAGATTTCCAGCAAGGAGTGGTCTTCCCAAGGGATGACATGGGGGAAAAAACCGGATAAAAATCATGGAATCTCTGTGATACAAATGCTGGATGGAAATAGATGTTAGGAATGATATAGGTATGTTTGTATGTTTCAAAAGTCCCCACATTTGTGTGTAGTTTGGTTACATTAAGCTCTGTGGGGTGTTCTAGATATGATGGACATTTCATGGCCCATTTGTTGTTCCCAGTCAAACATGCCAGAACTGTTCTTATTACTATGTTAAATAGAAATGCAGAAAAAAAGGCAAGACTCAGCTTGAAAAACAGGTTTCTTGTGGTTTGGAAACGTTTACCATACTTCTGGTGTTTATCACTGTTGGTGTACTAGGGAAAGAGAATACACCATGCATGGAGTTTTATGTACATGTCTGGTGTGCTGGGTTTGACAGAAAGTAATCTAGAGTGGTCAAGTGGTCAAGTCATTAGGAATTCCAATTGACCATCAAATTGGTCTGGACAGGAGAATTTTAATCTTGGGAGTATAAGCTGCTACGCATTGCAGGTTCCTGATAACTCCATGTTGTATACTAGTGTGATAGCATCAGCTAACATTTTCATTTAAAAATGATAGACTTGTTGTAATCTGAATCTGCAGTTTACGATTTTGTAATTAAGCCTGCACACAATTGAAAAAAACACCAACCACTGGGTTCCACAACACCAGATGAACGGCTGGGATTTCTAGTTTTACTACAAGATGGAAAATTAAAAAACATTAAATTGTTTGTCTTTGTTCAAAAACATAATTTTGAAATTTTCATATGAAACTTGAAATAAAGAAAAGTTAAGGAAAGCAATTTAGGAGAGGGCTTGTATAGGCATATCCTGTTGCCCAATTCTATTGATAATTATCAATAAAATTGGTTGAATTAAAATATGAAAAGCAATTTAATAGGTCTCTGTAAACTATGCGGCCATTTTGTTTGTATGAAAGGCCTTAACATAAAAATGATTGTTTCAATGAATGACCTTGATAAAGAAATAATCATACCATTCTATGAAGATTTTAACGATATGTTTTCTTTTAAATTCATGATATAAAATCAATTTACAAGAAACTTTTTTTTTTTTGGCAAACAGTTTATGTTTAAGTAAATTACTTAAGTATTTTCAGCTGAAGAAATATATGGAAATACATGCCAATTAGACCACTTGCTATGTGCAGGAACACATCTGTGAACATTGGATGATGGAATGAAACATGAATGTCTTGTTATCGATTCCTAAAACATTTACTTTAACATTTGTAAAGCTTATATCTTTCTTTATTTTGTTATTTATGTTTACAGTTATGTTTGCACCAACTTTTACTAAAAAAAAAATGATACAAAATGAAAAAATGTTTTTCTTATATTGCCAGCATCGGATTTCTTTTAACATGGCAGACATTCTGGCCTTGAGGGGGTATATAGGAAGCCAAAAGCTCGTCAATTAACTTCTCATTCTTCCGGTGCAGAAACCACCTAATATGAGCACTTTGAAGAGCACCTGTTCGCGGGGTATGTATATATAAATTACACTAATTATACAAAGTAATTAGAATTCTCAGTATCAAGACTCTTGATCACACATTTGTTAGACACATAAATAACAAGAGTTTGATTGAGACTGATTTATAGGGTTAAAGGTGCCTGCGGGAGGCTGTTTCTCTGGGTTTCAAAGAGGCTTTTCGTCTTTCAGGCAAAGCAAGGATTTATGCAAATGTGTAATACATATACAGTCTTGTTCAGCAAAACATTTTTCTAGACTGATGTTTGGTTATTTCTCAAAACAAATCGTGGAAGGTCTTTATATGTTAAACATTTTTGTTGATCAATCACTTGTTCTTAATACAAAAAGAAAACAAAACAAAAAACAAAAAATATCAGATGTTTCTTTGAGATTAGTTATTGTGTTGATTGTTTTTCATAAGATTTCATAATTTGATGGAATAACCCTGCCTAAGTGGTTTTTGTCAAGATTAGTGTAATATTATAATCTAATCATGACTTTTAAAGAGGCTCCACCGTCGACAGGGCATAAATGATATTCATCATTTGAACAATAATTGGTGTTTAATCGTGTACATATATGTCTAATTAACACAAAAAAATAATATAAAATAATGTACCTAGGTATTTTGCCTTTGGTGTATGCACAATCACTATTTTATTCCATATAGGACATAGTGCCATGGAATTTTTAGCCCACCTATTCAAATCGCCTTTCGTCCGTGGTCCGTCGTCCGTCCGTCTGTCCTTCCGTCCGTCCGTCCTTCCGTCCTCCGTCCGTCCGTCCGTCCGTTAACAATTCTTGTTACCGCTATTTCTCAGAAAGTACAGAAGGGATCTTTCTCAAATTTCACATGTAGGTTCCCCTAGGGCCCTAGTTGTGCATATTGCATTTTGGGACCAATCGGTCAACAAGATGGCCGACTGGCGGCCATCTTGGATTTTGATAGTTAAAGTTTGTTACCGCTATTTCTCAGAAAGTTTTGAAGGGATCTTTCTCAAATTTCACATGTAGGTTCCCCTAGGGCCCTAGTTGTACATATTGCATTTTGGGACCAATCGGTCATCAAGATGGCCGACTGGCGGCCATCTTGGATTTTGATAGTTAAAGTTTGTTACCGCTATTTCTCAGAAAGTACTTAAGGGATCTGTCTCAAATTTCACATGTAGGTTTCCCTAGGGCCCTAGTTGTGCATATTGCATTTTGGGACCAATCGGTCAACAAGATGGCCGACTGGCGGCCATCTTGGATTTTGATAGTTAAAGTTTGTTACCGCTATTTCTCAGAAAGTTTTGAAGGGATCTTTCTCAAATTTCATATGTTGGTTCTCCTAGGGCCCTAGTTGTGCATATTGCATTTTGGGACCAATCGGTCAACAAGATGGCCGACTGGCGGCCATCTTGGATTTTGATAGTTAAAGTTTGTTACCGCTATTTCTCAGAAAGTTTTGAAGGGATCTTTCTCAAATTTCATATGTTGGTTCTCCTAGGGCCCTAGTTGTGCATATTGGATTTTGGGACCAATCAGTCAACAAGATGGCCGACCGACTGACGGCCATCTTGGATTTTGATAGTTAAAGTTTGTTACCGCTATTGCTCAGAAAGTACTGAAGGGATCTCTCTCAAATTTCATATGCATGTTCCCCTTGAACCCTAGTTGTGTATATTGCATTTTGGGAGTGATCGGTCAACAAGATAGCCGACCGGCGGCCATATTGGATTTTGATAGTTAAAGTTTGTTAACACTATTTCCCAGAAAGTACTGAAGGAATCTTTCTCAAATTTCATATGTAGGTTCCCCTATGACCCTAGTTGTGCATATTGCATTTTGGGACAGATTGGTCAGCAAGATGATCAACAGGTAGCCATCTTGAATTTTGATAATTGAAGTTTGTTACTGCTACATATCTCAGAAAGTACTGAAAGGATCTTTCTCAAGGTTCATATATAGTATGTAGTAAAAGTTTGAAAAGCAGGGAAAAGATCCCTCTTTCTGTTGTCAGACATAGATCATTCTTTGGTGGGCGCCAAGATCCCTCTGGGATCTCTTGTTTCGGGATGCAATTGATTATTTTTGATATTTTTATCTTGAAGTAAGATTAGAAGCTCAAACTTTTCAATGATGGTAATGCCACTAATGGTGTAAAAAAAGTAACTTTTGTAATTGAAGAAAAATACTAAACCTTCTGCTCCTGTTTTTGATAGTGGAAAAAAAATATCATTTGTAAGCGATGGATCATCTTTAAAATATAGTGTCAATTAATACATGCATTTCCAAAATCCCTCTATTGAACAAGAAAATAATATTTTTAATGCAACATTTCATTTTATGTTGATTTCTTAAGAAAGTAAATGTAGTGGTATATATGTGTGTGGATTGTATTTGAATGAATGATGATGAATATATGTGTAAGTCAGCGAATACAAATGTAGAAAGCATGACTGAACATTGAACAAATCTAGATTCAGATGGAGAAAATATCAAAGGTAATTTTAATTTTTTGACAGCCGCAGACTCATGCAAATACTTGACTCATCGCGATTTAATGAGTCCATGTGTTAAAGTCATTAAATAAAATTAAAAAGTTGGCAGGGTTTTGAATTTGTTTATTTGACTTTTCATACCATAAACAACTTCAGAATGCTCATCTAGTACAGCAGCAAGTCGGATGTTAATGTTTGGAGTTCGGAAGGGGCAGTCATCCTGTTACTGTACTCTGTGGCAGCACTAATTTGGAGATGGATGCCCCAGATTAGGAAGCTTGCAGGGTTTAACTGATCAGATTTTCTATCCAGGCATGAATTGATATTATATATATAACTGTTGTTAGATATATAGGTACATATATATGTCTCCTTTAAGTAACCTTTGGTGTCAATAGGATGTTAATCTAATCAGTAATCAACCAACGTCAAACCATTGGAACTAGTCTGTGGCATTTGCATATTTCAGAGTTATCTGCCCTTACAAGTAAGGTACTGACTTTTAGGTCATATCTGACTCAAAGGATGCATCTTCCGTCATCGTGCGTTGTCTGCCATGCATAAGCTTTTTATTAAAACGACTTCTCAATATTCGAAAGGCCCAAGATACATTGGGCCTTTAGCATGCTAGAATGTAGTTCTGCAAGTTTCTTCAAATGAATGATCTTGAATGAAGTCCAAGGTTACAGGGGTCAAAATATCTTAAAGATTTCAAATAATTTTTGTCAATAACTACGTAAGACCCAAATAGCACTGATATTTGGCCTGTAGCATGCTAGGTTGAAGGGCTACCAAGTTTGTTCAAGTGAATGACCTTGACCTACTTAAAAGTTGAAATCTACATTAAAAAAAAATAAACTGTTCAGTTAAATCAAATCAGCATAAAATTGTTTTTTTTTTTTACCATTAGTGTAAGGGAATGTAAATTTATACATATTTTTGGTCCAGTCTATACCAGCTCCCTGTCTGTAGTAAACTACCAGACATAAACAGTTATAAGGATCTCTCCAATTACCGCCTCTTACGAAGATGTCAAAGTAAAATGAGACATCACAGGGAAAACTTTTTTTTTTCTTGGCCACTTGGTAACCAGAGACATACATCTGTATGAGAGTGTGAAGAATTTGATAAATTTGACACTGAATGTGAATCTGACTAAGTATGATAGTTGGAGCTTTATAAGGCCAAATGATGTTAAACATTTGTGTATTATTCCACATATTTCTTTGAATTGATTCGGTCAGGTGAAGCAGCGATGGGAAGAAAAAAGGAGCAATATAGCTTGGACAAATCACTTTAGCAAGGCTCTAGACCAATGCTCTACCCATTTGGAAAACTAAACTTGCAAGCATGTTCACTGATATTTGAAGTCTGGATCCTCTTCTTGTCACCAATGTTTTGGACAGCAAAAGACACTTACAACTGGGTACGATCTTCATGGGTAAATAGTTGGCCTCTGAATGAAGCAAGATCAGAAAAAATCCAACAGCCAAACTGGGATTCCAACCCGGGGCCTCCAAACTTTTGGGCGATTGTTTTAACAATGCAGTCAATATGCAGTATTCATCAAGTCAGTCCAGTTACAGTCAACCACAATGATACAGGTATGATTACCCCCCCCCCCACCCAAATATCTCACCCACCACACCAATCCATATATTATAAATGGTGAGGAGGTGGTTATGAAGATTACCAATTTCAGTTCCATCACGTCACATCCTATTGTGTCATATTATCCATTCTCAATTTCATATGCAGGCAAGAGTGTTTATATCTTACAAGCATTTCTACTTATGTTAAACATTTATGGTTTATTTATGTTTTCATGTACATGTATTAAATAAAATGCAGCAGTAATGCTTCAATATAAAATTGGACGAAGAAATCAAATCTGTAGTTGCATATTGTCAGAGCTAGAACTTAACATTTACTGATGGTATCCACAGCATTATAGCCAGTAATGAAATTTCATTTTACATCATTTCTATTTATGATTTAACCAACAACAAGCAACAGCAATATAAATGAATTACTGATGCATTCTAAGTAAAATATATAAATGTCCAACAGTATAAATTCCCTCCCTCCCCTGAACGGTCTGTACCTAAAGGAATGATTTACGAAGGAAATGGAAGCTACATAAGGTTAAACAACTTCAATTAGTTGGTCGTTAGGTATAATTTGGCTTGTCTGTTTGCTGTTTTGAACCTACTATTGAACTCCATAATGATCCATGTCAATTAGCGTCTGGTATGTATATATATATACAACTATTGTTGAATTGCTCGGCCCTCTCATCAAACTTGGACGACCAACCGGATGTTTGATCCTCATATGAATTCCTTTGGTACATCACTCTTCAGAGATATGTTTTGTTGGTTTTTTTTATTTGAAAATGACATCTATGTTGTACTTGTACAAGAATTTTAATGGCAATACAAAATTTTGCCACTTTTTTTGTTTGTTTGTTTGTTTGTTTGTTTTTTCGGTTTTTTTTTTTTGAATAGAAGTCTTTGCAGTTGAATCATCTTTAAGACCCATTTAATTATTATGCAATGTACCCATTAAGGCATTATCTTTCATGTGTTTAAATGATTCCTACTTGTCTGGTCTAATATTAATTTGATTTTTTAAAGGTAAATGATTGCAAATTCTTGTTATTTGAACAATTTTAAGTAATTGTACTAATTCTCTCAGACTGTAACTTAAAAGCTTTTCACAAGTTTGTACTAAATGCATCTCCCAAATTTCCGAAGTACATCTTCTTAAAATAATGATGATATTTATGGGATTGTTATATGGACATATGCAATTTTTTGTCTGATTGTCCTTTTTAGCAACAATTTGATCAGTAGAACATGTATTTTTCATTTCATAGGGATGTCAATTAAATGCAGACAAGCACGAACCTTAGAAAAGTTCCATGAATGCTTTGAAACAGAGAAGCTTGGAATAGGATGTCAGAGTCATGCATCTGAATGGAAATTTCAGGCCAGGAATTGGTAAGTGTAATTTTATTGTTTCTTTTATCCCTCAGATATTTATTTAACTAAAGTTGTTACACTTTGTCTTCTATACAGCATGTTTTTTGCTTCCAATCACAACCTCTGTGGTAGCCATGGCTATTTTCCTACTGCATGTATTGTAGCTTCTGATTGGCTGATCAGTGATCATCCGATAATAGCTGATTGGCTAATCTGGTCATCACTGCTTCTTTTTGGCTTATTAGCAATGATTTTATTGGCTAATTTGCTAATTGTCTTTTAGCCATATCAGACAATTCAGCATCTAATTGGCTGCTTGATATGATAAATAACTGTTTTGGATTGACAAATTATTAAACTGACATTTGTTGACTCCACAATTTTTGACTTGCTGTTTGATTGCTGGCTAGAGTTGCTACAACTGTACATCTACAGATTGCCTTATTGACAACTGCACCCTGAAAGGTGGGCTTATTGGCAATTTTCGCTGCCATATAAGTCTGTGATCACTTATTGATGATACCTTCAGCAGAAAGGTGCCAAACCCGTCAAAGTTTGCAATCAATGCTTATATATGATTGGCTTATTTGTAGTGTTTATTTTGTAGCCTCTGCTTTCTCACATTCTTATTGGCTCATTTTACCACTCCTGCAACAAAGCTAGTGAATGTATACTGGATTCAAGCTGAATGACTACTCCTAAAATATTGGTGGGAATGTAACGAAACTTGGTGACAATAACCTTAATACAGTGTAGATATAATCCATATTGGAACAAGATACCTCCACCTTTATTTTTATAGTTAATGCTCCTTTGTTACAAAATGATTAAAATGCTACTGCTCTTAAACAACTAGAGGAATTTCAATGAATTTTTAAAGCAATAATTCGTTTACAGTATAGATTTGTGTAGTTAATATTGGAACAAAATACCTTTACCTTTTCGAGGGGGGATAGGTTACGATGTGTTCATATGTTGGCCTCCAGGATAGGTTTAGTTTTCTTTAAACTTTGACATACTGTATTCAATGAAATATAATTTACCTTTATTGAAGATAAATTTATTGTTTTATAGCGTATGAATATAGCATAATGATTGCAGCAAAATATATTTTAAATTTTGACCTATGATTCCAACAAGACCTCTTATCTATTCTTGCTCAGGAGTAGTAAATTGTGGAGATAAGTTTGAATTTAACTGTTACACAGCCGATTTAATAGATCCACAGCAGAAGATTCCAGCCTTGCTCATCACCATTTCACTAATGAATTTATCTCGAAACCAAAGGAGTACGGTGAATTTTAAAGGTCAAATCGTTCAGGTCAGAGGAAATTGACTTGGTTATGCATAGTGTGATGTTAACGCCGGATATTTGGTGCCTGACTCTTAAGTCATTACCAAGTTGTGAAAGATATATGGTTAATTTGACAGAATTACCGAGTTATTTTCAGCTCCAGTAATTTGTACAAGCTGTGAAGGTATTACCATTGGACTTATCTGCCCCTGACGTAGTCCGAGGTATTCTGGTACCTTCGGATACCTGATGGTTTCACAAGATAAAAAATTGACCCGTGACGTTAGAAACATACTGTTTAGCTTAACACAGATTTTAAAAAGTCTTAACAGTTGTTAAAGTATGAAGTGCCAGATATGGAAGTTTCGAAAGGATTGGTCGTGAACTCAAGTAAAAATATCTTGAAATGTTTTTAGAAAATTTGTTCAAGATATGTGAAAAATTGGATTTGTTTTTAAGTTCATTGCGAAATGATCTGAGATTTTGAAGTTCATTATATTGCTACTCCAGAAATATAGTTTTTTCAATTTCAGAATATGTTTCCAATTACTTGTTTGTATATTGTTTGTAACCTGAGAGGGTAATAAAAATAGAGTTTTGAGCCAAATACATCCGAGATTATCAGATAGCCACATCTTTTAGTGAAGATATATGACCTTTGTACAGATAAAGATTCTCCTGAAAAGCAAAACAAATATACAAACACTATTCAAAACAAAGTTCAGGAATTTTTATGTTCAAAAACATTTTCTCAGTGCATTTGGTAATATACATGTTGAAATGATTTCATATTTCATATGAAACATTATGCCATGCTCTGAAGATGAAATAAATAATCATATGTTTTCAAATAATCGCCTACATCAACTTTTAAGGCCCAATATCCCGTATCATTTCTTCCTAGTTTTTTCTTGATTTAGAAGGAATGTTGAAAAAAATCCTGTTGTAAAATCATTGCATAGACAGGACTAAAAATCGAAGTCAAGATGAGCGATAATGATTCGTAATATTTTTTTAAAAATCAAATAAATATTAACGTATCGCTAGGTGGGTCCCACTTAGTCAAACAAGCCGAAGTTTAGCCGACAATGTAAACGTCTTTGCCGATGAGAGAACGTCTTGTGACTACTGTAACTACGTAACGTCTGTCCGAACTCTTCAAACGGTCATGAACTTTCTGACTTCCGTAAACTCGTAACTGCGACCAGTTTTGAAGGCATGTTTACATGTATCACTTCAACAACTGCTGTAATTTATGAATAAAAAAATATCACCATCTACAAATACTAACAATTCGATGATGATGATGTCAGTAAAATGCTTTTATTTCATGTGACTTCATGTGACTTTGATAGTTCATCAAATAATCGTATCTTGATTTCAAAAATATTTATTTTCTTCAGTACATTATCTTACTGCTTCGTTGAAATTAAATGCAAATATTCATGGTACAGTATTTTACCAAATAAGTTGGTACCAAACGTGCTTAAAGATGCTCCACCATTGACAGAGAATAAATAATATTCTTCAATTGAACAATAATTGGTGTTTAATTGTGTATATATATGTCTAATTAACACAAAAAATAACATAAAATAATTTATTTCGCCATTGGTGCATGGGCAATCAGTACTTCATATTTCATATTGGATATAGTGCCATGGAATTTTTTCGGGATGCAATTAATTATTTTTCATATTTTTAACTTAAAGTAACATTAGAAGCTCAAACTTTTAATGGTGGTAAGTGTGTAAAGTAAGTAACTTTTGTAACTGAAGAAAATTGAGGTTTTTCAATGTAAAACCAATTTTCATGATGTAATACTTACCATAACTTTAGTATGCAAATACGCTACCTACACCCATCTTTGTAGCCTCAACAAACATAAGATTTGAGAATCCCGTCTCCCTACCGTACCTCATCTCGTACTCGACGAGAGTAACATAGAGTGGTCTCCCTTCCTCAAAAACCCTTTATGGAGACACAGGGGCAAAATGGCTGAGGAGGAAAGGGGAGGAAACAGAAGGGTGGGACTCCATAAAGTTATGGTAAGTATTACATCATGAAAAATTGGTTTTACATTGAAAAACCTCAATTTCATTTCAGTAATACGTTACCATAACTTTAGTATGCGAATTCGTCTTACCGTAGTGGAGAGTCCGAAGCCAGGCAGCCCAATCAAACGTCAAATCCAGGAGACAAGCCCC
This sequence comes from Argopecten irradians, assembly GCF_041381155.1. Classification (NCBI taxonomy): domain Eukaryota; kingdom Metazoa; phylum Mollusca; class Bivalvia; order Pectinida; family Pectinidae; genus Argopecten; species Argopecten irradians. The sequence continues at coordinate 44,947,468 of NC_091137.1, read as the reverse complement.
AGTAGGGAGAATAAAAAGGGGTTCCAGGAACCCCCCGAAGGAAAGGGATAAAAAATGGAATACCTCCCAGAGAAAAGAGGAGTACCATCGTGATGCCTGCCCGCATACAGTTAAAACCAAAAATAAATACCATGTCTAGGGCGGAGGAACAGTCACAGACTGAGCCGCCACAACTGGACCCAAGGAAAACAGTCCCTCAGAATGAGAGGACAGGGACCGGAGGTAAAAATCAGTGAAAGTAGACTGACCACGCCAAAAGGCAGCAGACATGATGTCCTGGAATGAGGACCATTTTAGGAGAGCCAAAGAAGCTGCAAGGGCTCTAACCTCATGAGCCCTCACCTTACATTTCGCCCGAGATAGATCATTAGATAGCTCATAAGCAATCTTGATCACCTGACATATCCATCTGGAAATGGATTGGGAGGAGATATCCTGCTGACCCTGTTTAATGGGCAAGAATAGACGAGATCGAGTACCTCGCCCCCCCCTAGTTTTATCAAGGTAAAACCTAAGTGCTCGACAGGGGCACAGCAACTGATCATTCTCCTCACACTCAACAGAGACTGTCAAGGAAGGAATCCTAATGGGATCGGGGCGAAAAACCAGGAACCTGATTCTTTGCCAAAAAGGCAGGATCAGTGAGAAGGGTAACGGCAGAGCTATCTCTGGCCCAACGAAGGCACGAAGAGTGAACAGACAAAGCATGGATATCACTCCTCCTACGGCCTGAGGCAAGGGCAAGCAGGAAGACAGTCTTAAAAGTTAAAAACTTTAGGGAGACAGACCCCAAAGGCTCATAAGGAGCCCCCTTCAGTGACTCTAACACAAGAGCTAGGTTCCACTGTGGAGCTAACTGCTGTACCCTAGGCCTGTCCAGACTGAAGCCCCTAATCAAAGCAGACAACGAGGTGGAAGAACCTACCTCTCGCCTATCATGAAAAGACAGTACACTGGCAATAGCCGTGCGGTATCCCGCAATAGTACCAGAGGCGAGATTCCGTTCCCTAAATAAATAGAGAAGGAAATCTGCAATCAGCTGGACAGAAGCCTTGATCGGATCAATCTTCCTGCCGATACACCAATCACAGAAGATCTTCCAGCGTGACTGGTAGACGGCAGAAGAGGAAGACCTAATTGATCGGGCGATGCGGGCTGACACGTCCGAAGAAAAGCCTGCCTGAGCGAGGCCTCCTGAGATAGCTTCCACGCGTGAAGGTGGAGGATCTCGGGGACGTGAATGCATCGTCCGTGACCGAGAACCAGAGGATCATCCACCAGAAACGACAATAGCTCCGGAAACCATGGTTGTCTCGGCCACAGGGGCGCTATCAGAAGGAGGGAGCAATGATGCGTCCGAAACTTCTGTAGAACCCTGCCAACCAGGTTGAATGGAGGGAATGCATAAGCCTGCATCCCCTCCCAATCCAGAGATAGTGCGTCCACAGCCCAAGCCAATTGGTCTGGCACCGGAGAGAGACAAAGGTTGGCAGCTGATTGTTCAGGGAAGTGGCGAAAAGGTCTATATGAGGCCTGTCCCACACCTGACAAATGCCCTCGAAGATCGAGGGATTTAGTTGCCATTCTGTCAGAACCGGCTGGCGGCGCCTGGAGAGAGTATCCGCCAGAACATTCAACCTGCCTGGAAGATGCTTGACTAGAATAGTCAACTGCATTTCCTGACAGAGAAGAAGAACACGGATAGCGAGGGCACAAAGGACGTGGGACCTTGTCCCCCCCTGTCTCTCCAGATACGCGACAACTGTAGAGTTGTCCGTAGCCACACAAACCACCTTGGAATGCAGAATCTTTCGAAAAGCCTGCAAAGCCAACAGAACAGCCCTAATCTCCAGCACATTGATGTGCTCGGAGAGCTGATCCCCAGACCATTCCCCCAACCGGCAATGGCCATCGAGGTAAGCCCCCCAACCTGTCATGGACGCGTCCGTGAACAAGGTCATGGTGGGAGCTGGCTTGGACAACGGAACCCCCTGTAGAACATTGTCTTTGAGAGTCCACCACCGTGCAAACTCCTTCACGGACTGGTTGAGAGGAAGCCAAGCCTCCCATTCCCTGCCGGCAGGAACCCAGTTCGCGAGGAGAAACATCTGGAGAGGTCTGATGTGAAGTCTCCCAAGGGGGACTACATCTGCCAGGGAGTTGAGATAACCCAGAAAACTGAGAAACCAACGCACCTGGACGTGTGACCAACTGATGAAGGTCAGAGCAAGATCTCTGGCCTTCTCGAACTTCTCCAAAGGTGGAAGGGCAATGCCCTGAACCGTGTTGAAACGGTTTCCCAGGAAGACAAAATCTCGAGAAGGGGAGACCTCGGACTTCTCTCTGGAAGGAATGAAGCCGACTTTGAGCAAAAGTTTCAGGACCAGACGGGTGTTCTGCACCAAAGATTCCCGCACTAGGTGGAGCATGAGGGAATCGTCGAAATAGATGTGAACATCTATTCCCCTGGAGTGCAGAAACCCCACGACAACCTGCAGCAGCTTGGTGAAAACCAAAGGAGCTGTCGTGAGCCCGAAAGGCATGGCCCGGAACTGAAAAACCTTCCCGTTGCAAGTGAAACGGAGGAATTTCCGTGCCGACTTCTTGATGGGAATGTGGAAGTAGGCATCCTTCAGATCTACTGAAGTAGCCCACATCCCCTCTCTCACCGAAGCTATGATGCTCCGTGGAGTCTCCATCTTGAAGTGAGGAGAATCTACGTGCCTGTTGAAGGCACTTAGATCTATGATGGGAGGCCAAGCTCCGGAATTTTTACGAACCAGAAACATTCTGGAATAAAAGCCCGGAGTGCATTCCACCATAGGCACCTCCTCGACCGCGCCCTTTAAAAGCATGGTCCTTACTTCCTCCTGGATGGCAAGTGCCTTTTCTGGATCCCCCGGAGGAGGGAAGAAGATAGGTCTTGATGTCAAGGGCGGATCCCGCAAGAGGGGAATGCCCAACCCCTCCTTGACCACAGACAAGGCCCATGTGTCCTCTGTGATTTCCTTCCACTCTGGGAGGAAGAAGGACAGACGACCTCCTACAGGAAGATCGGGACGAGGAAGATCGAGACCCTCCCAGGAGGGAGAATCGCTTCCTAACCCGAAACTGAATCCTGCGGGAGAAGGACCGGAATCTAAAACTGGAGGAGCGGAGTCCTCCAGAAAAGACCCCTCGTCTGGAATGGCCAAGGAGGGGGAAAAAGAGTCAGGAACTCTTCTTCTTACCCCCAGGAGGGTTCTTGCCCTTCTTACCCTTCCCCTTGTTGCCCTTGAAGTAAGGCTTCGACTTCGGCTGCGCAGTAGACTGAGGAGCTGAAGTTCTAGCCTTCTTCTTGGGAGGCACGGACCCCTGCGAGGTACTGGCCTTCACGGTCTGCAATCTCTTCAAAAGAAGGGCAGAAGCGACCGAGTCCTCCTTCAAATCCTTCTGAACAGAAGGAAGTGTCCCTCCAAAAAGAGTGGACCCAGAGAAGGGGGCAGTCAACAATCGGGACCGGTAAGGTTCTTCGACCGGGCGGTTTTTCAACACAGAAAAACGCCTAGCCAACAAGACATTGGCGAGCAATGACACCTGTAAAGACGCCAAGGCTCTCAATGCCCTGTTCAGGGCAGAGGTAACTCTGTCCTGAATGTCGGCCTGCTCTGTCTCAGATATCCGACCCTCAGGCACATCGGATACCCTATATAGACTAACCGTCAGAAAATCTATATAAGACAGAATTTGAATGGAAAGGCGCAGCAGCCTCTCCATCTTGTGGTGCTCCTTGGAGCCGAACACCACCTGGTCCACTGACTTGCCGGGCCAAGCTGCCAATTCTCTAGACTCCAGCTTAGCTGGCTGAGAGGACAGCAGTCCATCGTGAATGGCATAATCAGAGGCCTGAACCTCTGATAAATCACCAACACTGAGCTGCAACCCGGCAAACCCAGGCGTGCAAGATGAAGAAGAATTCTTCTCCATAACTCGAGACTGGGCAGTGGCCAGAGCTGAAGACACAATAGTGCCTTCTGGCAGTGAGCAATCTGACTGAGCAGATGCCCGTGGAGCCACCAAAGAACCCAAAAGGGTGGTGGACTCCGGGATGGATGATGCGGAAGGTGGTGGGCAAACCTCCGCCCCGAGAATCCGAGATACATCGGCCCTAAGGGCCCGCATCCCAGACAAAACCTGCTGGGCATCCACCTCAGCAGCCTCGAGGTCACCCTCCTCCTGGAAATCCTCAACCTGAGGATCTGCATCCGACAAACCAGATTGGTCAATATCGGAGCAGCCAGGGGAGAGATGAACAACATCATCATCCTCTGCCGAACCCACGACCTCACAGTCCATATCCTCCTCGTTGCCTGGACCCGAGGTCCCAACGGGGAGAAAAGGGCCAGCAAAAGAGACAGACTCAGGAAAACTCTCCTGAGCAGGCTCCAACAAGTGGCGTTTAGGAGCCGAACTCCTAACCACAGAAGCTGAGGGCTTAGACCTAACGGTCGAAGCTCGACCCTTGGACTCGGAGACAAACGGGACTGCACGAGAAGCAGAAGTCCTAAAGGTCCGGCGAACCTTTCTAGGACCGGCCGTAAAGGCACCCGAAGCAGCAGTAGGTTGGGGGGGGAGCAACCGAACCGCTGACAGGTCTCCGCGAGGGAGAGACCAAACCCCAAGGGTTCCAAGAAGGAATAGCCATGGGGTTAAAACCGTATCCCTGAAAAATACGGAAAAGGTCCCGTGGGTTGGGAGTGACCCCAGAACTGGCCAAACTGGCCTGCCTGAGACTGGGGCTGGCCAACCTGACCAAAGGACGAGGTTGGACCACCACTCCCTCCAAGTGGAAACCCGGACATGTATGGGCTAGGCCCATAACTGCCGGGATGCTGCTGAAACCCAAAACCATCCGCAGGCTGGTTTGGGGGGCCCAAGGATGGTTGCCCGCAGGCACCCGTATACCCTAAGCCAGGGGGAAAAGGAGGCCGAAAATCGGACACCTGACCAACAAACCCAGGACCCTGAGGATGACCCCCTGGGAAAACCGAGCCAGCACACTCAGGAGCGGACCTAATAGGACCGGGACCAGGTAACTGGACGGGAGGGAAAGTTGGACCAGAATTGATGCCGGGATTAGAGAGCTGCGCATCACTAATCCCAGTGGAAACGGACAAACCAGAAAGGAAGTCTGTAGTCCCTGAACCCAAACTCGGACGAATAGGTCCGGCATCAAGACCGCCCCCAACAGCAACACCACCTGGAATGCCGGAGCCGCTGACAACGTCAGAGACCGGCGGCTGGTAGTCCCTACCCGAAGGCAAGCATGGAAGCTTACGAGCATTCCCAGCCAATTCGACCCTAGACCGAGAAACGTCATGGTCAGGCTGCCCCTCCCCTACTCCAGGAACATCCTGGACAGGAGGGACCACCCCCTGATCTCGAGAAGAACCTGTAGAGACAGGAACTACCGAGACAGGAACAGAAACAGAACTAGAAGCCTGCTTCCTTCTCCTCCCGTAAGATGAGGACGAATCCCTCTTACGGGAGGACGAAGATCGCCCTTGGTGTAATGCCGGCCTGGCCAAGAGCCTCTCCAACTGGACAAAGTTCACAAGGAGAGGACTCATGACAAGGGCGACATAGGGGACATGCATCATGTGGGTCCCGTTCCTCATAGAAATGGGAACACCCATGAGCAGACCCCTGACGCTGACCCGAGCGGGACATACCAGGCATTACAACGACAATTACGTAAACAAGGTAAGAAAATTACGTCAAAAACGTAAAATATAAGCAACACACACGCTAAACACGTAAAAAACAGTGTTAGGTGACACAAATCTTACCTAATAACAACGGCAACGAAGCCTCAGCGACGAAAAACCGAACAAAAAACAAACGTAAACAAACCGGAAACAGCGAGACGTCACCAGTAATGACGGATCGCACGGAACACCGGCAAGCACGTGGAACAGTCAAAAAACGGCCGAAAAAGGCACAAAAAACGAATGACAGTACAAAAAGAAAACAACACAGGGCAGATGGGTAAACACACAACTGAATGTGTGAAAAAATTTGACTAAAACGTCAAATAAATGGACCTAACAGCGAAACGAAATAGACACAATGCAATTGCCGTCCGAGCTGAGTAGCGCCATAAAGGAAAGAGGAAGGGAGACCACTCTATGTTACTCTCGTCGAGTACGAGATGAGGTACGGTAGGGAGACGGGATTCTCAAATCTTATGTTTGTTGGGGCTACAAAGATGGGTGTAGGTAGCGTATTTGCATACTAAAGTTATGGTAACGTATTACTGAAATGAAAATACTAAATCATCTGCTCATGTTTTAGATAGTGGAAAAATACCATTTGTCAGCAGTGGAGCATCTTTAAAGAATTGAGAACATCAGTGGAAACAAATTCAGACCTTTCACAACATTATTGCACAGAGTAAGATACCATTCGACTTACAAAAGAAATTAAATCATATAAATATATGGTATTGTATTTTGAGTTTGATTTGATAAAGTCTTAAATTTGCAGTCAGACCTATTTTAGTCAACCATGACAGAGGTCTCAAAAAGGGGAGGTTCATTTTGGAATGTGGGTGCTTAATATATGTAAAATACAGTATTTTGATAAACATGGAATTCTTTAAAAGTATAATATTTCTGAATCAGCTTTAAGAATTTGCCAACTGAGATTAAGGACCTGTCCCACTTAAAATATGATTCAGTTAAAAAAATTACGGCTATGATAACCTTGAGAATGAAATTTTTACTAGAATAGCCTTGCCTGATCATGAGATGTTTAGTTTAAAAAGATGGTGTGAAATTTCAAACCTTTTTATTAACTTCAGTGGGACATCATAAACATGCATTTTGATATTTTCTATAAGTTATATATGAGAATATTTCATATCTATAATCTTTAACTCACACGGAAATAGTCTGGTTGTCTGACAGTTTTTATATTTACTTAAATTCTCAGACAAAATTTCTTTAAATCATTTGTGATATTTGTAATATAGCCGTTTCAAAATTTTAAAAATACATATCATTTAAGGTAAAAGTAACACATTTCATGAAAGAATTTAAATGTTACATAAAGGTATGTCTCATATTGCAGGGTTCGTTAAGGTGAAAATGCTGTTTTCATTACACAATTTGTGTGTAGATTTCTTTTTTAAGTTGTACACCACCACCTGTATGTTGTACTGAATGGCTGTAATAATCGCCTTCATGGGACATTTGATTACATGTATCATGCATGTCACAATACCTGTGTACTCGATTACGAAGTTGACTTTATTATCATTGTATGACTAAGATAGTGAGAACTGAACATGGCAGGATTTGTTACAATGTTCAGCATACTAGCCAATCTAAATACTTCTTCTTTTTAGCTCAGCTATAAGGAGATATGGGAGATATGGTAAATGATAATTCTGTTGATTAAAGCTGGAAGCTGCTCAGAAATGAACTGGTCTGGGCTGCTGTAATTCCTCTTGAAACTGAGAAATGAACTGACTGGGCTGATCATAGTGATATAGTTTCTCTGGAAGCTGAGAAATAAACTAGTCTGGACTGCTGTAGTTCCTCTGGAAGCTGAGAAATGAACTGGTCTTAGCTGACTTAGTTCCTCTGAAAGCTGCTTGAGTAATGATCTGGCTGGGCTGATTTAGTTCCTCTGGAAACTGAGAAATGAACTGGACTGCTCTGCTGTAATTCTTCTGGAAACTGAGATGTCTGGGCTGCTGTAGTTCCTTTGAAAGCTGAGATGGTATTGACAGCTGTAGTGACTCTGGAAGTTGAAAAAAAACCTAGTGTGGACTTCTGTAATTCCTTTGAAAGCTGAGAAATGACCTGGTCTGGACTGCTGTAATTCCTCTGGAAGCTGAGAAATGAACTGGTCTAAGCTGCTTTAATTCCAGATTGCATATGATACCAGACCTTATGATATCCAGTGAGGTATATATAGCCACTAGCTACTACAATAACAACCAACAACAAAATGACTGTAACTACCGGTATATACCAGTTAGCCAATGAGCTCCTGTGATCAAGTTATTTGCTACTGTATTGATTGCATGATTGGGTGATCGAGTGGTTACCCCACTCGCCTTTCATATAGTAGTCCAGGGTTCGATTCTCATCACAAATTACAATGGATGTAAAATAAATAAAGTTGATAGTATAATTTGTATTGTTTCATTTTACCATGCTATCAACAAGTAAGTTATAGTAATAAGCCAAGAAAAAGTTAAGGATTGCATATACCATATTCGACCCAATAAGCGCCCAGGGCGCTTAAAAAATTGATAAAAATGAAAAGGTGCTAATAAGTCAAAATTATTGCAAATTTATACCGTTTTATGTAGTTTTGGTCCTTATTTATGCCTGGGCAATTGAAATTGATGCCTCAAAAAGGGGGAGGGGCGCTTATAGGGACATGTGCGCTTATTGGGTCGAATATGCTACTTCTAATAAAGTAAGAATTACGGCTGTTTTAAATAGTCCAGGCCACTTCACATCACAGATTAGATTAGATCTCCGAGTTTGTTAGACATGTGAATAGCTAATCATATCACTTGCATGCAATTCACATGTTAACAAGATGCCTTATTTCAACCCAGTTCTTTTTTCCACATCTTGACCAACATATTATGCAACATTAAGCTTTCCATTATAGTCTGTGGCTATGGCTTATCTACATAAGTAAAAGTGACCGAGTTTTAGTTTAGTGAGAACGGAATATAAAATCAGATAATAAAATGAAGAAAATTTCAATTTTCATAAGAATCCCATGTTAGTCTTCATCATGTAACATATATCCAGTTTCATATTTGTATATATATATTTTTATTTTTTCTTGAGAAAAAATGGCTGATGTGAGTTTAAGAGAATAGTGTTGTAATTGTGTGTTTGGGTACTAGTTCTGAAACTCACGAGATACTCAGCTGTAGTGCAATACGACTGACTGTTATTGTGCTGCAGCTGAAACCAAATATTGCTATTCCTGTATATAAATACAGCCTGAGAATTTTTTGATAAAATCGGTGCCTGCAAATTTTCACGCAAACATGATCTGAGAAATGACATATGGAATAAGCCATCAATTTTGAAAGCTTTTATTTCTCGTTTTATATAAAATATCGTAAAGCTGCGTATAAAATATGATAATATCTATAATACTCTCGTGAAATCTAGTAGCTCACATGTGAAAATTATTATTGTTGACATTCAATTTATGTGGTTCTGAGTTAAAACATCGTAGTTGTGATGGGGTTTGTGATAACTGCTGTGACTGTTAAGTTTGACGAGTTACAGGTAATCGTTAGCCTATAGTACCGTAACTTCAGCTATATATGTATGTGAATTTGAAACAGAATTGAAAAAATATACTTGTGAGAATAAGGTCTAACCTTGATAAATATTGATTATAATACTATTGATCACAGTTTGAGTTTCATTTTTGCGAATTATAATAATTAATTTTGTTTTCTACATAATGAAAAATATTCATTGTACTGTATTTAAAGTCATCCAAATTATCATCATTAACAAAAATGAAACGCAAAAAAATTGAGGAAGGCAGGGAGAAAAAAACCACTTGTCATGACCTTGACAGGAGCGCAGGTGGTAGAATTTTGAACTGCTTACCATTTGGCTTAATCTTAAAGGGGAGAGCGGCTAGGTTGTAGAATTTTGAACACCTCAAATTACTTGGCATGACCTTGAAAAGAGGGCAGATAGTAGAACTCAAGACACCTTAACCACTTGGCATAATCTTAGAGGGGGTGGTTCTAAACCATTTGGTATGACCTTAAGGGGAGGGCATGTAGTAGAATTCAAAACACCTTAACCATTTGGCATAATATTGGATGGGAGTTCAGGTGGTAGAATTACTGACACTTTAACAACTAAGCTTCGTTATCTCTTTTGGCCAGTGCACGATGGACTTTTGGATAATTATCTACATAATTGATCTACATCATTCGCTGTTTGATCAGTAGATCTTCATATTATTTGTATTATTATTTAGATAAATAGTCGTGTTAAATAAATCAACTTTCAAAAATTTAGCTTGTGAGAAAATGTCATTTCAATCATCATGGGAAACTGGGAATGAAAATTTTAAAATTCTGAGTATAGCAGACGTGGGTTACTCAGTGTAACGCAGCCTGTTTTCAGCCTAAAACCTTCCCTGCTAACTTTTTATAAACAGAACTTAACATTTCTTATACATATAATGCTGAAGTCGTCTGGGAAACACTTGTAAGTTTGAGAGTTATGAAGCACTTACTACATGTTACAAAACATCCTTAACATTGAGTTTGCAAGGAAAATGAATAAAGATGTAATGCAATCTAACAGTTACACAAGGTTGTAGGTTGGTTGTGTAGATAGTATTTCTATGGACTAATGGATCAGTGGGATGGGGAAGTGTTCAATACAAGGAGAAAATGTTTCTCAGGAAACTTATGTGACCATCAAACTTGGTTAACTTTCTTGGCTGACAGAGACTTGGTTAGCTTTTACACTTGGTTTTCTTTCAGACTTGGTAAACTTTCAGGCTTGGTAAGCTTTCAGACTTGGATAGCTTTCAGACTTGGATAGCTTTCAGACTTGGTTAGCTTTCAGACTTGGTTAGCTTTCAGACTTAGTTAGTTGTCATCCTTGGTTTGCTTTCAGACTTGATCGACCATCTGAATTTGCAGTCAGACTTGAGAGACACTTAGATTTTAATAGCATTTGCTTATAATTTTGTTCAGACTTGACATGCATACAGATGTAATTTCCATTCAGACTTAATTTACATACAAACTTGATTGTGATTCAGACATGATTTTCATTTAAATTTGATTTTAATCAAATTCAGGCTTTATTTTCAATTAGACTTGATCGGCTGTCACAATTGAAAATTGACCTAAATGCTTATCTGGCAACCAAGAATTATATGCTGAGTAAAGAATGATAATAACAGTTAACAGATCATTTATATCAAATGCAAAGATTTCATTGCATTAATCAAGCTTTTGCTGTTCTTTTTAGATCCCCTTTAAAGATGCTCCACCGCCGACAGAGCATAAATGATATTCATCATTTGAACAATTATTGGTGTTCAATCGTGTATATATATGTCTAATTAACACAAAAAATAACATAAAATAATTTATTTCGCCTTTGGTGCATGCGCAATCAGTCCTTCATTCTATATAGAATATAGTGCCACGTAATTTTTTCGGGATGCAAATAATTATTTTTAGGTCATCTGACCGAAGGTCAGGATGACCTATTGTCATCGTGTTTCGTCCGTCGTCGTGCGCCGTGCGCCGTCCGCCGTCCGCCGTCCGCCGTGCGTCGTGCGTAAGACTATTTATACAAAAGCCTACTCCTCCTTCATCCTTTGATGGATTTCATCCATATTTGGTTTGAAACATCATTTGGGAAGGACAATCATATTTTATATAAATGAGCCTGGTCCGACCCCTAGGGTCAGAGGGGCAGAGGGGTGGGGCACCAAAGGGGCAAATTTTCTTATTTTAAGCTTTAAAATCCTACTCCTCCTTCATCCTTGGATAGATTTCATCCATATTTGGTGTGAAACTTTATTAGGGAAGGACAATCATATTTTATATAAATGAGCTTGGTCCGACCCCTAGGGTCAGAGGGGCAGGGCCTCAAAAGGGCAAATTTTCTTAATTTTAGCTTTAAAATCCTACTCCTCCTTCATCCTTGGATGGATTTCATCCATATTTGGTGTGAAACTTCATTAGGGAAGGACAATCATATTTTATATAAATGAGTCTGGTCCGACCCCTAGGGTCAGAGGGGCGGGGCCCCAAAAGGGCAAATTTTCTTATTTTAGCTTTAAAATCCTACTCCTCCTTCATCCTTGGATGGATTTCATCCATATTTAGTGTGAAACATCATTAGGTAAGGACATTCATATTTTATATATTTGAGATAGGTCTGACCCCTAGGGGCTGAGGGGTGGGGCCCCAAAAGGGCAAATTTTCTTAATTTAAGCTTTTAAATCCTACTCCTCCTTCATCCTTGGATGAATTTCATTCATATTTGGTGTGAAACGTTATTGGGGAAGGACAATCATATTTTATATAAATGAGTCTGGTCCGACCCCTAGGGGCTGAGGGGTGGGGCCCCAAAAGGGCAAATTTTCTTAATTTTAGCTTGCCCACTTCCTGTTTTCAGGTTTCGGTCTCTGTTCTCAATGAAAATTATTCTTTAGGGGTTTAAATTGATGCCGAACAACATGCAAACATTTTCGTAAAGATTTTGGTATTCCAAGATGGCCGCTGACCCACTTCCTGTTTTCAGGTTTCAGTCTCCGATCTCAAGGAAAATTGGTCTATAGGGGTTTTAATTGATTCAGAAGGGGGAACTTCAGGTGAGGACAATCATATTTTATAAAGGACCGAGCTAAGACCCTTGGGGATAGTACGGCGGACGTCCAAAATGGAAGCTTTGCTGAAATTTGGCTTTAAAATCTGACTCCTCCTTATATTAATCCATGAATGGGTTACAACCATATATGGATGAAGGGCTACCAAGTTTGTTCAACAAATGACATTTACCTATTTCAGAAACTTACATATTCACCTAAGGAGTTCCTCGTATTGTTTATATTAATCTTTAACCAATACTTTATACTGTGAATTTGTTGTTTTGTGCAATGAGTCAGATGACCGTTAAGGCCCATGGGCCTCTTGTTTATATTTTTAACTTGAAGTAAAATTAGAAGCTCAAACTTTTCAATGGTGGTAATGGTGTAAATAAAGTAACTTTTGTAACTGAACAAAAATACTAAATCGTCTGCTGCTGTTTTTGATAATGAAAAAATACCATTTGTCAGCGGTGGAGCATCTTTAAAATTTTAGATGAAAGTTATAGATATATATGTTGGATAGATCAAATGAAAACAAAAGCACAGGCCTCATGGATCTCTTATTAATGATTCAAAATGAAATTAAAAACGCAGGTCTCGTGGACCTTTTGTTAAAGAACAAAAGTCAAAGAGGAGACAAAAGTGAGATATCAGATCTTATAGACATTTACCATATGTTTAATAATCTGTTTATCGGGGAATTTATCAGAACGTTTTCCACGCTGCGCTCGCTAATGAGACAAGTCGTTAATGTAGACTCTTTATATAAATGTTTTGATATATATATGGCACACAGGAAGCCAGCAGTGAGAAAAATCGGTGTTTATTAATAAAAACTTACGATAAACAAATTGTTGCGACTAATTGTGTGAGAACAGCTCGACCCTTACGATAGGTCGACAGTCACACGATGTCACCTCATTCGTACTACTACATCACTATTAATAACTGCCCACATGACTGATTATGCTACGATGTACTATAGTCAGTGTTAATATGTATAGTGGTTATATACATGTAAATGCTTTTTACACACACATTGTTAACTATTCCTATTATTGATGCTAGGAAAATAATGTACATCTTTTCTGATTTACATGCAGGGCCTGTGGTGGCCGACTGCTTGAGATGGCCTATCATATCATTACCACAAGCCCTCCACCTCTGGGTCGCATTCAAATCCCAAGTTGGACATTTACTTAGTACTGGCTGCAGGTTGGTTATATTTCTTCGGGTACTCTGGCTTTCCTCCACCTCAAAAATCTGCCACATGATAGTATAGCATCATGATGATATAGGAGCGACAAAATGTACAGCCATACTGGGATCCAAATACAGGACCCTCCGCACAACAATAGAACTATGCTCCAGCGATCAACCAATCCAGAACATTACTGAATGTTAATATCAAATTAAAATTAATGTAGATTAATTCTTTGAAATTTAACATGGAAGTTACACTGCTACCTTAAATTTTTTTGTCTTAATTTGGTTTTTTTTGCTGTCTTTGGTTAAAATGTTGTGTGCAACAACAAAAAATAATTTTACACTATTTTTGACTAATTAACAATTTTTTTATTTGTGGTTTACCAATCCTTGCGACACAAGTGTATACACTAAGAGGTGACAAGTGCATCATTAAAGAAGATCTTAATGTAAAACTTTTTCCCCCTGATTTTAAGTGTATTGTGACATCTCTAGAAGGTGGTCTGAAGTTGTTCCTTCCTATGTATGTTTAGTCATGATCCCGATCAGATCAGCTTGTTTTGGGGATTGACAATTACGTAAATCAAGATGGTATCAAAAACATCAAAGACATTTAACAGTTTTTAATTGATATTAACTAAGTTTGTAAACACCACTTAAAACATGGTGTGGTTACATGTACTTTTAGCTCATTCACCCCTGAAGACACATTTAGACTCTTCTAAATCAAAGACTAGACCAGTCCATTATGAAATTTCAGGGTTGAATAAGTATACTGATGATACTGGACGAACCCCACCTTCATCCCCAGATTGGTCCTTGATTGTCCATTGCCAATTTGCATGCCCCCAAAAGTGTTATGCCAATATTTCCTTTAACATTAGTTATGTGATAAATAGAATCTTACACTTGTGGATAAACACCATGAAATTATTGTTCTCTGGTTTAGGGTTTATGCATGAGTTGGTATAGGTATTTGGGATCAATCATGAAGCTTGATTCTATTTATGCTAAAAACATGTATTGGGAGGGAATGATGTAATGTATATAAGGTCAACACATAACCACAGACTGTAACTAATCAATCCAGATTGACATTGGCTATAACTGTTATAAATAACTGGCTATATACATATCAAACATCTAAATCTTGTATGGCTACTGTCGGTACTTATACAGCCAATATACCCTACCATAGCAATATATACCCCAGGTTTCTTGTTGACTGGGCCCCGATTATGATGTCATAGCTAGCTTTAATAACTGTTTGTGTATCATAAGCCCAGAAAGTGTGAAGATTATAGCTAAGCTTGGTCCAGTAATCCGACAACCACCTAACATGATGATATAACTGTCCTAAGCTTTTTAACTCTGATCTCTGTTGGAACCCTGTTAATCAGGCTGATCACATCGACTCCAGCCTCTAGATCTATAAACAAGCTCGATCTAATGCCTAGACTTTACGAAACTCTGAAAATAGCTTACAAAACCGAACTCAATTAACAAAGTTTCACCAACTTTAACACTGAATTTCAAATTTTTTTTTATGCATTTTTGGAATAGAGTAACAAGGTTTAAGGCGCTCAATCCATGATCAATCCAACAAGGCAGTTGCATTAGCAATGTTTTATATATCATCAGGCCGTGGTAAGATCATGAAACAGTCTTAAGTTTAGACTGAGCCAATCACAGACAATGTTACAAAAAGTTACTTCTTTATTGATTGACTTAAAGTTAAGTCTTTGACTGTTTTCGTGATCCTGGGACCTGAGGTCTGTACTTTCATGGCAACTGTCCCAGCCATTTTCAAACGGGTGTGTGCCCCAAAGAAAGCAGGCGTGTCTTTATTCATAGAAATTCAGGTACTTTCACCACTTTGCTACATATTTCAGTTTTAAAAACTTTTAAATATGTGCTTATAGACAAAATTAGGCTTCTTTGAATTGAATCCCTAAAGAAGACAGCACTGGCCGGGATGTATTAATATTTGAAACTAAGTTATTTATTTTGCTTTTATTGATCCAGTGGCTAGAACACTTGGAAAAAATGTTGTGAGTGAACTGTTTAGTGACTAAATGGCAGCTCCAGATGCAGGCATCCCAGGGAGAAGAGAAAATATGAATACATGGCTGAATAGTTGTAGACTATATTTTTAAAATGCCCTGTAAATTGTGATTATAAAATTTTAAACCACCTGTAAATATTTTTCTGCAAACATTTTTTTTATACATTAATAAGTCTACATAATCATTGGGTCATTGACCTTAGTTATGCCCTGGAAATTAAACATAGAAGATTATGTTGTCAGACAGGGAGATCTCTTGGTGCTATACGGATTATTTATAAGTATCTGTGTGTAGGATCTTCCACTCTATAACATGTATTTGAAATATTAACTAAACATGATTAATTACTGAACAAAAAGTGACGAGTTTGCACATATAATATATCACTGTTATAAAACTAAGGTACAACATATCAATTCAAGTCCTACGTAGGCTTCATACATAATAATTATTTTTCCGAAATACTTCCTTAATAAATGAGTTATAGGTTAGAACTATAATTTTTCACTTTCTGTTAAAATGATCAATAATTATGTTTTACTTTAAGAAATAATATGAAACTTCCTTATGATGTGTCATATGAGTAATGATCCTGATGCAAAAAAAAATGTCTTCCATTTTCCTGTCATAAATATGATAATTACATCAAAATATATTAAATGGATTTCTTAATATTTAGCTGTAAAAAGGCATTAAATTAACATATGAGTTTATTGGGTACTTATAGAACTGTATTGGATTAAAAAGGAACTTCACGTTGTCTGATGCCAACACCAGAATTTTGTGTTATTATATGAATAGAAAAATTCATATTTGATAAAGTGAAGCAGAAAAAATATATTTCTATGCCTTTGCCTTTATCATAGATATGATAAAGAATTTAACTTAATTCTTAAACTATTTGATTGCTTTGAATGGTGCGAGTCCGAATTTCATGTGGGGCAGCTGTTTACTTAGGTTTTAATTGATTGGTTTAACATTCTATTAACAGTCAGGGTCATTTAAAGGCGTCAATGATTTAGCAGGTGTAGGAACGACAGAGTACATAGAGAAAAACCACCAACCTACAACCAGTACCCGGAGGGCTTGTGGTAACATGTCAGGGCATCTTTTTTTTTTTTTTTTATTCAAATCTTTTTGTTGTTACATTCATCAAATGTTGTCATGATGTTTTCATTAATATATAAGCAGTCACTGTAAATATACACTAAATCCAAAAATCAATTTCTATTAACATAGTTTGTACATATCAACTTTTAACGAGGTCTTTTCCATATTGTCAATATAATCAAATACTATCAAAAAATTTAGATACAAAATTCCATTTTGGCTGATTTTTTCTCTTTTCTTTGCTGGATAGAATTCAAATCGAAATCTTCAATTTCTTTGTAGAAAAATAGATAGGTTTCCACTCTTCAGCTGAAGGAATTTTTTATTATCCCCCGCCCAACGAAGTTGGCGGGGGATATACAAATGGGTTCCGTCGTCCGTCCGTCCGTCCGTCCGTCCGTCCGTCCGTCCGTCCGTCCGTCCGTCGTCCGTCCGTCCGTCCGTACGAATGGTTTCCGGAGCATAACTCTAAAACCAGTAGAGATATTTCCACGAAACTTCATACACATATTGGTATTATGGTCTAGTAGTGCCTTTTGCTAATTTTAGGTTTTCAGTTTTTGCATTTTTTCCGTAACCATGGAAACATTGCTGAAAATATCATATTTTTGTACCAGGTTCGTTTCCGGAGCATAACTCTAAAACCAGAAGAGATATTTCCACGAAACTTCATAGACACATTGGTCTTATGGTCTAGTAGTGCCTTTTGCTATTTTAAGGTTTTCACTTTATGTACTTTTTTCTGTAACCATGGAAACATTGCTGAAAATGGCAGATTTTTGTGTAAGAATCGTTTCCGGAGCACAACTCTAAAACCAGCAGAGATATTTCCATGAAACTTCATAGACACATTGTTCTTATGGTCTAGTAGTGCCTTTTGCTATTTTTAAGTTTTCATTTTTTGCACTTTTTCCGTAACCATGGAAACATTGCTGAAAATTTCATATTTTTGTACCAGGTTCATTTCCGCAGCATAACTGGAAAACCGGTAGAGATATTTCCATGAAACTTCATAGACACATTGTTCTTATGGTCTAGTAGTGCCTTTTGCTATTTTTAGGTTTTTCCTGTTTTTTTTTCATACACATAAGTCTCCACAATCAAACTTACTTCAGCTTTGATATCTCCATTGGCGGGGGATCTGAATGACTATGTCCTTGTTTCAATTTACAATGATATATATAATATTTCAACGATAAAATCATTAAATTAAATTGATCCTCAAAACAATTGTCTACAATGCCAAAGACCATTATAGTCAGGTCTCTATATAACTCTATATCATAATATTTACTAAGTAAAAACATAAAGGAAAACAATTCGGGGACCACTCGTCCACCATGGTCCTGTGAGAAAAGGATAATTATCGTACATATGATATTATAGTGCAATATAATGATGTAGACTTTTTTAGTTCTGGTTATGAAATATACAAAATCTGTTTTTAGGGTTTATTTTATTGATAACCTTATTTTAATGGTCTAAATATCAATTAAATCAGAGTGTTTTTCCTTCAAATTATTCACTTAAACTTGATGACGTGATATAGATATTGCAAGCACCTGTTATCGCCTGACAACTCCACAATTCTCACAATGGATTGTGTGAAAGAGATGTAAGAAAGATATATTTTATAAGAGATTTATATCTGGAGGGAAATTGTATGCAATGAATGTTTTTCAATCATTAAAGTGCAATATAATAATTTGCCTCTAGCAAAATTCTTAAAAACGTTTAAATCAACTGGTAGATTTGGGAAGTCTTGTCATAATTAACAGATATTGATGATATGGAGTGCTTTTGTACAAAAATACTTTCTCATTATCATTATTATTATTATTATTAATATTTTTTTTTTTTTGCTGAATTTTTAAATAAACTTGCAAGAGTAAGGTTTCTGTAGATATTGATTCTGTGCTGGAATATTACATTACAACGACCATTGTGACGTAATCTTCAAAGGCAAGTGTATTTGCGTCATTAACATTTATGATTATTTTATGGTACCCATACAGATTACAAGGGAAGGTTTATTTCAAACATTGGAAATTGGAAATCTGATGAGGCTCAGATTGGTGAAATCTGTCGTTGTAAAATCCTTGCAACATTTGTAAGTAGTTCCACCAAAATACATATGCTTAGAAAGATTCAGCTGATATACTGATTTATAATAATTACATGTAGCACACACAAAATTACCAATATGAAATTGTAACAAACTTTTCATTTTGTATTGTCAGGAACAGTTAAATGTATTAGGAGTACAGATATTCATGCATAATGATATTATTTTACTTTTCTCATACTTTTCTCATTGGCTAATACATGATTATATTGATCTATATTTTTGATTTGGTGTTTCTTTTTTTAATAAACATTTTTTTAGAAACAGAGAGTCAATATTATTATTGTGATATCACAACTGGGTTTCATCAAGGTGGTGTCCTATGGCTATGGTTTTTCTTGCGGGTGATGCCCTTGGTCATTATTTTAGATTCTAATAGGGCCATATATAAAACACCTTATCGACCTCAACAACGTATGAAAAGGGGGATAGAGTTGCCAACTTGGCTAAGACAGTCCAAAATTCTACCCCTTGTAAGCCTTCTATCTCTTGCATGGTAATGGTGTTTTTTCTCAGCTTACTCCAATTTTTCCCCACCTCCAAAACCTGGCATGTCCTTACATTATCCTTGCTAGTTGATAAAATTTGAAACAAATATAAACCAAACAAATATGTATGTATTACTTCTTTGTTAGATTGTAGATTCATGTGTGGGCATTTTGGTGTTGATGTCTGCATGCAGTAAGACTGCATCCATGCAGTCACAGTTGGTTGTCTGAGAATTATATACATTATACATATGCAGAAATTATGTTTGGCGATCACACAAATATAGTATTTCATTCTCCGCAAAATTGCAGACTTTAATGGTCAGTTGAAATTTCAGAGATTTATGAATGCTTTTATTTCTTGTAGGAGATGAGAGTGGATTAGCAAGACTTAAAGTAATAGATTATAATTTAACAATTGTAAAAAGCAATCAAGAAAATGACCATGCAAGTTTAAAATGCTACAATCGAAAATGTGGTCAATCACTGCAGCAAACTTCTGATGAAAAATGCTCAAAAATTCATCCTAAAAGAGCCTAAATGTATTCTTCAGGGGTAAATAAGTTAAGGATATCTGCTGCTATGCAACAGGGTGCACCGCTAAAGACATTATTATTCTTGATAAATAGATCAAAGCATTTTGGATATGTAAAATATACTGAATTTAAGTAATCATTCATTAATAAACAAGACAACCCCAATGAATATTTTGACACATCCATGGAGTATATTACCTTAAATTAACGAGATATATGCACATCATCTTGAAAAACTTGATCATGGCCATATTCAAATATGTGCTCTGATACAAGTATTTAACTGTAATAAATATATACAAATAGGCAAACTGTAATGAATATACTATGTATATATAAAAATCTATCAATAAAAATGATAGTTTAATGTTAGCCATGTGTTTTCTTTAGATGAGTGTCCCTGCAGTGAAGGATAAATACCTGTGAATTTATTAGTTTGTAAAGATTCCTCGTAATGGCGGGCACTTCATACAATTTGCGATGGATCCCGTAGAGATAGAGTGGGGTAACATGTAATGGTATTCAGCCAATGAATTGTCAGCATTCAGTACGTCGGAACCAATACAATTCTTTACATCTACTTGGTGTTCAGAACCAAGCCTTAAATTTGAAAAATACAAAACACACAGTAGATTATACGATCCGTATGATAAACCAGAGTTTATGTGTGTTGTGAATATTTACCGATATTTTTTAATAACAGTTTATAAAATTACATAACCAGACCTTAAAATTCTGTTGCTACAGCTGTGAAGTACGATATCTTTATCTTGTAAAATGGAAAATCTGATGCAGATAAATTTTCCAAATATAAACTCACTTAATCTTTGAATGGCACAACAAAGTGCTATATGTATAGTAATAATCCAGACTCAGACCTTGAGAAATTCTGACTAGCTTGAAATAGTAAAGCAGGCTAGGCTCTGTGTTCAGTTTGAAACTCTTTCTGGTTGTTATTTCTTTCCTTATTCTTACAGCTGGTGCCCAAAACATTTTGTTAATTTGGTAAAAACCTTATGAGGAATTAAGGGATGAATACCTTTGAAGGCTAGCGTAAATATCAGTTGCTAGATTTTATTGATACATTTTGTATTCTGAGTAATTAAAAAAGATAATATATTAATTTGAAAGTGATGTGGAATTTCTCGTGGTTTATATTATATTTGAATGAGTTTTATCCGTTCACAAAAGGTCTAGGCCTCAGAGACAGGCCTAATCACATGTTCACCCTTCACTCTCAGTGTTCACAAAAGGTCTAGGCCTCAAAGACAGGCCTTCACATGTTCACCCTTCACTCTCAGTGTTCACCAAAGGTCAAGGTCTCTAAGACAAGCCTTCACATGTTCAACCTTCACTATCAGTGTTCACTTAATGTCAAGGCCTCAGAGAGAGACCTTCACATCACATGTACAACCTTCACTATCAGTATTCACTAAAGGTCGAGGCCTTAGGGAGAGGCCTTCACATGTTCAACCTTCACTCTCAGTGTTCACTTAATGTCAAGGCCTCAGAGAGAGACCTTCATATGTTCAACCTTCACTCTCAGTGTTCACTAAAGGTCAAGGCCTCAGAGAGAGACCTTCACATGTTCAACCTTCACTCTCAGTGTTCACTAAAGGTCAAGGCCTCAGAGACAAACCTTCACATGTTCATCCTTCACTCTCAGTATTCACTAATTCGCTAAAGGTCAAGGCCTCAGAGAGAGGCCTTCACATTTTCAACCTTCACTATCAGTATTCACTAGAGGTCAAGGCCTCAGAGAGAGATTTTCACATGTACAACCTTCACTCTCAGTGTCATTAAAGGTCAAGGCCTCAGAGACAAACCTTCACATGTTCAACCTTCACTCTCAGCGTTCACAAAAGGTCAAGGCCTCAGAGGCAAGCCTCCACATGTTCAACCTTTACTCTCAGTGTTCACTTAAGGTCAAGGCCTCAGAGACAGGGCTTCACATGATTAACTTTCACTCATAGTATTAACTAAAGTTCAAGGCCTCAGAGACAAGCCTTAACATGTTCAACCTTCACCCTCGGTGTTCATTGAAGGTCAATGTCTCTGAGACAAGATTAACAAATGCTTTGACCCTCTGTAAAGTAGAGATCTTGGCTAGATATTCAACTTTCATTTTCTCATTCTGTTCACTTGTTCAACCTTCACTCTCAGTGTTCACAAAAGGTCAAGGCCTCAGAGGCAAGCCTTCACATGTTCAACCTCACTCTCAGTGTTCACTAGTCAAGGCCTCAGAGCAAGCCTTCACATGTTCAACCTTCACTCTCAGTGTTCAAGGTCAAGCCTCAGAGCAAGCCTTCACATGTTCAACCTTCACTCTCAGTGTTCACTTAAGGTCAAGGCCTCAGAGACAAGCCTTCACCTGTTCAACCTTCACTATCAGTATTCACTAAAGGTCAAGGCCTCAGAGACAGACCTTCACATGTTCAACCTTCACTATCAGTATTCACTAAAGGTCAAGGCCTCAGAGAGAGACCTTCACATGTTCAACCTTCACTCTCAGTGTTCACTAAAGGTCAAGGCCTCAGAGACAAACCTTCACATGTTCAACCTTCACTCTCAGTGTTCACTTAAGGTCAAGGCCTCAGAGACAAACCTTCACATGTTCAATCTTCACTTTCAGTATTCACTAAAGGTCAAGGCCTCAGAGACAAACCTTCACATGTTCAATCTTCACTTTCAGTATTCACTAATGGTCAAGGCCACAGAGACAAACCTTCACATGTTCAATCTTCACTTTCAGTATTCACTAAAGGTCAAGGCCTCAGAGAGAGACCTTCACATTTTCACCCTTCACTATCAGTGTTCACAAAAGGTCAAGGCCTCAGAGAGAGACCTTTACATGTACAACCTTCACTATCAGTATTCACTAAAGGTCAAGGCCTCAGAGACAAACCTTCACATGTTCATCCTTCACTCTCAGTATTCACTAAAGGTCAAGGCTTCAGAGAGAGGTTTTCACATGCTAAATCTTCACTTTCAGTATTCACTAAAGGTCAAGGCCTCAGAGAGAGATTTTCACATGTACAACCTTCACTCTCAGTGTCATTAAAGGTCAAGGCCTCAGAGACAAACCTTCACATGTTCAACCTTCACTCTCAGCGTTCACAAAAGGTCAAGGCCTCAGAGGCAAGCCTCCACATGTTCAACCTTTACTCTCAGTGTTCACTTAAGGTCAAGGCCTCAGAGACAAGGCTTCACATGTTTAACTTTCACTCATAGTATTCACTAAAGGTCAAGGCCTCAGAGACAAGCCTTAACTTGTTCAACCTTCACTCTCGGTGTTCATTGAAGGTCAATGTCTCTGAGACAAGATTAACAAATGCTTTGACACTCTGTAAAGTAGAGATCTTGGCTAGATATTCAACTTTCATTTTCTCATTCTGTTCACTTGTTCAACCTTCACTCTCAGTGTTCACAAAAGGTCAAGGCCTCAGAGGCAAGCCTTCACATGTTCAACCTGCAATCTCAGTGTTCACTTTAGGTCAAGGCCTCAGAGGCAAGCCTTCCCATGTTCAACCTTCACTCTCAGTGTTCACTTAAGGTCAAGGCCTCAGAGATAAGGCTTCACCTGTTCAACCTTCACACTTTCAGTATTCACTAAAGGTCAAGGCCTCAGAGACAAACCTTCACATGTTCAATCTTCACTCTCAGTATTCACTAAAGGTCAAGGCCTCAGAGACAAGCCTTCACATGTTCAACCTTCACTCTCAGTATTCACTAAAGGTCAAGGCCTCAGAGACAAGCCTTCACATGTTCAACCTTCACTCTCAGTGTTCACTAAAGGTCAAGGCCTCAGAGACAGGCCTGTCAGACCTTCACATGTTCAACCTTCACTCTCAGTATTCACTAAAGGTCAAGGCCTCAGAGACAAGCCTTCACATGTTCAACCTTCACTCTCAGTATTCACTAAAGGTCAAGGCCTCAGAGACAAGCCTTCACTGTTCAACCTTCACTCTCAGTGTTCACTTAAGGTCAAGGCCTCAGAGAAAAGCTCACTCACATGTTCAACCTTCACTCTCAGTGTTCACTTAAGGTCAAGGCCTCAGAGACAAGCCACTGTTCAACCTTCACTCTCAGTGTTCACTTAAGGTCAAGGCCTCAGAGACAAGCCTTCACCTGTTCAACCTTCACTCTCAGTGTTCACTTAAGGTCAAGGCCTCAGAGACAGCCTTCACCTGTCAACCTTCACTCTCAGTGTTCACTTAAGGTCAAGGCCTCAGAGAAAGCCTTCACTGTCAACCTTCACTCTCAGTGTTCACTAAGGTCAAGGCCTCAGAGACAAGCCTTAACTTGTTCAACCTTCACTCTCGGTGTTCATTGAAGGTCAATGTCTCTGAGACAAGATTAACAAATGCTTTGACACTCTGTAAAGTAGAAATCTTGGCTTGATATTTAACTTTTATTTTCTCATTCTGCTCTCTAAAATAAAAGGTGAGGTCTAAGAAGCATGCCTCTCATATATTCAATCTTTATATTCCCCATTCAATAAAGATCAGGGCCTCAGAAAGAATCCTGTCAAATTTTCAACATTTACTTTCACCATTAATAGAGATCATGGCCTCAGAAACCTCATGACTGTAAATGTTCAACCTTTTCTCTTCGGGTTCAATAAAAGTCAAGGCATCAAATCAAACCTGTCATGTATGTTCTACTTTTACTCTTTGCCCACTGATGATCTAACCTAGAAAAAACAAGATCCCCCTCCCCCATTAAAAAAGAAACAAAAAAACAAAATATCCTGCAATTAATTTCATGAGTGTTTAGTCAAGGCATAGAGTATTAGGAATAGGAGAACTTTATATCTTTATATTTTTATTGCTGCATACTACATATCACATTTATTCAATGCAGTTAAAATCTAACATTTCTTAATGCAAAACATTACAATACTGTGGTTGTTATGGAATACTTCCTATATTGCTGAGCCTACTGTTTTTATTGGTTGACCAGGTGCTGGTCACTGCAGTATGTCCTTTGTCCGCTGGTCAGTGTGTGATGTCCAGATGGAGCAATAAACATTGTGTAGTTATGTAACAATGCCTGGTCATAAAATTGAAATGTTTGGTGGGGACCATTGTCAAGATATTATCAGTTTAAGTACTGGGTGTATGTCAATGAGAGTAGAGATATCTGTAGAGAAGTACCTGCTAATGATTAGGTTTGAAAGTTTTACTTGTAAACTCCCAGACCATAAGTTAATGACAGGATTTTCCCAGCAGAATTCTGATTCTAGATTATCCCCCTCTAGTTTGAAACTATGTTACAGAGACAAAAAATGAATTAAGTTTTAAATTTTAGATTTTATCGATCATATTATTAATTTAGGGACTGGTAATGAGTCTAGTATTAATTACCTCCCTGTTATGCTAGTTACAGATAAAGTATATAAGTAAATACAGGTAAACTCTGGTGTTCCCTGGTCTTTATATACAGGTAAACTCTAGGTGGTCACTGGTCTGTATATACAGGTAAACTCTAGGTATTCCCTGGTCTGTATATACAGGTAAACTCTAGGTGTTCCCTGGTCTGTACATACAGGTAAACTTCAGGTTGTCCCTGGTCTCTATATACAGACGCTCTAGATGTTCCCTGGTCTCTATATACAGGCAACATCTAGGTGTTCCCTGGTCTCTATATACAGGTAAACTCAATGTGTTCCATGGTTTCTATATGCAGGTAAACTCTGGTGTTCCCTGGTCTTTATATACAGGTAAACTCTAGGTGTTCCCTGGTCTGTATATACAGGTAAACTCTAGGTGTTCCCTGGTCTCTATATACAAGTAACATCTAGTCGTTCCCAGGTCTGTATATACAGGTAAACTCAAGGTGTTCCCTGGTTCCTATATACAGGTAAAATCTAGATATTCTCTGGTCTCTATATTCTCTAAATACAGGTTAACTTTAGGTGTTTCCTGGTCTCTATATACAGGTAACCTATAGGTGTCCCCTGATCTCTATATACAGGTAAACTCAATGTGGTCCTCGGTCTTTATATATAGGTAAAATCTCTGTGTTCTCTTCTCTTTATATACAGGTAAGCTCTAGGTGTTCCCTGGTCTCTATATACAGGTAAACTCTAGATATTCTGTGGTCTCTTTATTATCTAAATACAGGTAAACTTTATTGCTAATCCTTGACCTCATATGCAGGTAACATATTGATATTCTATGACCTCTAAAGACAAGGTAAATTTACTGATATTTCCAGACCTCTGTATACAGGTAAACTTTACTGATATTCCTTGAGCTCTTTATACAGATAAGTACCTGTCATATCAGCATTGCCTCTCAGCCTATGTAACCTAAAAGGAGACACATGCTCCCTTCAGTACTAAACTCAAACATCATACAGAACAGAAATGTCATTCAAAGTGTTAGCACTGCCCACCCTCAAGTTTGACTCCCCTTTGTTTAAAGATCCTGACAGACTATCGGAGGGAGCGCAGACAAGTTTTAGACCTGTGTGTAGCCTTCCGTCAGCCAGACTGGCACTTTATATGCGCTAATAGTGGAGAAGTTTAATAGTTGGCTGCCTAGGCATGGGAGCCTATCACAGAGTCTAGGGACAGATGGAATAGTTTAAGGCTTAGCTTTTCAGCTGGTGTGTATGTGTCTGCTTTTTTTTATTGAATTGATCTGCATAATGATTGTAGCGATTTTTTACCACAAAATCTTACTGTTGGGAAAATTTGTATGCCGTTCAACAACACACCTGAGTTTAATATAATAGCAGTTGTCTGGGTGTCGTTGGGGGAGCGAGGACGGAAGAAACTCAGACTTTGGATATACTGAATACTTGACCAGTGGGCAAGTAAAGGAGATTACGACCCATTATACTTGTCCACAAGTGGATCTATGAAATCCGGGAGCTGATGGAAAAGTGTTACAACTTCAAATACTAAGGGGAGATTTCGGATATCTTAATTCTACAAGCCTATCTGCACTAGGTGAAGACCAGCACACGTCAGGATCAAAGTGGCATTAGTTTAAATCTGCGTGTTTTAATACACTTTCTGGGGCATGGTGACCGGTGAGGAAATATGAATATATAAGTTAAATACAGATGTGATCATTTTTCGTCAATCTGCAAAAAATTTGAGACAGCATGTTTTAACTAAATTGGCGTGTGGAATAATAATATTTTATTACAGGAGTGATTTCAAGGATCAATTTGACTTCAAGTTGGATTTATATTCAAGTTAAGTTGAAAAAAAACTCTTGTTATCACCGAGAGCTACGTTACAGGAATTTTAACGTGTTATTCGAGGATTGTGTTTTGGTTGTGTTTACCTTATAGAAGACAGGTGTTGGAGGCAAACGGGGAAAGTAGACCAGGTAAGAAGAATAGCTAATGAGTATTTTTGCGACATTATTTGTTCTGCGGGATGAAATCTAGGGCAAGTAAAAGTTTTATATATACATACGGTATATATGCTGGCTTCTGTCATTCGTGTCTTGTATAATATATTTACCTGTGGTGTTATGGGCAGTGAGAGGTGTTGAAAACGTTGTCTGAGTATAGATCTGGTCGGCTGAAGTTTGATGATCACATCAGCTTATATATAAGACTGTGGTTTTAGTAGACAAAGCATCATTAGGTAACTCATTAATAAACATAGTAATAAGATGTATTTATTAATTAATACAAAGTCAATATGAAAGGTAACTGTTAAACATTTAGGAGCACTGGGATGGTGAGGGCTGAGGCAAAAATCCTCTCTAAAGTGCATGTGGTATCTTAATTTATTTTAATTACAAAATTTACAAAATGATATATATGGATTGTATAATATTGTACCAAAAATACCCTATTTTAATTGTCTAATACATAAATGTACAATCATATAAAACTATAACATTAATGATAAAAAAGACTGTTTTGTCTAGTCTAGAGTTCTAAATTTATTTGATTTGGCTCTTTGATACTGGAGGCAAAATTGCTTGTTGAAGAATAAATTTTGCAAAAGTTAGATTATGTATTAAATATCTGATTTTCAACAGATTAATTAGATGTAATAATGAGTCAAAAGGCCCAAAAAATTCAAAACAGATCAAGACTTAAAGATGATTAGATAAATTAGGTAGCATAACCCCTTAAATCAAATCCAATTATTTATGACACAAAATTACCTGTAGTCACAAAGACATAAATGTACTGATGTCTGACTGCAATTCATTATGTAAATTAAAACGGTAATAATTGCTCTTCATTTATCTCTCATTTCTATTTCAAATTATGTTACGACGTAATGCTTAGGAATATATGTCAGTTCATCAAGACATAATCATACACTATGAAAGTTCA
This sequence comes from Argopecten irradians, assembly GCF_041381155.1. Classification (NCBI taxonomy): domain Eukaryota; kingdom Metazoa; phylum Mollusca; class Bivalvia; order Pectinida; family Pectinidae; genus Argopecten; species Argopecten irradians. The sequence goes on along the minus strand of NC_091137.1, from coordinate 44,919,231 downwards.
ATGTGTATTGCTAATGCTGCAGTGGCGTTGAGGGAAACGATAATTAAATTTTGACATGTTGGGTTACAATTTGAAATTGGATGCTGTGATTTAGTGTCGGATACAGTTGTAGATTTTACCGATAGTACTTTTTAAGTAATTTCAATTTGTATGGCAACTGCTGTCAGAATTGAAACAATTATTGAAGAGATGGGGCTGTAGAATTTGTTGATGTATCGGTTTACGTTAGAGATAGCTTCCCAGAACCAATTTGGCCAAGACTATCGATACTTTTGAGAGATAAGGGGGAATCATTTGGGTGCTTTTGTTCAGGGTTTATCTGGTCAAATGTTTGAGGTTTACATAATTAGCTTCCAGAAGGATTCGGGTGTATTTTTGTGTGTTAATCTCGATCTGACGTTCACAATGACGTGGCAGCAAAGCGAGTGCATCTAGTCCACATCTGTTTGTTGTATATACGAGAGAAAAAAAACGTTAATTACCAACTGTTTTCGGTTCTTCGACTCTGTGGTTACCTAACTCTGCTAGGAGAACTCAGCTTTAATTCTCTGTCTTTACCTTCCAGCAAAGTCTTGGAAAACACCTGTTAGATTATCATTTTCTGATCTTCAAGTCTTGGGTACTCAAGATAAGATGTTCCATAACTCTTAATGACTTTATTATTCCAAGGGTCTGAATGTATTAAGTGTTCACACTTATATGATGTGCATATCATTATAAGCCTTTACTGTACCATTGTAATAAGGAAATAAAATGTTACACAAGTTGAGTTAGCTGGATTTTGAAATGCTGCAGACGTCTTATTGCTTAATTTTTACAAGATTTGATGGTAAATTAAGAATTAATGTATGTAAATAATAGGAGGATTAATGTGGTGCCAAGAGGTTTTGGCATATGCAAAATAAGCATGATTGTAATCTAACAAGGAATAAGGAAATAAGCATTCAGTCTAAGTAGGGGATGCACTTCAATCACCCCTAAAACATTATAATGGACTGTTCCAGCTTTTGAATCAGAAAGGTTCAAATGCATCTTCAGGGGTGAATGAGCTTAGCAATAAGATAGATTATTCAAATATCCAAATATACTTAAATAGTTTGGGGGGTGGGGGGTTGATGGGGGATGTAAAAGGGAGGCAACTCAACTCAAGAAAATGGAGGATTATGCAAAATATTGGCCACTTTTGGCCACATTCAATTAAGAACTTTTTCAGTGATGTACATGTTCATAATATCTCTATGACTGTCATAATTTGGTTTAAAATCTGAAAATGGCATTTATATTGTTATTTAAAAGTGTCTTTCATGAAATTGAGTAGAAAGTTTTACTCATGTATGTCCTGTCCTGTCCTGTTGTAGCTGTCCTCTTCTGCTCTCATAGTGACAGTGACATATTTTTGTAAATCTTAGATATATAGTTTTAATCTTAATGTGAAATAGACATTATATAATTGAAGACTTTACAATGATAGAGATTGTACAAATATAGGATTGACTTATAATTACAGTCAGTCCTAATTATCAGAAAGCTCTAAGTATACAAGCATTAGTATAGTTATTGATGTAGGAATACTTTCATCTTAAATACCTGTGGTTGGCCTTCTCCTATTAGTTGTATATAAATGTAAGTGTGAGTTTATATATACCCTCATTATATTTCTCTGTATACAAGATTGTGTGGTTTTGTACATTATAGTCTGTGCTAGTGTTCATTCACATAGGTCCCTCAGCCGCAGCACCAGCACTCGGAGCTAGCTACTGTAGTTGTATTTGAATAGCCATCGGCAGGGTTGTATTCATTCACTACTGCAAACCCAGGTTTGTAAGCTTGCACAAATTTTGGACATTTTTCAAACGGATTGAGAGACCTTGGTTCCATATCACAGAACATGGAAGCTTTTCTTTCTCAGAGGAGAAAATGTAACAGATACTGTATATTTTAAATACTTTTAAATTAAAAGACGTACAAAGCTTGATACAAATTTTACGTTGCATTAGAATTGAAATTATTTACATTGTAATGTGAGACAAGTTCATTTCCACACCTACTTGAGAATTTGTAGATAAGTAATTCAGGTGGCCTGCCCATATAGAAGTCTTATTGAAATAAAAGAGTTTAAAATATATTTCTAGGCCTTACTTTACTCATTGAGGAAAAATATAAAACAGATATTGGCAATTCAGCTGAAGTGTCCAGGGTTGTCAAAGTGCTCTATTTTGGATCATAATGAAGTGGCACAATTTTATGTTGTGTTTGGGGAAAAATATTTATAAAAAGGTCCTTGTATCTAAAAGTTTAAAAAAAAGATGGACGATGAACCTACCAGGTATGTCAGTAAACTCTAATATAATTGGCCGATTCATTAAATTTAAAAAGAAGGGGGAGATAATCTAGATCTACAGCTTCTTATATAGAAACAATTGAAGAAAAATACCTTTACTTGGATACTAAAATCTAGATATCAGACATTTTCATGGAGTAGGGAACAGTATGGAAAATTCATAAGCTGTATAGAAGCTAGATCCATTTCTGTAAAAGATAGAAAAAGAAAAGAAAAAGAAAAGAAAACCGATGATTGGGCATTTAGCCAGCTCGGTAAGAAATGTACCATTTGGTTTACAATTGTATCAGAAACGTGTACACAGCTTCAGATCTTCTCTTCCCTGTAATAACAAACACGGTGGGAATCTCAGCCACTAATACATCTCCGCTGCACCTGGAATAATAACGTTTTATTTACTATAGAGATTTTTTATCAGCCTCGTCTTGTTACGGTTCTGTGTTTTGTAGTAGGGTTTGTGTTTCTTCTGTTTGTACCCATAGTGGTACATACCTATACAGGTATACTTATCCTCGACTTGATCTGAGGACTGACATCCTCTAAGACTCTCTGAGCCAATCACCTATTTACATTGATTAACTGACCCTAGGTCCCTTGTGTCTGCAGGTCTCACTATATAATCTTAGCTTAGCTTGTATGACCCAGTCTAGTCCAAAGGACTTTAAGATCTCATTTTCTGGAGTCTTGACCATGCCATGTCCAAGTCTTGTTTCAGGACTTTTAAGCTGGCTACAACTCCTTTTTCATGGTCCTAACCATGCCAATTAATGTTCAAGTCTTGTTCCAGGACATTTACGAACTCATTTTTTATGCTCTTGACGATACTTGTATGACCCAGTCTTGTCCCAGAGTTTTAAGGGACTCATTGTTCATGTTTTTGTCTAAAAATATATCCTACTTTAGTCCCATAGTTTTGATGTATTGTCCATGGTTTTGACCAAGCAAGTATCATGATCCAATATTGCACCAGGGCTTTTAAGGTCTGATTTTCCGTGGTTTCAACTATTAATATCTAGGTAATATATTCATATTGTCATTTTCTGAACTGATAATACTGTACTCAAACGCTGCACAGGGGTCATGCATATTCATAAATATTGCTAAATCAAAAAGTTTTCCATCATGGAATAACTTAATTTCACTTTTTTTGAAGAAGAATAAACCCAAGGAGATATACTTTCTCGGTTCGCAAGAAGATAGAATTACTGAAGCCAGCTTAGCCTCCATTTCTGGGCTATTTACACACTAAGTAATCTTATAACTTAATATGTTGACAGTTTAATACATGTACAAGGTTATATGCGATACTAAACCTTCGCATGGCCTCTGTAGGATTCGTTAATCACCACACCTTTCCAGTGTACAGGTGAGACCCAATGACATTAAAGGGTCGTTACCATTCCCCTTCTCTAGATAATATCACACCTACCAGCTAGGTTACACTTCTTCCAATAGAAGTGGAGCATGGAGAAAATTTTCACAGATTATTGCGAATCTTTCATTTTCTGAGATGACTTATTTTCAAGATTCGTCCTCCAAAGATTCTCATGTGAAAGTTCAATGAGTTGTAAAGTGATATATAAGAATTCTCGGCCAACTTAATTGCTGCTATTGCAGATTATAAGAAAAGCTCAAATCTCCAGAGTATATATAGATCTAGCTTAAATCTCCAAAGATTAGAGCTCACAACTCCAGAGAATAGAAAGCTCATATCTCCAGAGCATAGAGAGAGCTCAAAACTCAAGAGCACAGAGAGAGTTCTGAGCATAAATAGGGCTCAAGTCTCCAGAACATAGAGAGAGCTCACAACTCAAGAGCACAGAGAGAGTTCTGAGCATAAATAGGGCTCAAGTCTCCAGAGCATAGAGAGAGCTCACAACTCAAGAGCACAGAGAGAGTTCTGAGCATAAATAGGGCTCAAGTCTCCAGAGCATAGAGAGAGCTCACAACTCAAGAGCACAGAGAGAGTTCTGAGCATAAAAAGGGCTCAAGTCTCCAGAACATAGAGAGAGCTCACAACTCAAGAGCACAGAGAGAGTTCTGAGCATAAATAGGGCTCAAGTCTCCAGAACATAGAGAGAGCTCACAACTCAAGAGCACAGAGAGAGTTCTGAACATAAAAAGGGCTCAAGTCTCCGGAACATAGAGAGAGCTCACAACTCAAGAGCATGCATTGAGAGAGCTTAAATATTCAGAGCATAAAGAGAGAGCTCAAATCCTCAGAGCATATAGAAAGCTCAAGACTTCAGAGCTTAGAGAAACCTCAAGCTTCCAGGAAATAGAAAATGGTTATGTCTCCAGAGCATAAAGAGAGCTTAGAGAGCTCTGAAATCTGTAGAAAGGCTATGACTTCATTATTGTGTTCTTATAGAGCTCACATTTCCTGACAGCATAGTGAACTCAAATCCCTAGAGCATGGAGAGCGACATGCCTGTTTTCTACATGCTGTGTCTGTAACATTTCAAACATAATAGGTTTATAAAGACTCATAATATTGACAGAGCAGTATTGCTCACAGCTTCTGAGAGAGGGATGACAGGTCGGGTCAAAGGTCAGGTCAATGGTCAAGTCGAGAGTGTGATGTATCTGTATCATCACCTTTCATCTTCTCTAAGCTCAATCTCAAACTTATGTTTTAAAAAGTTAATGATGTGTATAGGAAATAGACTACCCATCACCCCTACAGGTAAAGTGGAGTGTGCTATTTCAAAAAGATTGGGTAAACTCAATACATTAAAAAGGAGGTTAGATTTATTTTAATATAAAATTTCACTGATGTATCATATATGTGTGTATTTTTATTTTAAAGCAATTTTAAATGCATGTACATACTTTCAACATTTGAAATTTGATCCCTTCAATGTAACTCAATAATATAGAACTACCAAAAATAAACTTTTCATTGGTAATTTTTATTTCAAATGTGTTTAGTATTCCAGGTCATCTATACCTTAAGTGCGATAGAAAAAACAAATGAAGTTATTTAACAGTTACCATATTTGACCCAATAAATGCTGGATGGGTATCCCAATAAGCATGCCTTCTTATTAAGGCCTTAATTTCTCTGAACTCTAAAAATATAAGCTAAAAATATGAAAACTTTTTCATATTGATTCATGGCTTATTTTTTGCAATAATATGTTACAATTTACAATTGTTAAAAAAAAAATAAAACCTGTTAAGACTCTCACACATTACAACTTGAGCTGATTTCAAGTTTAAGTATTGCATTCCTTTTTGAAATGTTTGACTGGAATGTATTGTAAAGGAAAGGATTTAAGACTATTCACTGACATCACCAGATACAACAAATAACTGGGGTGCATGCTGTAGATTTATTCTAACAAGGTAGATCTATCTGGTATCTGGCCTGGTGGTCTGTGTACTAACCTCCCTAATACCTCTGTACACAGACACAACATTACATAAACCCTGACTTCGGGGTAGCCTCGCCGATCTGGGGCATCGCCGCGTTTTATTGAACTATAATTCACAAACGTTAAAGGTTTCTGTTCACATACCTTTTCTATACCCTCAATAAGTCATCAGTGTCTCGGTAGATCTGCAAACAGACTGCTCAAATAGACCTGATAGGAAACCCAAATATTGCTTTTGTGGAATTTATTTTTGATTGGTCAGTAAGGGGAAATGATTTAGCTCGTTGACTGGGACGACTGTTTATGTAAATAATGGATATAACTTTCATTACAATCGGTGTGTGGTATTATGTAGGTCCTAATCATTTTCTCACTGGTAACTATGGCAGTTTGTTTTGTACTGACAGACATTGTCAATTTCTGTTTGTCAATTTCTGTTTCTATTTTAAACTGGGTGTTATCTCTATCAATTGGTCCCCCAACCCTAGTTGCTTTTAATTTCATTGCCCATTGAAAAAGACATTGAACTCTGCTGATTCAAAAGCTGGAATAATTCATTAGAAATTTTCAGGGGTGAATGAAATAATTTGTAAATCATTTGTTGTTGTTAAGATTTGTTTTGAATTCATATGGTTTATGATGGATATAACGGGTAATAGCTATAATAATAGGGAGCTGGGGTTAGTATACACTTATTTTGTAACATGTTCTAGATAGGAAGGGAATTTTACATTTCTTTTGGGCTAATCTGTATTATGTTTGGACCTAATTAATTATGAAAACTATGTATAACAATATAAGGCAAATGGGAGATCCCTGCAGCCTTCCTATAGGAAAAATATATTTGTACATGAATATGGGTTTACATTAGTGTTTTTTTCCACTTATAGGTAAATTAATTTCTTAAATTTGACCTAAACTTGATTTAGGCTAGCAAGGCTTTCATATTGTTTGTTTACAAATGTCCCATGTCTATAGCATTCTGAGTTATGAGTCCAGCGCAGCTATTAGACTATTTACCCATAAACTGATATAAATAAATTCCGAACTGTAATAAACATGTGTGGGCTTAATATCACACAATTAAACATTGTCTGGCAGAAATGATACAATATAAAAATTATTTTTCACAGAGAATGTTTGTCTGTGTATAAAAATATAGCTGCAAATAGTAGTTTTGATGGTAGTATTATGTTTCGTATCAGGAATAAAAAATTAGATTATTCTTCTAAAATAACGTCAATGTTTTTGTCTTGTGACTTCAAAAAGATATGAAACAAATAATTACCTGAGGTTAATTGAATAAATAAAATGACCCACATTTATGTGTAGTCAGGGTGTGGATGCCATTCTGACATATGAATGGGTCTTATTCGGATTGTTCCTGTATTAGGACATCAGTCGCGTAATTATCCGATTGCATGCTGTTTACCTGTGTATATTTATTTGTGATCATTTAACGGACAAAGGCTTTAATTCATGAAAATGTAACTACAATTGTGTTACATTAGTGTCAAAGCCACAAAGACCCAACTTTTAAATTCAATCTCTTTTTAATTGTATAAATTTTTTATTTTGTTCCTGTTACATTCAATCTAAGGGTGTCCAAAACAATCATGAAGGAACTTGATCACAATGCTCTGTTTTGTGGTTTGTTTTTAGGAATGAATAGAAGTAGTATTTTAGTAATCATCTAATTAAATAATTACCAATCTTAAATAATATTCCCATGATGAATTATAAACAACAAATACAATTTTGAATTGATTTGTAACAGGTAATAAAATTAATTATAGACAAATGTTATTAACAATATCAGAACTGTTCCTTTAAAAATGTATATCACTTTGAAATACATTTGCAAAGGTCAAGGATGTTTAAGTTCGTTAGTGAAATGAATATTAACATAACAGATATTTTTGGGAAATGTTTAATGTTACTCAAAAAAACTATTCAAATGCATTATGGGTTATGTTTTAAGAAATAAAAAAATACTGATAATGAAGAAGAAAAGGTAGATAAATGACTAATAATTTAACATTTCACTAGATATTAAGGGAAGATAAGCAGAAAAATGAGACATTTTATCATAACCATAGCTGATGCCATGTGACCATCAACATTTACTCCTAAAATATAAAAAAAACTTAAATATTTTTTTTATTAAAACCACCCATAGTAGGTCATCTTTAAAGTTCAATTGTACTTTTAATGTATTTGAATATTTTAATAGATCTACAAACAATGACTATAAGTGTATCTATTTCAGCCGTTGTAAACATTCCGGAGGACGCAGTGTATCGATGACGGCGTTGGGTGTCATACGTCAGTGTATCTATTTCAGACCACATGTCAGGTTTCTTAATTGTCAATAAATACCTGTCTCATCTCCACAGGTGTGATCTGTGTCTCCGTTAGACCGCTGTACCTTAACGGTCTCTTTAAAACATCAATTAACATACCTGTACGTGGTACAAATCCTATAAACACATTAAAACTTAACGGATTTTCATGGAATTTTAATGGAATTTCAATCAAATAGTTCAGTTCTTTCCTTTGATCTTTCAGCGTTTCTTTGTCTCCAACTGAATTTGTTTGCTGTAAAGAAAAAAAGGAAGAAAACATAAATGACATAAAGCAGAAGCACTTCAGTGAATATACATACTTAACACAGACCAAATATACAATACAGTGGTGTCAGTTTCACAGACAGATCTTGTATCAATATTGATTTAAAGTGTAATATCAAGTAATCTTCAAATATGTATAAATAGTGGACTGTGGGAAGCCTTAAATGAGACTGATTAATAGCAGGCAAAAAAGAGAGTGATTATCAAACATCGGGAGAGCTGGTAGGCTTTGATCAAAGGGTTTGCCCTCATAGTGATAGTCACTGACCATTCAATCTCATCCCCTCATTAACGGGTAGGTAGAATTGTGGGAGTGGTCAGCAGAGATAGATTGACCAGATACTGTGTCCCAGTGGTCAGTTTCAAAGCTAACTTTGGCCTCAGGTGGCCATAATTCTTCACAATTAACACCAAAAAAAAATTACAGGACATTTTAGAACAGTCATTGCCTGTGACCCTGTGAGTGTAAGATAGGATGTATGTTGGCTATGACTCGGTTTTAAGAATTCTGTTAATCTTTTCTTAATAGCCCAGATTAAATTTGTGTTAATCTGTTATGGCTGCCGTCAAAACACCCGCCTGTCATTATAAGATGTAAATATTGATATCTTCGGTTTCTCACAGACGTCTGGTAGACACAAGGACTGCTGTTTTAGAAGGATTATAGACGTGATACCATGTCATTTTCTGGAGTGATGTTGTATGTACATTTATGTAATTTGCCATAATTCTCAAACGTTAAAAGGCATGATCAACAGACAATCTAGATACACAAATGCAAAGTTACTCACTTACAAAATTGTAACATTAAATATGGCAGAAAGCCACGTATAGATGGTTATTTTTCGCAGGCAGGATAAGTTTGCAGTACATTGCTATGATCGAAAAAAAATTGAAATGAATTGATGGAGAAAAACCCCTGATCAGCGGTCAGTACCTGGCAACTGCCCCACAAGGGATTTGAACTCGTGACCCAGAGGTGGAAGGCTTGTAGTGATGTCGTGAAATCTTAACCACTCGGCTACGACTATCCCACCAATTAGTAGACATCCTTTCTACCTCTCTCCTCGTATGCAGTATATAGACATTGCCTGGTTAAGGTTAGTGGCCACGGGTGGATGTACCAGGATGTTTTTGGTTCATAGTGTGGTTTATATATAAGATAGATATTGTCTGGGCATGGTTGGTGGCCGTGGGTAGATCTACCCTGATGTCTGTTGGTGGTGTGGTGTACACAGTATAGATATTCTGTGGGCATGGTTGGTGGCCGTGGGTAGATCTACCCTGATGTCTTTGGTAGGTGATGTGGTGTACACAGTATAGATATTCTGTGGGCATTGTTGGTGGCTGCGGGTAGATCTACCTAGATGTTTTTGGTTAGTGGTGTGGTGTACACAGTATAGATATTCTGTGGGCATGGTTGGTGGCCGTGGGTAGATCTACCCTGATGTCTGTTGGTGGTGTGGTGTACACAGTATAGATATTCTGTGGGCATGGTTGGTGGCCGTGGGTAGATCTACCCTGATGTCTTTGGTAGGTGATGTGGTGTACACAGTATAGATATTCTGTGGGCATTGTTGGTGGCTGCGGGTAGATCTACCTAGATGTTTTTGGTTAGTGGTGTGGTGTACACAGTATAGATATTCTGTGGGCATGGTTGTGGCGGCGGGTAGATCTACCCTGATGTTTTTGGTTGGTAGTGTGGTGTACACAGTATAGATATTCTGTGGGCATGGTTGGTGGTTGTGGGTGGATCGATCTACCTAGATGTTTTTGGTTAGTGGTGTGGTGTACACAGTATAGATATTCTGTGGGCATGGTTGTGGCGGTGGGAAGATGTAGTCTAACTGATGTCTTTGGTTCAGGTTGTGTAATATATATATAGTACAGATATTCTCTGGGCATGGTTGGTGGCCACGGGTGCACCCTGATGTCTTTCTTTGGTGTCGTGGCATAACTCTGATGTCCCCGAGATAGTAGTGTTGGTACAATGTCGTAACAGCTCTGCAATCTGCAGTACTTATCACACCAGGGAGGGAGTACCTGTGTGTAATAAATCTGAGGACAATGATAATGGGATTAGCGACCTGGTGTTATACCAGGGCTATCACTACAAAGATAGATGTTATCACCGAAAACTTTCTCTCAAGTACTGGAGAACACAACATGGCAGGGCTTGTTAGGCCAAAACATATAAACATGTGGTTCAGAAATACCCACCAACTAGGTTTGATTCTGGAATCTTCTCTTGGTTATATAAAGAGTCATATTTAAAAAAAACAGAGATGTGTTCAAAAAGACATTGACACAAACGAAAAAATATTGAAATTCAGGATTTTCTGTTTAAGATACAGATAAATAAATTTGCTTCAAAAATTGACAAATTTGAAACGTGAAGCAGTATTTCCATAAGTTTGGCCTTAGGGAATGTTTGAGACTAATTTGATTAGAGAAGTAAAACACTATCAGATTGTAGAGATAGTATTGGGGGTGTTGTCTTTCTGTAAGGCCACTGGTGCTATCAGGATCCTTACAGCAATCTGCCCTCCAAATCACCAGATCAGCTGGCAGTTTTTTTCTCCGGCAGATATCACTGCAAGTCAGATTTGTTGTGTTGTTCATGTCAAGATGAAATTTGAACCAATGTTTGGATTAAGATAAAGAATTTCTGTGTTTGTGATTAAAATCAAATCAAAGTACAACTGTAAACAATCCATTGGCAAGGTAGCTGTCCCATATTGGCTTCAAACTATTAGTCGACCCAGATGTGGGTATCTGGGTCGATTTAGTAATAAGATGATGGACACCTTAACCAATCAGCCACCATGGCCCTCACTAAGTATGGAAGCTTGATAATTTCAATAATGCTTCTAAATAGTTCTCTTTGTAGAAGTTTTTGAAATAGCAGACAGGCTTAGTTCATGTTAATTTTATACTTGTACAACTGGTCGGCTGAATCTTCTAGTACACAAAACACCTGTCTTAATGACCACCTCTGTATAAAGACCACCTGTTTAATAAGACCACTCTCTCAGGGTCCCAAATGTTCGCTTTCAACACAATTTGACCTGTGTATAAAGACCACTTGGTGATATAGACCACTTGGTGATAAAAACCATCTTTTTTCGTGACCCCTGGGCAGTCTTTATTGGTTTTACTGTATTCGACTGAGAAACAAAAACAATCAAGACTAGTTTTAGTAATGTTTTTATATCTGGTGGCCAATCTCTACTGGTTCCAATACATTTGAAGGTTTTTGGAGTTTAGGTGAGAGGGTTTGGCAGGTAACCAAAGAAGATATTTAATATACAAACGATGATGATGGAATAAGGCAGCAATAAGGAATGTTATCCGTGCTAGTATTATTGAGGTATCAGATGATTCTAGGTCATCCCTTTATCAAAGGCTTACTGCATTTAAACGAGGGCATTATATATCCGACTTTTACTGTACGAGAGAAATTGTTTCTTTCAAGATCTTAATGAAAGTTTCTTTGAGAATGTAAACGTCTCTAATTTGACATCTCGCCCTGTTCTTGGCAGGTTGTATTCTGGTGTTATTGGATCAAGTTTCGGAAGTTTTTTTATTTGCATTGTAACCGCTAGTTCATAGATATATATATAGAGGGCTGGTTTTATGCAAAGTGTGCCCCCTAGTCGGCAGCTTTATGACAAGTTAGTTTTTACACACACATATTACATAAAGTCTCGTGTGTATACATAGCAGCCTGCACAATGTTATAACCATTTAATGTCTTCCTCAATCCAACACAATACACACGTAGAACATGCTTACCGTTGTCAATGTGGAAACCAGGGTCTACCAGGTTTATGAATAATAACATATGTCTTTGTTATTTGTCTGGGTACACACACAGATATAACAGCTTTAGATTCTTCCGAAGTCATAACAATTCAAAATATTTCACTCATATTTTTTCGGCCATCGCGAGAGAACATTGTAATGTTAACCAATGGGTTGTATGGTTATTGACCCATCGCGTCCCGTCCAGATTTCATTTGGAAGTTGATGCATTATTTAAGTTATATTGCTGATGATTCTGATTTTTGTATTGGCATATTTCATTGAAACATATAGGATTCTAAGTATAATTTGATTTAAGCTAGTATTGTAAGGTCAAATATCTTATAAAGCCAGATTTTAACATTACATGACCACACACAACACCCTAGCAACTCTTGCACATGTATCGTAAGAAATTTGACTGGAACAGTTATAGATATATATCGGGGTAGTCACCCTGAAATTGAAAATGCAAATTCTTGTAAGATTGTCTTTCCTCGATACTTATCAAATAAGCTGGATCGGCTTACTGTTTATTTGAAATTCAATACGTCACAGAAAGTCAGTTTTATAAGGTAAGCGTTCTCACACCGGTCATCAGACGTGTGTGTGTGGGTAACACTACCCCGCACCTATTAAGACATCTAAAGGGGCCGATATGGGACGCCTGTCTACGCCAGGGCTTGTGTCCTCCCCAATGTGTCCCGTTGTTTATTACGCTTCCCGACTCATTTTATTGTCGTTGAATGACAAAGCAACAAATATCCTTGTTTTATTTGAAAAGAATTTTTTTAGTTCTAAATGTCGATTTATTACGTCGTAAATTAGCACATACAGTTCCTGCACGGATTAGTAATTCTTCAGGTCAGATTTTCTTTAAAGTTGTTTGTGTCTTCATTCATACGACTGAATCAATAAATATAATTATTGTATAAATATCTATGTGATAAAAAATATGGAATTTGAATTAGATTGTTAATATAGTTGTAATTTGCGACAAAGAGTTGATTTTACTTGAATGAGATTGTTTCGTTGTAGTTGGCGACAAAGAGTTGATTTTAGGTTACATGATCTTACGGGGTAGTAGCTATTGGCTCGGACCAATAAGCAACAGTCTTGACCAATTTGAAGATTAATTTATTGACTTGTATTTGAACACAGGCAATATGGTAATGCAAAGGTTTTGTTTTAAAGCCTCCTTTAAAACACAAACCTCTTTGGAAGGAAAATTATATCTTGGATATAATCTTTTATTATGGGATCTTGCACCTCTTAGAAAGGTAGTCAGATAACAAATCTCTCAGGAATCAATCTTGCATCTCGGAGAGGAAATCTCTCATGATGGGGAAATGCACCTCTAATGAAAGTCTTGCAAATCAGATAGCAAATCTCTCACAAACTAATTTTGTATCTGAGTTGAAAGATCTCAGGAACTGATCTCTCAACTTGTTTACTAAAAATAACATACCTGTCATTATTTCATCTTACACCTTATTTTTTGCCAGCTCTTGATTCTAAGACATCCAGTAAGTCAAAGGTCAATACAATAGGTCAAAGTTCATATACTATCAAGATGTGATGCACCTTTTAGGTCGAATGTCAGAAAATTGATAACAGGCATAAGATTAGGCAAGTATCAAAGAAATTGGGGAAAGGTTAAGGTAATGAAATGGGGTGCTGCAATATCACAAATCCTAAAGGTCATATGAGATTAGTATATGTCAAAGGTCAAATCCATAGACAATAAGTTGTGTTTATTGTTGGAAAATATTGTTTTGCCTTCAGTGTAACTATTTTCATTCTACTATATATAGATCCCTAAAGGAAAAACTTCATGAAAATTTTTCATAATATCTCTAAAATGTCCCAAGTTTGACCTTCATGATAGAGGCCACTGGGACTGCAAGATGTTTGAAAACTCATTGACCCCTAAAATTCATAATGAATTCTTCTAACCTTTGAATTAAAAGAGTTCAAATGTGCCTTCAGGGGGGGATGAGTTAAATCACCATGATTATAATATTATATGTTTTAACAAGATACTTTTGAAGAAAGTAACTTTTTAGACTTATCATTCTTAAAGATGTTTATTTGGGCAAAGCAAATTACCCTGTACATGTATTGGGTGAAATGATATGTAAAGAACAGTGATTTAATTAGATGCTAGTTTGTGTATGGCACTGTTCAATCTCTACAATATTAGAATGGTCACTTAAGTTTTGATCTGTATGGTACTGTTCAGTCTCTACAATATTAGCATGGTCACTAAAATTTTACTTGATTATTTCCGACTCTATATAGACTTGACTGATTCTAAGTTTCAAACCAGGGGGAGATAATCTAGTAATGAAATTCAAGAAGTTTGGATTTGGTGGCCAGTCGAAGTACACTGGAAAGGATATATCATCTTAAGTGTTTCCTTGAATCTAGATCTGTGAATGAGAGTTACATTAAGTACCTGAGACATTTAAAGACCTAAGTACCAGAAATAGCTGTAGGCACGTACATTATTGTGTTGTTCACATCAAAGAAAAGTACTTTCTCTCATTTTAAGAAATATGAAGTATTCTTAATAATTAATGCCATCACTTAAAACCATTTCAAAAGCGTACACCAAGGTTTTGAATGACAAACTGATATAATTGTTAATATTACTAACAAGCTAACTTGTCAGACATTTAAAATGCTGATTGTGTCGAATAGGTCTCTAAAACATTTTCTATTACAATGGCTGGCTTGTTTGTACATCTTTAACTCATTCAACCCTGAAGACACAATTAGACTCTTCTAAGTCAAAGACTAGACCAGTCCATTATGAAATTTTAGGGGTGAATGACTCAGTTAGCTAGGTCAGAACTAAAAAAAGGGGCAGAATAGGACCAAAATTCTTATATTAAAGAAACTATGTTAAAGGTTTTTATTCTATACAACAGGCAGTTTGATGACTGCATGCGATCTAATTACTAATAACTAATTCAGAATTTATTTTCGTTTTTCCTGTTCGCAATAATTGTAAGCGGAACAGTTATGGCTGTGTACTTTGCGATTGTGACAAATTGATCGCTCTAATTTCTTGTTTGCATGGTTGATTTAAAATGCAGTGTTTCTCATTGGGCTGATTTATTCAATAAAGTCGCAGGTCACTTGAATATTTAATGAAATTTAATTAATTGTCATTGTGGGTTTTAATTAGGTGCGAGAAAGTGATCAAAATGGACTTTAAGTGCTTCTGGAGGTTTCCCTCTCCATCTGTACATATCACACGACAGAGTTCTCCGAGAGTTACATCACCGACAGGCTAGCCACTCATCAATTTCAAGCTTGACTCGTCACTTTTGAATTCATTCGGTTTTAAATGGATAGGGTTTGTTTAGAAGCTAATTCCAAATGATGAGTCAAAATTTCCAACATTCTGGATCAAATTTGGTGCATTTTAGTTGACTCAGAAGCAATAAGACCATGCAGTTAACCTTTTAATTGATAGTTGCGTCTGCTGAGTGAAACACAACATTCTGCAGAAATTCTTCATTCTGGCAAAATGTAAATTTTGCTGGTGCTTATTGTATTGCATTTTAAACATGTATGGAGAAAATGATGCAGCAAAAATTAACATTTAGAAAGACTTTAATTATTTAAAATATTTTAGTCCAATGTGAATTTGATAAAAGAAACTTGTATATATTACAAATGATATGTTGGAATTTTGATTGAAGACCTTAGATTTGAAAAAGGTAAAAAAATATCTGTCTGGAAAATCTGAACCTCCTCAAAAGATTGTTGATGTACAGCTTTTCTTGTATCATATGTTTGTATATTAAAAGTTTTTTTAAGATACGAAGAATAAAATATACATATTATATAGAATGAATGAGGCAGATACGTTGCAATATGTTCCTTTTCATTGCGAAGGTCTAGGAAAGATTCCAGCCTTATAGATATTCAGCGGCACAATTTCACCACAGTGTGCGTTTTGTCATTCGCAGACACATTCTATTTGTCATCACCCGTTTTAAGTAGGCTCGGGGCTTTATGAATATTCATCAAGGGCAAGTTCTCTAGGTCATATATACCCCAGCTTGCTTCAGTGAATGACATTCAGAAGCTGGTGATGACTTGGACTTTATATAAAATTCTCCTGTCCATTAGGGGGAATACCTATAAGGTATATATACGCTGACTGCAGGGGTGATGGTCTAGCTACTGTAACATGTGTATCACAGATCCTTATTAGTCTGTCCCCAGATGTAATCAACATCTGTCCCTCCCATCCTCTAATGAACATCTTGTTCCCACGATTGTCTCATATTTCTTAAGATCAAATACAGGTGTGTCCTCGAGCTCACGTCATATATAACCGATGTTTCTAGGTTATAAGACCTATCACATCCTCCTATTAAGTGGACCCTGAAGATTGTCATATCCATTGATATCATCATCTTCTCTTAATTAGAACAAGATTGTACATTCCTGAATAAGTTACTGATGAAATTTCATTACCATATTCGACCTAATAAGCGCCCAGGGCATTTAGAAAACTGAAAAAAATGAAAAGATTGATGCTTATTAAGACGAAATTATTGCAAAAAACAAAGTGCAAACCTATACAGTTTTGATAGTTTAAGTCTTTATTTACGTCGAGGCAATTGAAATTGAGGGATCAAATTGGAGAGGGGTGCTAACAGGGACATGGACACTTATTGGTTCTAATACGGTACTTTCTCTATAGGCTTCATCAACTATGCTGATGCATGTTACAAATAACCAGCTCATGTCATATATAATCGATGATTCTAGGTTGTAATCATATGTCAATATGTTTCTCCATCTGTAGTTTTCTTTTTTCTCAATTAACCTTGATGGAAATTATCAGAAATAATTATTTTCTTGAATAGGAATTATGTAAAAAGTCATTTAGTTTCTATGGCAACACATCAAATCATATTATGAAGTGTTGTGAGACTATCACCTTATTCCTTGGTCCTCGATACAGATAGAAGGATATATTCAAGAAACTTGAGCCGATGAGTATATAAAGATGTTTGTGTAAATGAGATAACTCTCTCTTCCTCTATCATTTTGTTGTCATCACGTTACATAGTGTAAACTTGTGTAAAATGTGTTCTGTACTCTAGAGGTGATTGTATTTTTGGACGGGTGCCATCGTCAGTAAAAAAAAAAAGTCCTATCTAAATTAGTAGTATAGTAATAGTCGTTTGGCCTTACACGCGTCCGGGTTGTAAATCTCAACTTGGAAGAAGATACATTATCGGCTTTGATTGTAAATTATAGTAATCATATTCAATATTTCATTTAGTGATTTTTTTTATAAGAATTAAAGTGATTAAGTTGTGGATTTAAATATGAATTGGTTATTTTCATGCTGGATACATCTTGTTTACATGTCATCTGTGGTAAGAGGTAAAAATATAAATATATATATATACATGAAGCCATGCATCTTGTTGCTACCTACGTTAGCTTGCGATGTAATAATTCATTCGCCACATGGAGTTGTAAAGATAACTCTAAACCATCCACAAAATATCATTCTCTATTAGATATACAGCCAGCTGTTATCTAAAGTATTTACAAGTGATATTTCCAAAATTTCGTGCTTTAACTAGAACTTGTGTAAGATGAAGCAGACAATCAGCGATACATGCAGTTTGTATCTGTGAGACAGAGCTTACATAGTGTCCCATATAAAAAAGAGAATGCACAGATACGGAAAAAAAATCAAATGATTTACGCAAATATTACTACGAATAGTCGTTGTGATTAATGGCCCAATACAAATGTCTGTTTAGGAAGGTTTAAATGCTGGTGTTGTATATTCCTTTAGAGGAGAGCGTCGATGGTGATGCAGTAGATTTTTACACTACCGGTACATTTACCCAGGCAGAAATAAAAGGAGTCAAAATAAATAATGTCATCGTGAGTGAAAAACATACTCGCATCGTCGCATATCGTTTAATATATACGAGGCATGTACGATTGTAATGCCCATCTCATGATGAAAGAAATGATAAATAGTCCTATAGTAGATCGTGCAAGATTAAACACAACTCTCGTTCGCGAGTGACAAAAGTTAGTCAACTGCACTGATGCAAGCATTCGTAAGAACCAGTTATGGATCATACATACAATTTGTGGTATAATATTGCATTTGATGTTTGTGCGGACTCAGATTCGCCGGGTGCTTTAAGGGAGGTCTTCTGAGTGCTTTAGATAATCACTATGCGGTCATCAACACACACATGCTGATGTCAGACATTTGGCTTCATTTTCAGAAAATTTATTCCTTCGTATAATTAATGCTAAAGACATGAGAATTATGAGAAATTTAGGCTTTATGAGATTGAAGATAAGTATGACTTGCCTTGGATAAGAAAGCGTTGTGTAGCTTGAATACGAATGTGATTTTGGATTTTTGGATTCATCACTGCATCTACAGGTAAGCAGACACAGGAAACCTCGTTAACTCATTCTTGTAGAAACTTAAATCACTGACCCCTGAAAATTCATAATGAACTTTATTAGTCTTTGAATTAGAAGAGTTTAAATCCATCTTAAGGGAGATGAGGGAGTTACCATGGAAACTGCCTATAGAGTGGTTTCCTTGGAAACCTGTATGTATCGGTCCTTGACCCAGGAAGGAAACTGATAAGAGGTCTATTTTATATACATATATAGATGATTTACCTGGAATATTTTACCTTTATCCTATCTAATGTCTGATATGCATATTGTGATAAGCTGACTTTGTAATTTCTTGATCTCTATTGAAATCATCACTAGACATGCAAACTATATTGAACATTCCTTTACAATCCGTGCCAAGTTGAACAGGGAGCTTGATCCTAATGCAGATTTTCACTTTCAAATTTGTTCTTTTCAAAAGAACATCTTCAGAATTCTTGGACGTATTAAGAATATATATTACATAGTTTATAGTGTTTCTACTTCATGCCTTGGCTGTATATGAAAGGATTAAAGCCGCTTGTCGTTAATCCATGTTAGATAAGATGTGTCTATAAAATCTATTTCTGTACTAAAATTGCAATTAACATACCTATAATGATATCATACCTGGGAAATGGATTTTATCTTGATTAACCTATACCAAAAAGTCACATTCAAGTTGTGAAATTAGAAATTGTTAGCCTTGATGTCTGTATACCATATCTATATCTTCAGATATATACAATTTGTTTTTAATTCTATCTTAATGAAAACCCCACAAATTAGAAAAACAAAAAAATAATAAAAATGCATGGTTCATCATGTTCCATCTACGATAATGTTCTGACAAAATCAAATATGAAGTATGTAAGCCAAATCAGTAGCGGATATCATACATACCAGGTCCTCGTTGTTCAAAAATTCATTACCATAATCACTTGATTAGTGAAATATCAATTTCTCATTTGCTGTTTAATCTGTAATTATATCTTCACAAAAATGAGTAAGTACTGGCATAGAATCTCTAGAATTTCGTAAAAGATTGTCAAGTTCGTTTGACAAGAAATTATTTTATCTAGAATTGAAAATTGTTGTTCAACTGTAATTAGCCTAATTATCTTTTGAGTTGCGAGGACTTCATTTATTTTTGGGTGTAGATCATGATGGTTGGTTCTGTGCTTTCTATCTATACATGTTGGCCTGTATTTCATGGGAAGCTGAGAAATGTCATAGTCTGCACTGTTGTGGTCTTGATCTTCTGGGAAATCTTTAATTTTATTGCTCTGTATAATAACCTATGAAGGGCCTAGCTATTAAAAGTTTTTGATGAAGAAGCCATCAGCAACTACAAAGATGTTTTGATATGACTACTTGTTGCATGTTTCCGATAAGTTTCTTAAATTTAAACCCACCAACATGATTTCTAAGTGCCCACACCTTCATCCGACATCAAAGGATTAAAATGAAAGTGGAATACTTAATAAGTTGAAAAGATTTTCACCTTGTTGAAAATCAACTATTCAACCTGCAATTCCGGTATAAAGGCCATGTATTATATTATACTCAAAAATGCACCCAAGGTTATGAGATTATGCACTCAAGTATAATACTTATAAGATGAATGCTATAATGTTGTCTTTTTCATTGCAGCTTGAGAAAAATTCTATGAAACCTAATTTCTGCTCAGGTTATTGGATTAAGAGTAGAATTTATTAAACAAAGATGTTTTTCTCTATGTGTTTTTCCCTTGCGCTAATATGGTATACAGGTCATATAAGTACCTTTTATAGAAAGTAATAACGTTACGGTGCAGTTTTGATCCTATGGAAGCCATATAAGGTTGAATGAAAGTGCCAGTAAGGCTTTATACCCTCTACTAGTACATTACAATGGTATAGTTGTACTTTAAAAGTTGTGTATTTGGTGTACATTGCACCCATCGCTACTTGACTGACCATTTCATGGCTCGGTAGAAATCAAGCACCATTTCTAATCTCATAAGTATTATATAACCATGAATAGTCGTGTTGATTTTATCGGTGAGAAGCGAATTGAGTAGTTCACTCGCAGCTTTAATCCACAAAGGTATTTAGACTTATAAAAAGTACTCTCAGATTTCTTATCACAGGGGTTTTGGAGAATTAAGCTTTTCGGTTTTTTTTTTTGCTTTTGTATAATAAGTATATAAGTTTTGAACAAGTGTTCTGATGAAGTAAGTAAGAAAGGAAGAAGATTAGAAAAAAAGAGAGAAAGAAAGAAAGAAGAAAGAAAGAAAGAAAGAAAGAAAGGAAGACAATAGGATATAATTCAATATTTGTGTTCTGTTATTTCTTTTTTGTTTTCTTTTCTGCCTAATTATGTAATCAATTAAGATGTCCTGACATTGCCACAAGCCTGGTCCACCTCAGAATTATGATTCAAATCCCATGTGGGGCATTTGCCACTGGTACTGACCAGCCATACTGACCGCTGGTCGCTGTTTTTTCTCTGGGTATTTCGGCTTAAATTTCCTCGTCCATCTAAACCTGGCATGTCCTTGAATGACCTTGGCTGTTAATAGGATTTTAAACTTATCAAACCAAATTATGTAGAATTTTTCAATCAAATTGTGAACTTGAACAAATGGTACTTTATTAGGACTATAAGTTTACTTAATCCATTGACCCCTGGAAATTCACAATGAACTCATCTACCCTTTGAATTAGGAAAGTTCAAATGTATCTTCAGGGGTGAATGAGCTAATAAACCTGTCGGTATTATTGACCTTAATGAGATAAGTCATTGTACTTAGATATACCTGTAAAATAATGCAGGAAATTTACCTGTTTTAACGAAAAAAGTGAAACTGATGCCAAAATCTGTTAATTCATGTAAAATACTTCATAAAAAACCTGTATGAAAAACACTGAAATAACACAACCACTTCATCATACATGCATCAAACGTGGGTCTGTTTCAAATTATCAATGTATGGGTTGCTCTGTTATGGGAAAATTAATTAGATGAAGAGAAATTATAAAAATTACCTAGACATGAAGTTGTGGTTATGATGCACGCACTCACAGCTGTTGGTCTTTGTAGGCTAGACAGTGGGCACAATGTATCTTAGCATGTGGAATGCGTTAGGTACCATCTGGAACCTCGAGATTTACATCATTCATAATATAAGAGGATTTTTAATGCTTTATATAAATCAACGCAAAACCATGCTCGAAAACATGCATATTCCACATGCTGACTTTCGCGTGTTGTCCGTCAGAGAAAGAATGTTTTTTAAAATTCTTCAGTACCTCTGTCTGCCCTCATCGCACTATCA
The DNA here is from genome assembly GCF_041381155.1 of Argopecten irradians. Taxonomy (NCBI): domain Eukaryota; kingdom Metazoa; phylum Mollusca; class Bivalvia; order Pectinida; family Pectinidae; genus Argopecten; species Argopecten irradians. The sequence goes on along the minus strand of NC_091137.1, from coordinate 44,897,301 downwards.
ATTTGGCATTGAATAAATCACCACAATGTGGCTCTTTTTGAAATGTGTATTGGAAAGTCATGTTTTAAATATTTCTGTTTTCCACAAATATTTCAATATGTTTTTTCATAGCTCGTTTCTGTAATTGAAATTTTAATTGATGCTTAAGATAAATAATTCTGCTTTTTCCGAATATCTGGTATTTGTGATATACAGGTTTGTCTTTATTTGTGGATCGGCCATAAAACTAAAATAAACAAAGCCTTTATTTATATCGGAATTCAGTTTCTTTATAGTAAACACTTTAAACTTAAGACAATGTCATGATACATAGATACATTCAAATACATACAATTTACATATTATCTTTTGCTATAAATAAAACAACTTATTTTCTTATGTCGGATTCCTGCCGGAGTAATATTTAACATTGCTAGAGTTTTTGTCCTTTATCTTAAAAACCTGCATGTGTTTGCATTCAACGTGACATGTTTTAAATAAGAAATGTCGAGAAGTGTCAAGATAATGTACATGTGTCTCATGAATCAACCCTCATGTATACACCAACTGTATTTATAGCAGGTTCTGCATGTTCTTATGTAAGAAAAACCACTAAATATACCTGTTTATATTTTCACACCAAGTGCTTTGTCTTGTTGATATTTTGACAGTTCAAAAGAACATGTAACAAATGTTTAAGGTGTAATTGATATCTGTTGAAATTTGCCTGACTTTGTAAGTGTATGTTTATACAAATTGTTTGCCTTATTTTGGATAATATATAGGGGAGATAATCAACATCTAAAGCCTTACAATCAATGAATCCACTTGAAGGGGAGATAACCAGTCTTACCATTACTATGTTCATTTGAAGGGGAGATAACTAGCCTTACAGTTACTGTGTCCATTTGAAGGGGAGATAAATTTCCTTACAGTTACTGTGTCCATTTGAAGGGGAGATAACCAGCCATACAGTTACTGTGTCCATTTGAAGGGGAGATAACCAGCCATACAGTTACTGTGTCCATTTGAAGGGGAGATAACTAGCCATACAGTTACTGTGTCCATTTGAAGGGGAGATAACCAGCCATACAGTTACTGTGTCCATTTGAAGGGGAGATAACCAGCCATACAGTTACTGTGTTCATTTGAAGGGGAGATAACCAGCCATACTGTTACTGTGTCCATTTGAAGGGGAGATAACCAGCCATACTGTTACTGTGTCCATTTGAAGGGGAGATAACTAGTCATACAGTTACTGTGTTCATTTGAAGGGGAGATAACCAGCCATACTGTTACTGTGTTCATTTGAAGGGGAGGTAAGCAGCCCTAGAGTTACTGTGTTCATTTGAAGGGGAGATAACTAGCCATACAGTTCCTGTGTCCATTTGAAGGGAATATAACTAGCCTTACAGTTACTGTGTCCATTTGAAGGGGAGGTAACCAACATATGTAGCCATATACTGGTACAGAGCATATTCGATCACTGACTAATGACCATGGTCATGTTGTTCTGTTTATTGAGATTACACATGCGTGCAAGCAACAACCAATCACTGCCATGTTTCAAAAAATGATGCATGCGCAAAAGAAGTCTAGTTACCGTGGAAGGACTATAGAAAATCTGTGGTTGAGATCTAGTCAGTAAGACACGTGCATTAAAATTTCTTGTTTCTGTGCACATGCGCACATGTAACTTTGATTTTGATCACACTTTAGCTTCACTATGATCACTATAACTTATGGTTGGACTAGCCCACAGTTAATTTGTTCATTTTAAGGGGAGATAACCAATATACTTTAGCCTAACAGTTGGTGTCGGGTCCCAATCCTTTAATTAATGTTCTATGTAATTCATGTTTTAGGTCCATTAATATTTTCTGGCACCTTTGGCTTTTCTGTAAAATTATCAACATTAAATGTGTGGAAATAATCACTAATTTGACATGCATGTTAAACCTTACAACCGACCACCAAACCACCTGTGGTGTACCTGTTGTCGTTATAAACACCTCATTAACAGGTGGGCTTGTCAGAGGCCAGGTATGTTGTGACCTCCGACCTCCATGAAACAATTTTTTTTGTCAAATATCATGTCACACTGGTTTTTTACAAACCTCAAATAACTAGTTCAGCCAATCACTTGTTTATGCCCGAATGCATTTGCTTGTCAAGCACGCTTATTCGCTTCGTCAAAATCAATTAACACGCATGTAATATTTACCCGAAGTGGTGTAGAATTTCAAGGGTATTGTGGCTACGTTTAGGAAAAGAATGCTAATGACTTACATAGCTAGATGTATGTTATATTAAACCTATTGTTATGTATGCTATGGGATCAAATGATGTTGTATAGCAAAAAAAATGCTGAATGTCGAAGTCTGAAGGGGTTTCAAATTGAAATATTTCAAGAGAAATATACGGTTTATTAAAACTTAAATTACTTTATTTGTCAATATCAGAAGTCTGTGTTTAGGATTTAAATGGTCTTAAATAGTTGCCCGTAGGGAAAATACATTTATTGTGAAAACATTCAATATTCATTGTGTAAAATGGTCTTTGATTTTTCAGTATGTTCTGAAATATAATATTAGAATGAACACTCTGTCTTTTATCAAACGTAATAATTGAATGATTTTGATTTAATGGTTTAATGCATTTTGTCGTGTGAATTCCTGATGATTTTAGAGTATATAGCCGTCGGGAATCATACATAATATAGTTTATTTAATTTGCCCTGCATCCTATAAACACAGAGTCATTTTGGTTAAGGAGATAAAGGAAAACCAGAGTACCATGAAGAAAAATCACAGACCTATTTTCATTATCTGCACATGAAGAATATTGGTTTGGTTTTGAATTCACAATCCTGAAATTGAGGACAAGTGACAATATGTCTGAACATTTTTCCTGTACACAATGATTAGACAAACTTGGATAAAACGTAGATTTTAGAGAATGGAATATCGCGAAAACAGCTAGAAACCTGACCTATTTAAAATTGTTTTAGTTGCAGTGGTGAAGAATATTTATGCTTTATTCTGAAATCTTGTGCATGACCGTCTATGAAATGGCATAGATTTCAAGATAGTGAATGTAATGAACTGAAAATGTGGATAATGATAAATTTATTTTTTATGAAATGACTCGCTAACGAGATGATCCAATCAGTATTAGGTATGATAAATGAGGCCCAACTGTTCCAACGTTATTTAAAAAGCCGTCAGCAAGTCTTCATCCGAGGTCGGCATTAACGTTACGAGTAATAAAATCAGAAATCGGAACCTATTGTTCTGTTGTAAGTTTAAAAGTAGGTAATAAATCTGCTACATCTATATACATGACACCACTACAAAACCATTGACAAAAATCGATAAAAATCTTTGCATGGGAAAATTTGTAACTTAATCTTTGTAAAAGTTTGAATAACTGTGAGAAAATTATAACGATAAATTACGTATAATTAGGCTTCATTAAGGTAACCTGTACTTATATGACTCGAAAAAATTTACGATAAAATCGTGGATGGGCACTTATAGACACTAGTATTTTATGTTGTATGCTTTACCAGGACAACAATAAACCATTAGGCCTATCAAGTGTCCGTTAAAGCGATTTATTCTGAAATTACAAAACAAGTTATACAGGAAATTGAGTAAATCGGTAACATTCTTTTGTACGGAGAAAAAAAAAGGCATTTTTTTTCAAGCATGATTTGTCAAAGCTGTCCTGATTATTTCCCCTAGTTGTGTTCTAATTAAAGTGATTTATCATGCCCAACAGGGTTTTTTTAATGTCGGAGCGTTGTCGTTCTACACATTCCATAACTGTTGTTGTAAATAAAATTATCATAAAAATACATGTATTAGTAATGTGGTTGTGTGTTGTTTCTCAAGAAAATTTCATTTAAGGATCATCCTTATTGAAAAATTTTTGTTAATAAAATTTGTCATAAAATTTCATTCTGATATTGTATAATTTAGACAGCAATATTTCATACTATTAGGTCAATGCTTTATTTTGTGTTTTGGATGGACAAATAATACTGGCATATTTAAATCTTTTTACTAGAAATCCATTTAAATTTTTTTTTTTAAATTTGATAATCAAATTTACATTACTGGTATATTAATATTAGATAAAACTATCCAACACAATTGAGATAAATTGAAACTTAAGAAATATTTTACCTACAAGAATGAATGCATAATGATATAATATCTTCATACAAGTGTGCCGCAGCCATTTCAGAGGAATTTTTTAAAATTTGATAGCCAATATTACATTACCCCTATATATCGATATTAGATAAAACCGTGTGATTGAATTGGCTTGAATTGAAATTTAAGAAATATTTTACGTATGTGAATACATCAATCAATCCGTATTTACTAGAGCGGGTGGTGGGATGATTGACATGTTAAGGTGGCCGCCGTTCGCACATCTACCTGAGAGTTTACCTGGGAGCTAAGATGTTTAATTAGGCTGAACGAGACGGATCAATTTGTACAACTATGATATAAACTTGGCTATAGGATAGCCTGAAGGATCTAAGTGTACCTTACTGGTATATATATCACCCTGGCCAGATCTTGTATGATATATATACCTCAGCTTTCTTGTTACAGAAAACAAACAAACTTACAGGGTCACAAGGTATATCCCATTATAGTGAAAATAGTTATTCCTTCTAAGTGGCAGAGTGGTTAAGGTGTTTGGAATATTACCATTAGCCTTTCACCTCTGGTTGAGAGTTTGAAATGTATTTATGTGACATTTAATTGCTGTTACTGACTGTAGACTGGTGATTTTTCTCTGGGAACTCCGATGCAATGGTTCTGGATCAAGTCAATCCCTCGAGTGACCAGGTAGCTCAATTGGTAAAACACTTACACTGGTTAGTGTTCAGAGAGTCCCAGATTAAAATCCTGGTCTGGTTATGCATTTTTTGCTTCTACTATACCAGTTATGGACTTTGACTTGAACCAATAACCACAAGTCTCTAGACTGCAGATGGATGCTGAAACAGGTTTCATGTGCAATGAGTGCTAAACTTCCTGAATTACTTTTTTTGGATCGAGTCAACAACTTAGTGACCTGACACTTGTGGAGGTTCCAGCAATTTTGTTACATTATTCCTGTTTTAGCTTTACCATGGCCATTGATGCAATGTCACAGTCACAGATTCTTCCCATTAAGAATGCTTACCCCGTAAACTTAAAAAAAAAAAAATCTGCATATCACAGAATGTCCAAATACTGTGTGTGTATGCAACAGATTATTCATGAAACTTAAACTCTTCAAACTCATTTTTGACATAAGTGGTTCGATCTGTTTAGGGCTTGAGAACTTGATCATCAAGAGGTTATGGTATTAGCATCAAAGCATATTTATTCAATTTACCTACCGAAAGGGCGTTCAACTAGACCAGTTTTTAATACTTTAATAAGTACTCAAGAATTCTTTGGCCAATATATATGTTTGAGCACAGGCTTCTGATGTGTTTAGCTTTAATGATGTAAATTCTAAAATATCTAATTTTAATATCAATTAATTAAGGTTTGTTTTAATATCTTTGCCCTGGTTGGATTAAGATGATCGAGAGAGAAGAAATCGGAAGATGGCATTTCTGAATCATTTATTCATGAATCAGAATGAAATGTTGGTTTGAAACATGAACAAGCTAACTAGTCTATCAACTAAAGTTTGCTCTGTGGTCAGAAGTTTTTGTTGGTTTTACTGACCATGACAGGACTGGACATTGATAATATTGACCAATAAGGAGTTTGGTTGAAGTGTGGTCACTTTTCACCAGATGACCCTTCAGTCCAGTAATTTTGGTCAGTATACCCAGTCCCAATATTGACCGTTCAGACCGAGAGGTGACATGTATATGTTTGTCTTGCCTTTGTCCTGAAATATCTTATAGGCATGCTACATTTTTTGCTCTGTTTGATATTGGACTGTTTACATAAACATCTCTAAGGACCCATGGGTATTGTTTACCTGACAAAATCAAACGTTTGTCGAATATAATCTTTTTTGTAAAAGGAGCGAGTGGATGTAGCCTGTGCATAGTGTAAAATAAGGGGCCGCGGTGGCCGAGTGGTTAAGATGTCCCGACATAATACCACAAGCCCTCCACCTCTGGGATGCGTGTTCGAATCCCATGTGGGGCAGTTGCCAGGTACTGACCGCTGGTCGGTGGTTTTTCTCCGGGTACTCCGGCTTTCCTCCACCAACAAACCTGGCACGTCCTTACATGACCCTGGCTGTTACTAGGACGTAAAAAATAAATGAACCAAAGTGTAAAATAAGGTCTCTGTCCATCAACTGACTGAGTGTACTGTTGGCTTATCTTAGACTGTCACAATTGGAGACATGGGTTCCAATCCTGGTCAGGGTACTCAAAATATTTTTCCTGTTCTTCTACATTAGTGCCCAACTAAATAACCAATAGAAAGAGCAGATCATGCAAGTGTGGCTTATACACTGATAAGTACAATCTCTGTCATTCAGTTTGCAGAGAATACTTCTCTGACTCAATCAGTAAAGCCATGAATTTTCACATCGGAGACCTGGGTTTGATTCCTGGTCGGGGCCCTCAACAGTAATTTGTATTTCCCTTGTTCTTCATACATTTTGGGTGTACTTTTTACGTATTACATAGTATTGACTATTGGTTGGCAGTTTTTCTCTGGGTACTCCTGCGAGCCTCCACCTCCAAAATCTGTCACAGGCTTAAATGGCCCTGACCGCTTCTTAGAATGTTTATCAAACCTAACTAAACTGTCAAGCATTCTGTATAGACCCTACATATGTATTTGTTTGTACTATTCTTCATACCGCCATATGATGTATTAGATCTTCTGTCGTACATTCTCTTTTATAATGATTATCTTAAAATATCTATGATATGACTTTCGCTGTATACTCCTGTATTGATATATACCCTCCCTATATATGGTCGACCTTGGTTGTACTTCTACGAATCACCTGAAACTATAATTTAACGAGAGTCTTACAGATAGTTTTTGTCACACCTGCATGATTGATGGCAAACAAAGTATGAATCCGAAACAGGTCACCTTGACTCTGGGGTAGATTTGAAATATTCTCCCACACATAGATACGTAATATCAGCGTTTTCACTCTGTAAGTTCAATATGCTTACCGTCTGGAAGACCGGTCCCTAATTACTAGGTACCTGTGTCTGTCTCTATTCAAAGTCGGTTACACCATTACGCTTTCTCTTCCGTCATTCATCTAATTGTTTGGACGTTTTATATAGCTTTCACCTGGGGAGTTTACACCTGTTTGAGTATTGCTGAATGAAATTGAGAACAGATACACATGCCTTTTATTTAAGCGGCATCAATTTGTCTCGCTGTCTGTTATAAGGCTTGGTGGAATCTTACTACAAACAGTTACTACATGTTATTTAGATGCACATTGATTAGAAAACCAAGCTGACTGAATAGAGTTGATATACCAATGCATTGATGTACATAAAACATACAACTTTTCCATTACCAGGCTTTAGACCATAGGTTGTTTGTTTTTTCCCCAAGAACTCCACTTTTCCTTTAATTTTCTTTCTTGGCTGTTTGTTTGATATAAAAAATAATAAATCTAATTGCAGATTGGAATCAAAATAAAGAGTCTTATGATCTTTGATAGCATATACAATTAACTGCAGCTTATATAGAAGATGCTTGTTAAGAGATTTTCACGGTTTTGATATTTTGATGATATTAATTTAGCAGATACACAGGAGGTGTAGATTTTATGTTTGGAAATGAAACTTTGATATGAAGAGTTGATAATCTAGCCCTTAGAAAACTGTGTCAGAATTGATAAAGCATTTGGACAACTGTGCGACTCTTTGATTTCCATAAGGGGAGATAACTCCAAAATACCTTTTATTTATCCAATATGTACATAAGTGACTATTGTACACAAGTGATTAATCAGCTTGTGTGTTTGAAAAGAAAAAGAAATTTGAACTAGATTAGCCCTAAAAGTCATATTATTCACATTTATTATGTATTTAACCTGACTTCTGGGATATTTAAGATTTATCTACATATTATTCCACTTCATATCACTGGGCCATTGACCATATATGTCATTTGTAAACTCAGGTAATTATTACAGTGTTATGTAGACTACATTATGCCTATAATGACTGCTATCTATCATAAGTGATTATCCCTACAGCATAATGAGCTGGCACCTGTACCGTGTTGTATGAATATATGTTAGGGATCATATCCCACAGAGGGGGCTGGCACCTGTTGGATTCAGAGTGGCCCTGAATTCACACTCCCTTCCTTGGAAGCGCCTGTACATTGTTGTAGGTTATAGTTTAGCGGTCATTCCAGGGAGAGAAGGGGGCACCTGTTGGATAGAAAGTAGTACTCAATTCTTCCCTCTCTCCCCTGGGAACACCTGTACTTTGTTGTATGAATATAGGTTAGGGGCCATATCTTAGGGAGGGAGGGGGGCACCTGTTACTGTATATGTAATGTACATTATAAAGGCCTGGAACCCACAAGTTGCTCTCCTCCCCTGGGACACCTGTAGAAGTTGGGACTCTACCTCAGAGGAAGAGAGGAGGGGGAATTGAAGGGATGAAGTTTGTATTATCTACAACCCCTAGAGGATGAGGGAGAGACATTGGTAGGTTGTTACCCCAGGGGAAGGGGGCATTATCCTTATCCAGATGGAGATGTTTAGAAGTAATTATTCTTGTAAAACATAAAACAGTGGTAAGGTGGGATTAATGAGGTGTATAAACATCATACACAGGAACCTCCTTCGGTGTCTCCTCCTCAGTAGCAGGCTTATACAGGCTCTATACTGACCATTGTCCATCTAACACCTGTGTCACTTCACTGGCCTAATTAATAGCTCCTTAGGTACACCTATGTTAGATGGCCCCAATAAAGAACTCTAGTCAGACAACAAACCGAAACAATTAAGAGCTGTGTGCCTAATGAAGCTCTGTACTACACAGAGAGACACCTGTATTGTTTATGGGGGTACTGCAGAGTTTCTTAGCTAGCTCAAACTGTAACAGTGGAGAAGAAAATATTCCAACCAGATCAGTGTTTGAACCTAGAACCTATGAGCACTGGCAATGCTCTAACAGTTAATCAGCTACCTGGTCATCAATGATCGACCCAGTCCAATCGTGCAACATAGCTAGGTAAATTGGTACTGTAAACTAACTGAATTTTGCAGTGCCTTAATTTAGTGTTTTCATGGTACGAAGACTGACCACTAGGCTTAAGTTTTTGCTGATGTAAGATTATCTCCCCTTGATTTTATTGCATAGACCAAAATTATTAGCATCAGGCCCCAGTTTGGTACTTATAAGTTTTGTAGGCACTGGTGGCCAGTCTTACTGAGAGAGTAGGTCAGGGGACTGTCAATCTGTTTTACCAATTATTACAGTGTATACCTGATATACTCTAAAACTGTCATCCACATCTGCCAAATTGTGGTTGTCATTTCAAGTGTTGGAGTATTACCAATACTGAAATTGGCTCTGTTGTCTTGGTAGAGTTATTGCCCCTTTCTTTATTGTTTCTTTCTATATTAGAGACACTAGCATATGTACTCTTACATCTGTCCTATATTGTTGCCAATATTTCTCAAGCCTAGTCTGGTATGTTACAATATAAACAGAGTTATTACCCCTTTATTTACAGTTTGCCCCAATATCTGGGATGCCTAACATATGTTCTCAGCCAAAGTTTGTATATGTATATCTATACAAGCTCCTTTGTGTACAAATACATGAAGAGTTATGGCCCCTTGAGTTCTATTTTATCAAGAAGCTCTGTAACAGTATCACAGAACACTACTACATATCACAATATATACTAAATTTCTTTCTCATGTTCTTAATAAATCATTATTCGTATTTTAGGTTATCCAGATTTATGCACATTTTACCTTATAAAAGGCAGTGTACTGATGATGTAGATATCATTGGTGCCCCTGTCACATGCAACTGCTCCTCTATTGCCCTTCCATTGCTCCTCCCACCAACAACAGCGTCCCTCCCACATAAGACTGCCCCTCCCTAAGAGCAGCAGTCCTCTCACTAACAACTCTCCCTTTCAATAACTGTATTGCCCCTCCCATTGACAACATTGCCCCTCCCATTGACAACATTGCCCCTCCCACTGACAACATTGCCCCTCCCACTGACAACATTGCCCCTCCCACTGACAACATTGTCCCTCCCTAACAACAGTGCCCTTCCTACATACTGCAGTGCTCCTCCCACAAAAAAAACAGTGCTCCTCCTACAAACAACAGTGCTCCTCCCACATACAGCAGTGCTCCTTCCACATACAGCAGTGTTCCTCCAACAAACAACAGTGCTCCTCCCACATACAGCAGTGTTCCTCCCACAAACAACAGTGCCCCTCCCACAAACAACAGTGCTCCTCCCACAAACAATGTGCTCCTCCCACAAACAACAGTGCTCCTCCCACATACAGCAGTGCTCCTCCCACAAACAACTGTGCTCCGCCCACAAACAACTGTGCTTCTCCCACAAACAACTGTGCTACTCCCACAAACAACTGGCTCCTCCCACAAACAACTGTGCTCCTCCCACAAACAACAGTGCTCCTCCCACAAACAACATGTGCTCCTCCCACAAACAACTGTCTCCTCACCACAAAAACAACTGTGCTCTCCAAACAACGTGCTCCTCCCACAAACAACAGTGCTCCTCCCACAAACAACTGTGCTCCTCCCACATACAGAGCAGTGCTCCTCCCACAAACAACAGTGCTCCTCCCACAAACAACAGTGCTCCTCCCACAAACAACAGTGCTCCTCCCACAAACAACAGTGCTCCTCCCACAAACAACAGTGCTCCTCCCACAAACAACAGTGCTCCTCCCCCACAAACAACTGTGCTCCTCCCCCACAACGGCCAAACACAGTGCTCCTCCACAAAACGTGCTCCTCCACAAACAACGTGCCTCCACACAACTGTGCTCCTCCCACAAACAACATGCAAAAACAGTGCTCCTCCCAACAAACAACAACTGTGCTCCTCCACAACAATGTGCTCCTCACAAGGCAACTGTGCTCCTCCCACAACAGCAACAGTGTCCTCACAACGTGCTCCCCACAACACTGTGCTCCCACAAACAACTGTGCCCCTCTCACAAACAACTGTGCTCCATCTACAAACAACAGTGCTCCTCCCACATACAGCAGTGCCTCTCCCACTAACACCTGTGCCCTTCCCACATACAGCAGTGCTCCTCCCAAAAACAGCAATTCCCCTCCCACTAACAACTGCCCCTCCTAGTGCCCCCCACATACAGAGGACTATAGCACTGAGATGATATATAGACAAGACACCACCACCATCCTAGTAACCCGTGTCTGCACTCACTAACCTCCTGTATCAGGGATTTAACAGGTGATATCAAAACAAAATATAAAGACTTCCCTTGGAACAGTTCTAACATTGATAAGGGAGGACAACGATGGTGAGGCACTGATTCTAGATTAAAACACATTAAATATCATAAACGTGATGGTCTATACCATTTATAATCGAGATTCATTTCCAATTCTCGATTCTATCTTGGGTTTCAGTAGAAACCGATCAGATTACAGGTGTTTTTAAGAGAAGATATTGTGTTTTTTTCTTTCTCTCTCCGTTTTCATGAGTGGTGATGTATTCTGTTGATAATAGTGTCAAAAATATACAGGATTTTTTTTTTCTTTTTAATGTTATTTATCATCATTTCTCATTATAGAAACAAACTTAAGAATAAATCTTAAATTTATAATTCATTTATTTTGTAAAGTTTTCATTAGTTCAACTAAACTTCTGAATCTGAATTGATTTTCCATGAAATTCACATTAAACATATTTTTCTTTAAGACTTTTTTTCTAAGGAGCAAGAAAAACAGAGTAATTCATCAAATCTGCTAATTTACACTAAAACCCTACAATTACCTTCAGCTAATGTTTATTTTTCTCTTTGCTCAAAGTGATAAGTCATATCTTCTTCAGTGACCGAAGCCAATTTTTGCTCAGCTAATTAAAGCCTGGTTAGCTTTGAATCTCTCGCCTGTACTTGAATTCTATACTACTAATGATAGTATTTCAGCCATGAGGAACTTAGATGGCTGTCGGACAACATTATCATATGTCTGACAATTATTAATTCCATGAACTGACCCAAGTGAGAATTGAACCCTGGAGCCATCTGCGTGGGCGGCCAAAGTAACTTAATTTAATTCTTCTAGATGACCATTGGCTATTGTGTTGACCATCTGCATTTTTTTCAGGTGTGTTGGGGGTAAATTTAGTTGCTCTTAATTAAAATTTAAATATAATAAACCAGAGACAGTAAAATAATCAGACTACCTAAATTCTGAGTCATGTAAGAATTATGTAACCAGTATTCATGATTTAGAGTTCTTAAATTCTTTAAATTTGAGACGTTAAGTTAGCATTGCAGTCCAATTTTGCCAGGACATCACCAAGGTAAGGCAAGACAATGTCTTTGAAGGATTTTGATAGCTTATACATCCTTTTTAATCAGTACAATATTGGATCTATCCTACCGTTTTTCAACCATTTAAGTCTATGGGTCTTTTAAATTGCTTGAGATTCATAATTGCTTCATATTAATTAGCTCTTGCAGCAATGCAGTAAGGTACCCTGTTTTCGTGGCGTAACTGAAATTGAAGTTCAAGTAGGCTAACTCGTCCTGAAAGGACAACAAATCTAAATGGTGCCGTTTAAAAAATTTTAAAAGGTGTGCATGCTTATGTGAGCAGGACTGGACTAGCCGATCATCATCATCAGAGTATAGCTCAATCTGTAAAGAGTCTGACTATAGTATTCAGATGTTGTGGGTTTGAGCCCCGCTCTGGCCATGTGGCTACATTTCTCTCCTGTTATCATTTGTGTCTTTTGTACTGCAATGTCAGATTTGGTCATTCTTCCTTCAAAATGTTGACTATCATTGCTGACCCTAATAGTACAGACTGTAAAATTGTCCTTCAGTGTTTAATCCTTGGTTGGTCTGACCACAGGGACATTTTAACAGATCAGAATGGCATGGTCAGTATAAGTACAGACTACTGGACGTTTATGTCCAGCTCTGTCACCAATGGTCAGTGGTGGTCAGTAGGTGTTGATGTACAGCCACCCAGACCTATAAATAAAACAAATTGACCACTTGTCAGACCAATGTCCATGTCTACATACATATCTACCTACCAATTAATGTTGGTCTGTCATAGTATTTGTTTGTTTATTGTTTATTTATGTGCACATTTATTGTTTGTATATGTGCACATTCATTGTTTGTATATGTGCACTCCATAGACATATATGGTACACCCACGTGTGTTCTGATTGTGTTCCTTTACGATTAACAGTGTTGGGATATACAATGTGATATTCTAATTGAAATTATGCTAATGTGTCATCCAAATGAAGAATTTATGGAATTATTCCTTAAAGCCATTCATTAGGTGTTCTTGAAATTTTGATGGATCAAAAAATGAAAAAAATGCACTTGTTTAATGAATTAGAAATTTAATTTGAAAATACCTATGTGAAAGGTATGCATATACACACCATAGTGTTCTTGTATGATCAGAGTATGCAAATAACAAGATTAATATTTTGAAAATATTTTTGTAAAAGTTGGAAAAAGGATTGTGCATGGATTTACCTCTTTGTTACAATGGAGGATGCCAACAATTTGGATCTGATTTTATTTTCTGATTCAATCATTAAGTAAGTAGATTTTGTGTTTTTCAAATTCAATCTTTTGTATTTCGAGGGTATACTCTTTAAAAGCTGTTTGATAGTTTCATGCTATTTTAATGGACTTAATTTTCCATAATCAAATATCGTTTATGAAAAATTAATTTTATGTTACTTTCAAAATCTAATGAAAAGCTGCTCATAAGCTATATAGTTCAAAGGTCAACAGGAAACAGCTCTAGCCACACATGAACTCCATGTTGGAATATCATTAAATGAAAAATAATGTTCTTGGCTTAACAATAAATAACAGCAGGCTATCCAGATCCTAGTCAGGCAGTTTATGGTAGGAGGAGAAATATATATACAAACCTGCCTGTGATATACAACCCAACTGTCACATAAACCAGGAGATACTCTCCATGTATCACCGCATATAATGATAAGATTGTCCGGATTATGGCCAAATTTAACCGAATCACCGGTGGGAGAGGTGATGCTTTTTTATCCATTAATGGTCATTTAAACTACTGGAAGAGTAAACATGTTATTAAAAAATTCGTAAAGATTTGCTCATGTATTAAGTAGATTTATTTTGAATTAGGTTTGACCAGTGAAAAGGCAGAGGTAGGAATAAAGGGTGCTGGAATGTATAGGGAGATAATATGCTGAATCATACATAGAAATATAGCTGTCGTCAAAGTTATGCTGCATCATTCACCGTTTATACAAGACTGTGGAATCCATATAAAAACAGGGATACTATGTGTTAAGTACGAATGGACTGGTGTGTTGAATTACCTACAAGTTATATAAATATAGATATATATATACATATATAGGACCATTTCAGAATTTCTAACCATAATATTGACATTTCTTGATAGTAGCATTTTAGATTACCAACATTGCCTACATCCATTGATAAAAACAGTGACTTACAGCAGAATGATGAGGAATGTAGAGATTAGTTTATAAGTCACAATAAAAAAAAAAAAAAACAACAACCTAAATTTCATTTGTTTTTGCCCAACAAAAGTTATACCATATGTAAATAAATATAGATTATATCATTTTGAGCCTTTTGTAGACTTTTTTTTCGTTATCAGATCAACATAATTATGTATAAATCATTACCTAAATGGTGTTTCTAACCTATTTTTCATGTGAATGGTTTTCTAAAGAGTTATGTCCCCTAATGATTTTCCTATGTAAATCTATAAATGGGTAGAAGCATTGTAATTTAGATAATTTCTCACAGTTTTCTATTTTTAACAATATTTTCATTTACATATAACATTAATTTGGCTAATGGAAGAAACTCAATGACATGATAACACAATTTTTTTTATGTGATTCAAGAGTCTTTACTGCAATTTACAGATAAGATGGATTTGAATAACAAAATGTTTCCTTGATGGTGCAAAAAAAAAAAAAAATGCAAATTTAATAATTTGCATAGAATAATTTGCATAGAATTTGATTAATAAAATTCTACAAAACAGAAAAAGGTAGAATTTACGTTTTCTTTAGCAGATTGTATCATTAAAATTGATCATTTTAACTCTTTCAGACAAGATTTATTGCTTCAATATGCTAAAATGTTTATTCCGAATTTGCATATTACAGAGTTTTCTGCACTTGCGGGGAGGTATTGATTGTGACGTCATGTGCTTGAGAGCGTAACGTCATACGTTTCAGAGAAAAGGACATGAATTGCGCTCACAACATAATGACGTAACAATCGATACCTAGCTGCAAGGGAGCTAACTCTGTGATATGCAAAGACGGAATATATCAAAGTTCAGAAAATTCAATTTTTGTAGCAAAATTTCAATAAATTTCTGTTTTGTAATTCAGTCATTTTTATGACATATTCCTCGATTGAAGAGTAGTTTCATGTGATAAAAGCTGACATTTTTGTTTTCTTAAGCTTCACCAAGAAATTTACCAGAGGAATGAATGTCGATTTAGTTATTTTGCAAAATCTTGTATAGTTGGCAGTGGTCTTTCTTTCACATACAGGCATGGAACTTTTGGTTACCAATTTATTTATTATGTTTTAATATATAAAAACAACACCCAGAAAGTAACGGTAGTCTAGTGGAGTTTCATTACTGTCTTCGGCTTTAGAAAATATTGAAAGTCGCATTTGTTCCAGATTCTTTTACTATTTCGTTCATGTAATGAAGCTTAATATCTGTATTCAGAAATATGTCAGTGTAAGTCTTTGACACTGATCTTTTTGGCTTTAAGGAAATTCTGTGTCAAAGATAATTCAAATATTTTCTTTCATAAACCTGCCAAGGGCCTAATGTTAAAAATTGTTTAATGCTGAATTTAGTTGATTTTATCCGCTATATTATTAGAGTATCAACTAAAAGCAAGCAGCAAACATAATTCGATCAAAGAATTTTGGCCATCAGTGAATGTGTTGGAGACTGTTCAATGATGCATGACAAAGCTTTTGATTAAACCATATAACGAGTCGTCAATATACTTATGGAAAGACAAATATTTTCATACCAAGTTTAACATATTAATATCGCATATAAAAGAGGACAAAGA
This sequence comes from Argopecten irradians, assembly GCF_041381155.1. NCBI lineage: Eukaryota > Metazoa > Mollusca > Bivalvia > Pectinida > Pectinidae > Argopecten > Argopecten irradians. The sequence goes on along the minus strand of NC_091137.1, from coordinate 44,880,980 downwards.
TTTCCAAGTGTTCAAGTAGGAAATTGATTATTTTTGTGAAAATAGCACGTCTTCAACCGTGTTGATTGTTCGAACTATTTCTCTGAAGATTATGGATGAAAGGTGATCAAAATCATGTTATTGTGTGGCAGGAGTGAGTCTGTTACCACACTGTCTAAATATTGTCGGACCAGATGCAGTGACCATGAAATGACCAGATTAGGACTGGACTGACACCATTCTCTGTGGTTTAAGGTCAAAGTCTGTGTATTGGTTACCTCCAGAGTTGTCGCCCTTCTATTTGTTGTTTGACCTAACACTAGTTATTTGTTTACCTCTTTTACACCTTTCAAGTACATTTATACATTTAATTGGTTTCAGGAAGAAAACAAAAGTATCTTTTTATTCTATGTCCCAGTGGATGCCCAAGAGGTTGAAAATTTGCAAAGAGGGAGACAATTTCATTGATTTAATTATGTTATTTCTCCCTTTGAAGGATAACTATTTTATATTATCTTTTGTCAGTAAGAAGCTTGAACAGCGTCACTTCCGTATGCGTTATTATAGTGTAGATGTGCAGATAAATCTGTATAGGCATCAACAATACATTTTATCTTCAAAGTAAACTTATTCTTCCCTGAAATTTCATAATGGAATGGTCTAATCTTTGATTTAGAAGAGTCTTAATGTGTTTTTAGGAGTGAAGGAGTAAATTAGAACACTTGCATCTAAAAATGCACAATATATAATGACGTAGGTATTGGATTCTGTTTGAGGAGACCCAGAGATTTTCTCAACAATAGCAGTTCCTGTTTTCCTGTTGATTTTAATATCCCTTTCCCTTACAGTAATGTCAGATCCTGTCAAGGGAAGTTTAGTCCCTCATTAAGCTACTGCACACATCCTATTTAATCCCAAAGACTTCCTCATTCTTTATAGCATGAGTGATACAATTGGTCTGAAATGGATCCTATACTAGCCTGCCTGTCTCAGCTTAGAGATGGATCCTAACTGGGACAGCCTGCCTCCCCAACCCCCCTGGACACCCACCCCCTCCTTACTGGAATATATATACTAAATGCAATGATATCTTGGACCTCTTGTCCAATATATAACTGTGACTGAGTGAAAATACAATATTTCTAAATCTTGAACTTTAAAGAGGTAGACTGCCTCTAGCTCCTTGCAGAAATATTGGTTCTAAAAGGGCCTGCCTATGTGCCCATATTCACCTCTCTGGCCTATCTACCCATAATGGAAGCAGAAGGGGACAATCTAGCCTCTGGATCCTAGAAAAGGTTGTTGGGCTCTAAATTAATTTAGCTAACTTTTCTGATCTCATAGCTCCCAACTTCTCTAATGCTGATTCTTTCCCTGACATATACCTGTCAGAGTCACCTGGGAGTTAGGTCAAAGCAATATTTTGTAACTGAAGTGTAACTGTTTCATTTATAAGGTGTTAAACTGACAATATCAAGTGGGGATATAAGTACCCTTCTGGCACTGTGTGGACATCTAGATGCTGTTAGACAGACAAGGGTGTTATACATCTCAGGCCGGTGTCAGGTGTTGTGTAAACATGACATAACTGTAAAAATGTTAACGCTGACATGTGCTTTCAAGGTCAAGAGGGTATAAAAAAAAACTTACCTGGTGTAACTTTTAGGTAGTCTTCTGCTATTTTTACCCTTTAAATGAACAATTGCTATCAAAATGATGCCATGTAGGTAATAGACAATTTGATAATGATGGAAGGGTTGCTAGTTCATGGCAAGGGTGTTGTTTCATATTCCTGAACTTGAGGTTTAATTGACTTATAATCAGTAAGCTTAAACACCTAAATGGCAGCTCCGACTGTAGCTGATGGAAGGGTTGCTAGTTCATGGCAAGGATGTTGTTGCTTAATTCTGAACAAGATGCTTTACTCTGAAACTCAATTTATCAGTAAGCTTTAAGTACCTAAATGGCAGCTCCAACTGTAGCTGATGGAAGGGTTTCTTGTTCATAGCAATAATGTTGTTGCGTATTTCTGAACGAGTTTCTTCACTCTTAGAATTAAATAGATGGCAATAATTAGCTTTACGTACCTAAATGGCAGCCCCAACTATAGCTACCAAGGGAGTTGCAAAATAATAATTGTACTAGCGATTCAGTATCAACCTAATAATAAATAATTAATACAGTTAATATCTAGATATATTTGCTCAGGAAGAATAAATCTTTCAGTGGAAATTTTTTCAGGGGAGGTAAATCTTACAGGGGATATAAATCTTTCAGGAGAGATAAATCTTATGAAGAGAAATATCTTTCAGGGGAGATAATTCTTTGTTTGTTTGTTTTTGTTTCACAAATAAAACCGTTTTGAACAAATGTGCCTAAAATATTGTTAATTTTGATTGTTGACAGGTTCAGTGTTTAATAATAATACGGAGCTGACCGGAACTGGCCGGAGCTGACCGCATGGTGTAGGACCAGGATGCAGCGTTTGACTTTACCATCGGATTATATGTGTGTATAAGACATGTTTTTGGTGACCGCTGTTTTCCATTATGTGTGAGGCGGGGCAGTCTGTCCTGTCCAGTCTAGTAGTACTGGTCATCTTGTGTACGTCCAGGTCAGATTCTGTCCACCAACATCATGGCCAGTCCTTCCCCAGGGAGTTTGACTTCAGATACACTTCATATGAAGGTAAGTTAGCTTCATCCTGGGTTTCTTTATTTGAAAAATTTCCAGTTTGAATTCTACGTTTTCTTACATGACAAGTTAATTATGCTGAGATTTATTGCTTGTTTATAGCTGTTGGACAAAAACTTGGCTTCGTTAGAAGAAAATGAGCATCTGACTTGTATAGTTTGTTCATCTGTTCAGTTATATCTTAAGAGCAAAGAGAAAAAAAATTTGGAGATGTTTGTGCAATCACACAGGATACAAAATGAATGCAGATGGGTAAAAAAGTGGTCTTCAAGTCTTGTTTAAATGCTGCGGAGAAAAAAGTGGTCTTCAAGTCTTGTTTAAATGCTGCGGAGAGATTTGAAGGCTATGCAAAAACTGACAGAATTTTTTTTTTTTTTTTAATAGAGTTGCACCCATAAAACAAAATCACATACTCAAAGGTGTTAAGAATTCTACAAAAAAACAACTGAAAAGATTACATTGCAAAAGTTAAAAAATGTTTCCGTAAAACGAGGGGAAATACCAGCAGAAGATCTTACTGAAAGTTTCTCTAAGGGTACAATGTTTATGTGACTGTCAAAAACAGAGCACGGCTTGCCACCTTTATAGGAAATGTATTACCCCTATTTTCGGCCCTAATAATAGCATGCTTCAAACTTTAATGAGCGTAACAGGGTTGTGCTGATGATGGTTCTCGACAGGTGTAGAAATGTGTACCTCCACACTGGCATAATTAGTCCAGGCCAATACAATGTACAGGCAACACTGAGCTTTTTACCGCCATGATTTAGGGGATCGCGTCTGCTCAATGCCAAAAAGGCGAAACTTTCTTTCAAATTGATTCAGGGAGAACCTGGAACGGCTGTACAGTTAACGGCAAAGATCTATGTTTTCACAGATCTGGTAAACAGAATCAAAGCCTCAACCACAAAAGGGACATATATCTGTAGGGATTGATTTGAAAGAAGTCGGCGCTTTCCACCATCATCAGAACTGATTTACTAGCAAACTATAGATCAGATGTGTTTTATAATCTGTAGCCCCCAGTCCACCAGCCTTGCGCAGTAAATCATCTTCCATTTCTCGCAAAAAAATCTGTAAAAACATCTCGAAAAGTTTCTGTTGCTGGCCAACATAGCATAGCTCGTTGGCTTTCTACTGATAATACCAACACAGGGCTAGGTTAGCGGCTCTCAGGTGGTTGTGGTACACAGGTGCTCAAAAGTTCAAAACGGCGGCATGCACCTTTATCCGAGCTAATAAAACTTGTAAATAACATGTTTGGGCTGTCCGTCTGCCGACAAGAAAATATTTTACTGATATCAGCTGGCTAAAGGTTCAGCAAATATTTGTCCAGAAACATCAGCAGCATTTATGTTTTCCAGTATGCTTTGAACGTAGATATTTTTGAGATAGTCGCATTTTAATGATTTTGCTGCCAGAAATGTTTGCATCAAAATAAAAATTGTCCTAATTGCATTTTCTTTAGGATGTCGATATAGCACTATCTACGATTTTGTGAATTTATCATTATTCTAAGTTATTTCAAATTAACTTAAATGCATTAAAAATTGGTAGTATCACAACATTATGTTGGTAAATAAACTTTATAATTGTGTTACGTAAGACAGTTTCATCGATAGCCATCCTCTGGTACCTGAGATAGACATATACTTCTCCATGACTCATATCCATAAAAAGATTCAAACTTTTGATGTGTAGAGATTTATTATGATTGTTTATGACATCTATTTCGTCACAAAGTTCTGCGTCTTGCATCAAATTTTAATAAATATCGCTATCAGCCACATTAATAACATGTAAACGAGGGAAGAATAATGTTAATTACATAGATTAGATCTAGTTTGTCAAACACAATAATTCAGTAGAACGCTCACACTCATTTCAAGGTACGCTGAGCTGTTTATTAATTGTTTATTTACCCCTTCAGTAAACACCTGAGGGGTTTCAAAAGATGGGGGCAAGTTAAATTACTCATTTTTTTTTTATTAGAGGCAACTATATATATATATTCTAATTTTTCAAAATCATATGTGTTTTGCTGACTCGTATTTCTGTATGACAACGAAGAACTATTTAATTCATGAAACAGAATCAAGAATGACAGGTTAATATATAAGCACAACTATAAATTGATGAAAACTATACAGACTTTAATAAGGTGATAATTATGTAAGTATGGAAATACATATATACATAGCTTTAAAATTCCTTCTGTCAGAAATTTAAACCTATACAGGAATAATCACTTTTAAGTAATTTGATCTAAACTCATGATACATATCATTGTAAGTGGTTTATATTTGTTGATCTATAATACGTGTATTAAAAGATTTTTTTGCCAAATTATCGTAAAATAATTACCATGAGTGCACTATTAGGCATAAAGTTCTTGTAATATAAGTATAATAACTGTGAGTTTGCTTGAAAGGTTAAAGGTCAAAGGTTAAGGCCATTATGTGGTTAATATGATTGCCATTGAAAGCATTAATATAATCATCATATTATGAACAAAATTGTGAATAGGAAAGCAACGTTAGAAAAGAACATTTTATTACATATTAATTGGATGGTATCGTTTAGTTTGAATTGCATGATCTTTAAACTCACTTCAATGTAGCTTTACTGCTTCATTTCTTAGCTTCACTAAGTGAAGACATAAAACGCTAATAAATCAGATTGATGTAAAGACAAAATGTTGTAGGTAGTATTAATCCTTCTGGTCAATTGCTTAGCTTCTCTAATCGGTCTGTACTGCTGTGGTTTTACAAAGACTGCAGAAACAAGATTTCGATTAAGACTTGATATTCGGATGGCTGAATATTTAAGCTAGCTGTTTTGACATCCTTCCACTAGCCTGGTTTCAGCCCCTATTTAATAGCTATCCAGTTGCCAGATACATAGAATAGGTGGTGTTTTTTCTCCTGGTTATTTGGCTTTTCTAGTCCTTAATAGTCCCATTATTTATCCTTAATAATGACTAATGAAAATATACCCATTACCTATAACATCTTGAAAGACAAGATGCTTAATTATGAAGAAATTTCAAATTGTTGTGAAACATCTGATATAGTTGGCTAAATCTAATTAATTTGAAATAAATTGAGGGGCAGAGAGATTAAGTTGATTTGGATTTTCAGGGACAGAAGTGCTTACATAACCTTGAATCCAAAGGTTTTAGTGCCAAAAAGGTAATCATGATTGTATGGGGTTAGCATAGGGGTTATTCAGTCACTCCCTAAAATTTACTAATGGACTGTTCCATTAATAGATCTAAGAGAGTCCAAATGGGTCTTCAGGGGTGAAGGAGTTAATTGTCGGTTGGTCTCAGAAGTGAGTTGTGTGACAAAAACTTGATATTGACCCCGGATGTGTGTTGGTCATCATTAACATATGATGTCTATACATCTGTCACCACCGTCATCATCATCTTCCCATCAGGAGAGGGGGAGGGGGGAGGGGGATAATAGCACAGTTAAATTGTCAGTGTAATGGGGCCACAGCTCTATTATAAAACAAGTGTTTTGACAGAAGAACATGTCTAATCTTTGTCATCAGAAGACACCAAGGCAGCCATGTGTCCAAAACTCTCACTGACGTCTGCTCAAATGACCTTGTGATTAGGCGAAGGTGACCTTGGGGTCATTTGGGGAAGGGAAGATGTCTCTGTTATGTGATGGGTGTTGACATGGAGACTGTGGTCGACTGGTCAAGTGTGGTCAGTTTGTGGTCAAGGGGTTGAATAATGAGGGGTATAATGCCAATAATAACAAAACATGATCTGGCCAACCATTATCAGAAGGCTTGTATGGACCAGATGGTCAGAAGAATTTTTCATCTGAGGGAAGTTTTCTGGAGTAACATCTGAAATCGTTTGAAAGGCAAAAATTTCTTTTAATGTAAAATGGTTTGAAAAATATTAAAAAATTACTTATAGAAAGTAAAACTTCTGTTTCGCCTCATTTTGACGGGGTAATTGGATACAAGAAATAGTTTAAAGTGAAATGGTTTAGTAAAATACTGCTTCAAAAGTAAAAAAAAAAAAAAAATCACCAACAAATATAAACATAAAAAATCAATGTATTGTCCGATTTATAAACAACAAAAATGCTTAAGTGGGAGGGCCTTATTTCTGAAATATTGGCCCGTCAACTTGTTTTCTGAAGCTTGAACTAGAAGGCACATGCAAGTTCACTTAAGGATGTACGACAACCCTTACCGTCAGGTGTTTGTAAATTTAATTTTGAGCTTTGGAAATTGTTCACCTTCCATGCTGGTAGCTTATTCGCTGTGAATCCCTCATGTTGAGATTTCACACTAAGTTTTGCAATAGTGATTTGGATAACATAACACATGAAGAAAAACAGATCACGGAAATTAATTTCACCATTCCTGTGAAGGCCACAGGTTGTACCGTTATTGCCCGTATTTCTAAATTGAATTCAATCAAAGCGTCTAAATATTCTGAATTTCTGCACCAGAGCGTAGTCTCTGAGATTTAACCTTTTAATTAGAGGCCAACGTTCTCAACTTGTCTCAACAACCTAGATACCAGCAGGCCGACTAGACAATATTACCCTGTAACACAGCGGGTACCCATTCCTCATAACCCCATTATGTGGTCAAGTGCGAAATGAATTTCTCCTGGCATTGGAGAACCTAGAATATTTCCAACTGTAAAGAGATTCAAGAATTGTGATATTACTCATAAACTTTTAATAATGATTGAAAATAAAGCCACCCTATCTAGACGCTTGTTATGAGAACAGATTACTTTGAGAGATACAATGCCATGAAATTCTATGAAAATGAAAAATATTTTGAATTGGTAAAGGAAAAATATTTTGAATTGGTAAAGGAAAAATGATGATTTTCATTTAAATTTTGCATATATGTTGATAAGAATGGAACCAAACATCACACATGAAAGTTTCTCAATAGAGTTTGAACTTTAACTAAAAAGAATTTTCTAAGATCATTTGTAACTTTTTGAGTTTTAAATATTATAAAAACTCGGGAACCTTGAATTTATAGAGTTTTACATATATTTCCACATTGACTAACATACTTTTGCATTTGGTAGGTTGTTGTGTGACTACGGTTGTTAAGGTCTAGATAATAAGTGGCCGTTCAGGTATATATAAAATAAAATACTGGAAAGTTTGGATTGTTGTCAGGTAGCATGCTGCTTAGATTTCCAGATTTAACTGACCACAGCAGTGTCCAGACATTCCGACAGCTACTGACCAGGTAAAATCACGTACCAATCTGCTAACTGTTTGTCTTGTCTGGCATGGCCATCAGTCCTAAGTGGTCAATTTATTTTTTTCCTGTCAGGACACTGGTAAGATTGTTTCTGCTGACCATTAGGTATACATACGCCAGACCTAAATGACCAGGGAATTAAATGTGTCTTCTTTGATTGTATCAGGTCAAGATTTATTTGCCTAGACATTCTGTATCCTAAACTAATTGATCAATTTATTTGTCTGTCTGTTTCTGGACAGAATCGTGTCATATTGGTCAGAAACGTTCATGTGTATATAGAACTTTTCTACAGGATGGTCAAGTAATTTTCTAGCTATCATGACCTATGGAGTTGGTCATTTCTGGCACTGGTCAGGTTTTTTTTGCAGACTAGATTGGTTTCCATGACAAATGTGCTACATGGACTTTTAGAAAAAGTTGTCAGTGACACATATATTTTATTTGTAGTATATTATCTCAAGGGACGATACCATTCTAATAAAAAAGCCATGATGAGTTACAGTACACATCCGTAGTTTAAATTAATTATTTGTCAGAGAAACCAGCTGCTTTCTGTAAATACCCATATTGACCATGAAGACTGAGGATTCAGACATGAACCATTTCCTCCATTACACGTGAGAACATCCATAATGTTTGATAGGTTCCATTTTGATGTGACATCTGCAGTATGAACATTAAAGAGAAAGTTGTGAATGTCCCATAAGACAGGTTGATATGTTTGGATTAGATACACTGAGGCCGAACTCTATCTGAGTGACCAGTCCGCAGTAATGATCTGTCGAGTGACCACTGACCAGTCAGGACCCTATTGACCATTACCTGCCTGCTAAATGACCAGTATCTAAAGTATTTTGTTTATTTGTCCAGGTGGATGATCTGAGATTTTCTGGTCCTCCAAGTGACCACCATATGGTCAGTATGGGATCCATATTTATCATTGATAGCAAGGAGCACACTTGTGTGGGGTCAGTTTTCAGCCATAGTTTGTTTATCTTGCTCCCTCGGATAACCCTCCTGGCTCCTCTACTGGTCCACCACTAATGGACCTACAACATTTATAAAACCTACTGGTCAGTTGGTGATGATGATGGTCAGGTCACAGGAAGGTCCAGTGTGTATCTGTAATACTACATATTCCATTCTTTGAAATGTTTTTGTATGAAAATGCATCACAATTAAAATAACAATTTATGCAAAAACATTTTGAGGGGAAATTTCAATGAATTTAATAAAAATCCTATTAAAATATATTATTATTGATGATATTTGGTTTTTACTTATTATGATTATTCTTGAATTATTCTTACTTGTGCAACTGAGGTGTCAGATCTACTTCCGACTTGACTAAAACACATTCTTTTCAATGTTTGATAGTATAAGAATGCAGACAACTGAAATATCATTGAAACTCCAGAATTTTGAAAAAGATGAATTCTTCAAATTTTGATGGTACATGATAATAATGCAAAGGAAGAGTAATGCTAGTATTGTTAAAAAAGGATTTCTACCCGATAATTTTTTGGGTTTTTTTTTTTTTTGGGGGGGGGGGGGGATCCCCCAGTTTAGTATGGTAAGTGCTAGAAACCAGAGGGCTTGGTAAAGCATGTTACGACCTCCAAAACATAAGTACTTTTTGAGGATTTTTGTGATAGTAGCTACAGACCTGGTATAAATAGATATGTCTGGTACCTACACGAGAGATATATATCATTGTATATAGCCATAAATTTAAAGTTTACTAGTTGTTATGAACTGTTGAGAAAAGATTCAGTCTTAACCCGTGTGTGATAAACTGATACTATCTTTACAAGAAGATGAATTGATTTGGGAGTCGGCTCAGAAGTCGGTGATGTATTTTTGTAAAAAAAAAAAAAAAAAGGGGGAAAGAAAAAAGATAGTGATATACCTATGTTAGGTAGAGTTGGTAGTAAAATGAATATATCTTCATGACACAGACAAATGTTGATCTCCATTGGTTGCTGTAACTGTAGATTGGGGGGCAGGAATTACAAGATAGGGTAACCCAGTATTAACAGCCATGATAGAGTAGAATCATTATTGTAGCCTTTAATTCCTACAATGACCTATCTCTCTCTCCATGAAACTACATTCTCCCATTCCAGAATCCCCAAAACTTCATCCTCCTCTCCCAAACTCCATTCTTTTATTAACATTTTCCCAACCCATCATCCTCTCTGAAAAAACTTACTCCCCCACCCCCCCACCTGTCTTCCCATCCCAAAAATTAATCCTCAAATTCAACACTCCACCACACCCACCACCCCAACCCAAACAAAATAAAATAAAAACAAGAACAAAAAAAACCTACATTTTTCCATCTTCCAGACTTTTTCCTCCTTATCCTAAAACTTCATCCTCTTTTCCCTAATATAGTAAACCGGCTACTAAATTGTGCAATTTTCATTTCACAATAAGTTGGCAAAGATTAACTTTTGCGGAGTCAAAAATTGAATGAAATTCATATTTTCAATTTAAGAGATGCAGATGTTAATTTGTGGAGATAACTTTTGCGAATGTACTTACAAGCGAAATTTGCGAAAGAATATCGCATGCAAATGAAAGTTTGTTAACGATACTTGATCATCCTCTCCCTAAAACTTCGTCTTCCTTCCCTAATATTTTATCCTCGCCTCCCCAAAGCTTCATCCTTAAAAAGTTTTCTCGGACACTCCCAAAACACTTCATCTCATTCAAGTTTTAATGTTCATGGATCTATAACACATAGACGTGGATTAGTCAATAGAGATGTGAACAGTCGAGGCTGAAATTAGGTATAAAATATGTACTTGATGACTGGAAAACCTCAGCCTGTCTGCAGACCATATCTCTTATATATAATTACCTAGCTGTGAAACTCTTTAATAGCTGGAAAGCTATATACCTCAGCATTGTAGGTGCATAGAATCAAAGTTTCTAATATGTCCTTTTTCCATGAGCTATTCAGGAAAAAGAAATGTGTCGCATCTCGTCTATAATCCTTTTTTTAATACGGATGGCTGCTTCGACAGACCAAACGTATAAAGAAATCATGTACTTAGATTTGGTACGAAGCATTTCGCCTTTACAGACTGCGAATGCATCCCCCACCACAACACATGTAACACCTTCTTATGACAGGCCAGGCATAAAAATGTCTCGATGTATATATAATCAGGTCTTTGGGTCAGTCGTCCAGGTATGAACAGAATTTGAGTATGGTCATTTGAGCCGCAGAATCTTCCATTGAAATGATAATAGATCCCTTCTAAACGGTACACTGAATCAGCTGTGTTTACCGAAGCCTGCCGTTCAAACAAACTCGTGTCTGTAGGTAGGTGGCTGGTCATAGGGAATCGTTTTTCCTGTGTTGTCAACATTTGACAACATTTTCGTATCCTGCTGTTCCTTTCTCCGTGATCACATTCTTATGTACTTGTCACTGGCACCCGCCAATCCAAATGTCAGATAGGTCTTTTTTAAAGATTATAAAGGAAATACAAATTAGGGTAGATCATATATTTGATCTTGGCAGAAAACATAAGGCAGTGAAATATAATTAATTTGTCAAGTATGCAGCTTTGTATTTTTGTGATACTAATGATTTCAAGCTTTATACATTATAACTTTTTATACTTTTCGATATTATTTCTGTACGATACATTAAGTGTTATGTACGATACCGAAGTGCGATAAATACTCTCCACCAGTAATGAAAGCTCACAATAAATGCCTCCTCGATTAACTGGAACGTCTTTAATGATCCGATGCTATTAAATGTGGATTTTTTTTTCTGCTCAGAGGTAGATTTGGAGCAGTGGCACCTCGCTCTGTCATTTATGGGGAGATAAATGCCGTTGAGATTGACACTTGTGACGGAAAAGACCACACACTGTCTAAGATAGTCCCACAAATACCACAAGGGCACACCCACCAACTGCTCCTGTTCCACTCGCTTTAATTTGTTCGGTTCTTTTTTTACGTTCAGTTATTTTTTTCAGGTTAAATAAAAACATTGTCGGGTCAATGTTTTATTTACATAGACACCTTTCTTCATTTCTCAAATGATACTGGCTATCCATTCTATACGAAATATATTCATTAATTCATTTCAGGTGTAAGATTACTTTGGAATATATTTCAAACCTAACAAATCATAAATCATATGGTCTTACATACTTAAATAGGGGCGACCAAAACATACTGATTATTATCCTATGGAGCAAAGATGGAACAAATTTGTTATCAAACTGCTACGGCTTGTATATACGTCTGGATTTTATTTTGTCATTTCTATATCAAAATGCCATTATATTATCTAGATAGAAAGTTCTAGATGTTTTCATATTATTTCGCTGAAAAGTGGATGCCCTCGTATGCGACCCAGCTCTTAAGAAGCCGATAAACATTGACCTTTTTTTAAGTGGGCCTATCTGATAAATATAGGTATATGTCAATCTTCGCAAGTATTCTACCTGGTTTGATAGAGCGAATCCCGCGGTACAGATATGGGGTTTACATGTTTAAGCCGTCACATAGGTACAAACATACATGTAAAATGTGTAGTTCGTCACACCTCCGAGCCTCTGAGGATTAAGATTAATGCTTATGTTTCTATGACATTGTTTAATTACATGCGGAGCATACTAAGATATTTACAGTTTCTCCGTGAAAAAGGCTTAGAATTTAAGAAAGCCGTACGTTTTAAATGGAGTACCTGTCATAAATGATGGATGGCATTCCTTCCATGCATGGAATTTACATTTTCTTGATATTTGTGTTAACATTATAAATATTACATGATGTATATTATAAAAGCAAAAGTTTTAATATAGCTAAGAAATTCATGTCTTAAATTTGTTTATTTATACACAAACTTTACTTGATGTTTTGCATACAAATTATTTTCCGTTTGTTTTTTTCTTCCTTTTTTTCAAAATTCGAATTTTAAGTATTGAAAATTTCAGCAGTATTTGGGGGAAAGAAATTATTTGAAAAATTCATGTGATAAATTCACAAATTCAAGTCGTGCAAGTCACAGAGGGCTGGAGAATTGCCGTGAAGATGCAGTCTATAACTTCGTCTGTTGATGACAGTATCATCTGCATATGACATTGACCTTAGCTTTGATATTTAAAAAAAAAAAGATGATCCAATCAAATGCATGATCAAACGAAAAACCATGAATTGTAGAATAGTGATGTCATAAACATTAAGCCAATTTGGACAGATCATTTTTGTATGATAAAGAATTCAAAACTCTATGATGGTCATATTATTCAAACATCTGCGAGATGGTCAAAGATATTTTAACGTAGCATTCGCTTGCTTTGTTTGTTACTCTATGATGGTCGTGTTATTCAAACATCCACGTATGTCAAACATCCAGGTCATGAAACATCCACGAGATGTTCAAAGATATTTTAACGTAGCTTTCACATGCTTTGTTTGTAATTGTATTATGGTCATATTAATCAAACATCAGCGATACGGTCAAATATATTTTAACGTAACTTTCGCATATTTTGTTTGTATACAGGAAGTATAATTGTGTTAAGTATTGCGGTGTCTAGACCACGAAAACTATTGAGTTATATTTTCATGTGAAAATAATGAAAGAATGAGATGACTATTCAGATCTATGTCTGATAGAGAGCAATAAAACAATAGCCTTCAATCCAACGGCTAAACGGTTCAGCCCAATAACTAGCCTCTTTTTGTACCCTTTACATTCATCATGTTGATCCCTTAATACATACAGGCAGGATTCTCTAACATATATATGAAACAATGTACAAATTGCCGTCAGAACTTCGGCAATATCCTTTAGGTGTAACGCAATCTGCTTCAATTAGACAGGAAGTTTCACTTTTTCTGCTGGCATTGAATGCTCCCGAATTTCCGTTCCATCTGGTAGTTTAACAATTCTGATCTAATAGCTTCTACTCTTGTTCTCACAGTCTCAGGATCTGGAACCTTGTTTTAAACCTTTTTATAGTCTTATATGTCTCACCCAGTAAATTCACCAAGTAATTGTGTCTGTTGTTCAGATATTTTATCTTTTCTTCTATCAAGGTCAAGGTCACAATGCTGTAGGTGAAAGGTCAGCTGCTTTGCATTCTTAACATAACAGCCATAATGTTTGACAAGGTCAACCATATTACTTATTACTTTGTAAATTTCCAAAAGTGAAAAGTCAAAGATTAGGGTCATAGTTAAATTTTAATTAGCTGAAAGTTAATTTCATTGTTGCAATACTTAATCAAAAGCAACATTAAAATGTAGCAATTGTGGCAACCTTGGGTTTGGATCCAACAAGCTTTCGCATGGATTCGGATGGACTTTTTCATAAAAAGTTAAAATTAAAAAGCATACTAAGCCATTTCAGCCGGAAAAAAATCCAGCTTTGTTAATATTTTTTTCAATAGTCTTATAAAAATAAATTCCATTGCCTGGACTAGTCTCCTGAGTTTCACAATACTGTAGCTTGCTGTTGGATTGATGTTTGTGCCAACACTAACATTTACGGTAACAGATATTCCCAAGATAAATACTCCCTTGTCACCCGTGTGGTCTATCATAGACTCCATGTTGTACAATACGATGACAGTCTCCCAAATGACAAATGTCAACTATGCTTGGCTAATTTACCCATAGTTCCTCATTTTAAATTGTCGCTTCCTGTTTTAAGGTCGCAAGTCTTTCATGTACACTTTTAAAATTTGATTTACAAAGACAAAAGTGCAAATGTACAGGTTTTTTGTAGATAACCTTTAGTTTGTTAATGGAAGTAAAAACAAGTAGCTGAAACTTGAATGTATTTGGATCCTCAATTCATGATTCATCAAGCTATCAGGTGCCTATCAAAGTTTAAATAAGATTTGAATGATATATAATTTAATTAGCTGGAATAATTAGGATGATAAAGTCTTTAATTGCACTTTTGTAACCATTGAAAATTGTATGGAATGATACTCCATTTCACCATTGCATGTTTATATATCTTATTGTGTCAAAATTTGGACATAATAAATTTGTAAATTAGAGCCAAATTTGAAAGTAATTAAAAGAGGAGTGACATTAATTCTGTAGGAGTAACAAAATATTGAAACAAAATTACAGCTACCCTGCCTGCAACCTTACTGTTAATCTGCACCGGTTCATAATACACAGTCAAAACTTCCTATAAAGACCACCCAAGGGACAAGGGGAAAATGGTTTCTATAGTCAAGTGGTCATTATAGGCCAAAGCTGTATACATATATTTGTTTGTTAAATTAAATTAACATTCTATCGACAGCCACAGTGATGTATATATAAGAAAGTGGTCTGAATAAGCAGGTGGTTTTAATACAGAGGTGGTCGCTAAGGCAGTTTTCACTCTACTTTGTACAACAATTTTAGTGTGTTGTCACCTGATAATCCATGTATGTAGAGTTGAGATACTGAGGAAGCTATTTTGTTTTTTACACACCCCCCCCCCCCCCAAACCTAATGATTTCCTACATTGGACCAGACCTGACACATCTGTCAAAGCTGCAGTGGTATACTAGTACCAGAGATTATCTGAGAGTATTCTGACAGCCGCCTGATAATTCCCTACCAAGTTGACAGCTCCACACTTAAATCCACTATATGCATTACACATGCATGCACTTATAATTCCGCTGTGTTTGTCTCGATGTAAACCAACATAATGGTTTCTGTGTCTGCTGGCTATTTACACTGACATCTGATTTCGTTACGTCTAAAGTCGTTTTTTGTCAGGTTTGCAATATCAAAAAGTCTTACTGCTGTCACCACATTTGGTCTTGACTGCCTTCGTATGTGAATTAAAGCTCCAATACTGATGATGTATGTGCTATAATATATTTAGTTTTCTAATTAAAATCTGACATACAAGGCTGTTATATTGTTCTATCTGCCATAAACCATTTCCATATAAATAGACTTGTGACCAGTCACTGGAATTAACTAAAATTTATGTCTCACAAAAATGTCCGATCCCAAGCTTCAAATTAGGGGGATATAATCTTCTGTATTCAGATAGGGGGAGATAATTCCCTTTGTATTCAAGAAGGGTACAGTAGCAGCTACTGTGTAGGGGAAGATAATCCTCTTTTGTATTCAGGTAGGGTACAGTAGCAGCTAGGGGGAGATAATCCTCTTTTTGTGTATTCAGGTAGCATACAGTAGCAGCTACTATGTAGGGGGAGATAATCCTCTTTTGTATTCAGGTAGGGTACAGTAGCAGCTAGGGGGAGATAATCCTCTTTTTGTGTATTCAGGTAGCATACAGTAGCAGCTACTATGTAGGGGGAGATAATCCTCTTTTGTATTCAGGTAGCATACAGTAGCAGCTACTATGTAGGGGGAGATAATCCTCTTTTGTATTCAGGTAGCATACAGTAGCAGCTACTATGTAGGGGGAGATAATCCTCTTTTGTATTCAGGTAGGGTACAGTAGCAGCTAGGGGGAGATAATCCTCTTTATGTATTCAAGTTGGGTACAGAAGCATCTAGGGGGAGATAATCTTCTTTTTGTATTCAAGTTGGATACAGAAGCAGCTAGGGGAAGATTTTTTTTTTTTTTTTTTGGGGTATTCATATGCTTTAAAATGCAGCTGCATGCAAAAATCTGTAGAATGTTGCAGGCTATGCTTCAGAATTAATCAGAGAACACTGTTTAAGTGGGAGCATGTCTGTAGGAGTCCCACTGACACACTGACTTAAGATAACAGGGACAAAATCATTGGTCAGAATGTTGTACAAGATTGAAATCAGATAAGCCTGAGATATAGGTAGATTGTAGCTCCAGAGGCTGGATGTCTTGTAGGGTTAAATTATTTACCCCTAAAATTTCATGATGGACTAGTCTTGTCTTTAATTTAGAAGAGTTTAAATGAGTCTTTAGGGGTGGATAGGTTAATCTGCATCAATTAAAAGTTTATTATTGGCGTTAAGGGGTTAAAGTGTGAAAGATTCATAAAGTTAGGGTACAGGATAATCCAGTGGTGCATGTAGAATCAAGGAAAAAAGTACTGGGGATGGGGATATGTTAGACTGGCTACAAGTCTCTAGAATATTAAACAAATCACTAAAAATTGGCTTGATTATTTTTGTCTCTACTACATGCCTGATCCTAAGTTTTAAACTAGGGGGAGATAATCTAGTAAAGAACTCTGCTGAGAAAGTATTATCAGCAACTTAGGGTCTGGTGGCCAGTCTAGGGATATGTGTAAGATAAGGAATTCTAGGGGTAGATCTGTACTCGATATCATGGTTGTTGCAAATCAAAAAAAAAATCCTGGTGCACTGAGGGTTGGGGATTAAGGTCTGATGGAAGGATGGAGGGGTGGAAGCGTAAGTTAGAAGTACAGAGGGTACAAATGACTTTTATACAATGTGTCATAAATCACCAAACATCATGGCACTATCTGACACATTTTTGCTTGCAGATCTTAAAATCTTAGCTTCCAAAATGGCTGAATAGGTTTCAATCCACATGTCATGCAGTTCCTGAAGGTTTGGCTTATATAAAAGATATGTATGTATAGCTACCTGATATTGACATCAGGAAGAGGTCTCAAAAAATTGAATCTGTTTTGTGTCTAATTATGCAAAACGAACTGCAGATTGATGATTCATTCGACCATGTGTGACCTGATCATTTTTAATGACACTAAAGTAAGGAAATTTGCAGGCAAGCAGTTTCCTAGCAGTGCCTTATTGCAATATCTACTCAGAATTAATTTGTCTCCCTTAAAAATAAATTAGCATAAAATCAAAAAATACACCTCAACTAAATGTAACACGATAACCTTATGGAGTGATGGGGTCAAAGGTCGATGTTGTATGTCAAAAAAGACAAGGGCTTGATACAATGTCGACAACATATCTGATATTATGCTAAAAAAAATTGAGCTGAAACAGAAATTTTAAAATGTGTTTTCTATATCTTATAGTGATGCTTTTAACAAACTTATAGTGATGCTTTTAACAAACAGGTGTTTGTAAAATTAGCCCGAGAAATCATCGCTTTATATTTACTAAATGTATAAAGAGAAAAAAGGTTAGGTCGTTAAGAGGTGTAACAATTAGTGATCTATATAGGGAAGATGGATTGTACAGGTGTAGCCGGGGCGAGATTGTGTAGGCCAATACCTCTTACACACAGGTGTGACATTACTTACAGACAGGTGGCCATACCTGTTGATTAGCATTTGTAAATGCTCACCTTGTTGACAAAGGCTACATTTTTGTGGTTGGTTGGGTTTGAGGATTTTTCCTTGTGATATATAAATAGATTAGGATTTGCTTGTAAAAGGAAAAGTGTTTTTAACCTACTTTAATGAAAAATAAGTTAAATTTTAGTTTTTGTAATATTACAACTGTGGAAGATATGCATACTAAAGTTGTAGTAAATATTGCATCAGGAAAATTGGATTTACAAGAAAAAAGTCAATTTTAGAGCAAAGTTACATAATTACATCAAGATAGGAATGAAATATTGAGTTAGCTCTCTATGGGGTCTCATTAATAGTTTTCCTGGTTTATGTCAAAAGAAATGAAAATCTCCATGAAACATTTTATAGGTCTTGTGTATGTCACTGCTGTTGCAACTCCTTGACCTCACTGCATGTTGTACATATATTCAAATTTACCACAGTGATTTATTACAAGGTCATAACTTTATGTGATATATGTGTGTATATTTTTACATTTGTTCAAAAATACCGGTTCTGGCTACTCAATGTCACCTGTCACCTGTAACTTTGGTAATAACATTCTGCAAGTCATGTTCGCATCCTGAAAGGTGAAAGCGGGACAGCGCAATGATTCAGAGGGGCACCGGTGCTCATCACTTAATTGATTTGGACTACTTCCTCATCTACTGTTCCTTATGTAGGGTCCTTGACATGATTCCATAACTATTAGTATTAAAAGGGATTTGGCCCCTGTTCTTCTGTTTGAAGTCCCCATGGCCAGTCATCCACCCCGTCATTGCCCCTCTAAGAACTGAAAAAAACAAGGTGATTTAAGCCCTCATTCCTATAAAAAAAAATTTTATCATTATAACTTTAAAAAAGCAAGGTGAACAATGCAAGCCCTGACTCTTCAAAAAAAAATTTCCTTGTTTTGTTTTTATTTTACTTTTTTTGGGAGGGGGGATGTTCTTTACAGAATTTTGATTGATTAAGAGTTGAAATAATATCAAAACTTAGAAAGTTCACTTCATGCAAACCTTGATAAAGTATTTATACATGCATACTTGATTTCAATTTTTTTAATTTTTGATTTAATATGAGGTTACGCGTGGACAGCATTTTGTAATAAACAATTCAAAACTTTATAATCTGAATTGCAAATCGAGCAGAAAACGAGCGTTGAAATTATTTCGTTCCATGTGTCCTGTATATTTTTTTTTTCGTTGTGAGACACTTAATACTTAAAAAAAGTCTCATTCATGGCACCTGCTGTGTTTGTAATGAAAAGGTACACATTTTTGTAAATTCTGTCGTTAAATTGCTTTTCAAATGATAAAAAATCCGTATTTGAACACACACACTAAGAAAACGTATCTTAATAACAATTTTCTGAGTCGCCATATGTTTTGAATAATTGACCTACTTCTTACAAAAAAAAAATGGAAAAGAGGTCATTATTACATGTGTGGATATTTTGTAAACTGTTTACTTGTATAGTGAGGAAGCTTGCTGTATCATACGCATTATGTGAATACTTGAATAAAATGAGAGAATAATGACCAAGCACCTGGTGAGAAATGTGAAAAAATCTTCAATAGTTCACAGAACATTGTAGATTGATGTAAATTGTATGCTAACCTGAATGTAATCATGCCCTGTATTAACTACTGAAAACACATTGACATATTTGTGAAGGGGGGAGGCTGAGGGGCTGGGGTTAAGTTTAGAGGGTTCAAAGATATCAAGTTTTAAGATAATTCAGAGTTAAGTATTCATTGAGCTTTAAACTAATTGAGGCCTTTGAATAAAAACATTGCTGCAAATTGGCAGTAATGGTAAAGTACATTTCCCCTGATTTAGTTAATCTACTGTTTGTAAATATTGTTGATGTTATTTTGATGTTGTGGGCAAGTAGACTGCATAATCATGAAATATATTTACATTAAACTGTTTTCATATTTCCCAAAGGTTTATATCATTTTTAAAAAAAATTCCATTTTCCTACTTCCGATTTCGTGGTTGTTGAACGTACATCAAAACATATTTATGCTTCCTTACTCCTGATAATCAGAAGGCTATTGAATTAATATCCTTTTCCTACCTTTCCTAGTTTGTATGTGTTTGTATGTACTTTTTTTCTTTTGAACACATATGAAATTTAACACTTTCAAATTTTATACTTTAGATTTATAAAAATATTTAAAATATTTCTACCACACAGATATTTATTAATTAACAGCTATAAAAAGCACGTACAAGGAATGATTTGATATCGGTCAACTAGTTTGAGCTGACCAAGACATGGATACAAGTATCAATATTTAATTTCATTTCAGTAATACGTTACCATAACTTTAGTATGCAAATACGCTACCTACACCCATCTTTGTAGCCCCAACAAACATAAGATTTGAGAATCCCGTCTCCCTACCGTACCTCATCTCGTACTCGACGAGAGTAACATAGAGTGGTCTCCCTTCCTCTTTCCTTTATGGCGCTACACAGCTCGGACGGCAATTGCATTGTGTCTATTTCGTTTCGCTGTTAGGTCCATTTATTTGACGTTTTAGTCAAATTTTTTCACACATTCAGTTGTGTGTTTACCCATCTGCCCTGTGTTGTTTTCTTTTTGTACTGTCATTCGTTTTTTTTGTGCCTTTTTCGGCCGTTTTTTGACTGTTCCACGTGCTTGCCGGTGTTCCGTGCGATCCGTCATTACTGGTGACGTCTCGCTGTTTCCGGTTTGTTTACGTTTGTTTTTTGTTCGGTTTTTCGTCGCTGAGGCTTCGTTGCCGTTGTTATTAGGTAAGATTTGTGTCACCTAACACTGTTTTTTACGTGTTTAGCGTGTGTTGCTTATATTTTACGTTTTTGACGTAATTTTCTTACCTTGTTTACGTAATTGTCGTTGTAATGCCTGGTATGTCCCGCTCGGGTCAGCGTCAGGGGTCTGCTCATGGGTGTTCCCATTTCTATGAGGAACGGGACCCACATGATGCATGTCCCCTATGTCGCCCTTGTCATGAGTCCTCTCCTTGTGAACTTTGTCCAGTTGGAGAGGCTCTTGGCCAGGCCGGCATTACACCAAGGCGATCTTCGTCCTCCCGTAAGAGGGATTCGTCCTCATCTTACGGGAGGAGAAGGAAGCAGGCTTCTAGTTCTGTTTCTGTTCCTGTCTCGGTAGTTCCTGTCTCTACAGGTTCTTCTCGAGATCAGGGGGTGGTCCCTCCTGTCCAGGATGTTCCTGGAGTAGGGGAGGGGCAGCCTGACCCTGACGTTTCTCGGTCTAGGGTCGAATTGGCTGGGAATGCTCGTAAGCTTCCATGCTTGCCTTCGGGTAGGGACTACCAGCCGCCGGTCTCTGACGTTGTCAGCGGCTCCGGCATTCCAGGTGGTGTTGCTGTTGGGGGCGGTCTTGATGCCGGACCTATTCGTCCGAGTTTGGGTTCAGGGACTACAGACTTCCTTTCTGGTTTGTCCGTTTCCACTGGGATTAGTGATGCGCAGCTCTCTAATCCCGGCATCAATTCTGGTCCAACTTTCCCTCCCGTCCAGTTACCTGGTCCCGGTCCTATTAGGTCCGCTCCTGAGTGTGCTGGCTCGGTTTTCCCAGGGGGTCATCCTCAGGGTCCTGGGTTTGTTGGTCAGGTGTCCGATTTTCGGCCTCCTTTTCCCCCTGGCTTAGGGTATACGGGTGCCTGCGGGCAACCATCCTTGGGCCCCCCAAACCAGCCTGCGGATGGTTTTGGGTTTCAGCAGCATCCCGGCAGTTATGGGCCTAGCCCATACATGTCCGGGTTTCCACTTGGAGGGAGTGGTGGTCCAACCTCGTCCTTTGGTCAGGTTGGCCAGCCCCAGTCTCAGGCAGGCCAGTTTGGCCAGTTCTGGGGTCACTCCCAACCCACGGGACCTTTTCCGTATTTTCAGGGATACGGTTTTAACCCCATGGCTATTCCTTCTTGGAACCCTTGGGGTTTGGTCTCTCCCTCGCGGAGACCTGTCAGCGGTTCGGTTGCTCCCCCCCCAACCTACTGCTGCTTCGGGTGCCGGTCCTAGAAAGGTTCGCCGGACCTTTAGGACTTCTGCTTCTCGTGCAGTCCCGTTTGTCTCCGAGTCCAAGGGTCGAGCTTCGACCGTTAGGTCGAAGCCCTCAGCTTCTGTGGTTAGGAGTTCGGCTCCTAAACGCCACTTGTTGGAGCCTGCTCAGGAGAGTTTTTCCTGAGTCTGTCTCTTTTGCTGGCCCTTTTCTCCCCGTTGGGACCTCGGGTCCAGGCAACGAGGAGGATATGGACTGTGAGGTCGTGGGTTCGGCAGAGGATGATGATGTTGTTCATCTCTCCCCTGGCTGCTCCGATATTGACCAATCTGGTTTGTCGGATGCAGATCCTCAGGTTGAAGATTTCCAGGAGGAGGGTGACCTCGAGGCTGCTGAGGTGGATGCCCAGCAGGTTTTGTCTGGGATGCGGGCCCTTAGGGCCGATGTATCTCGGATTCTCGGGGCGGAGGTTTGCCCACCACCTTCCGCATCATCCATCCCGGAGTCCACCACCCTTTTGGGTTCTTTGGTGGCTCCACGGGCATCTGCTCAGTCAGATCGCTCACTGCCAGAAGGCACTATTGTGTCTTCAGCTCTGGCCACTGCCCAGTCTCGAGTTATGGAGAAGAATTCTTCTTCATCTCGCACGCCTGGGTTTGCCGGGTTGCAGCTCAGTGTTGGTGATTTATCAGAGGTTCAGGCCTCTGATTATGCCATTCACGATGGACTGCTGTCCTCTCAGCCAGCTAAGCTGGAGTCTAGAGAATTGGCAGCTTGGCCCGGCAAGTCAGTGGACCAGGTGGTGTTCGGCTCCAAGGAGCACCACAAGATGGAGAGGCTGCTGCGCCTTTCCATTCAAATTCTGTCTTATATAGACTTTCTGACGGTTAGTCTATATAGGGTATCCGATGTGCCTGAGAGTCGGATATCTGAGACAGAGCAGGCCGACATTCAGGACAGAGTTACCTCTGCCCTGAACAGGGCATTGAGAGCCTTGGCGTCTTTACAGGTGTCATTGCTCGCCAATGTCTTGTTGGCTAGGCGTTTTTTCTGTGTTGAAAAACCGCCCGGGTCGAAGAACCTTACCGGTCCCGATTGTTGACTGCCCCCTTCTCTGGGTCCACTCTTTTTGGAGGGACTCTTCCTTCTGTTCAGAAGGATTTGAAGGAGGACTCGGTCGCTTCTGCCCTTCTTTTGAAGAGATTGCAGACCGTGAAGGCCAGTACCTCGCAGGGGTCCGTGCCTCCCAAGAAGAAGGCTAGAACTTCAGCTCCTCAGTCTACTGCACAGCCGAAGTCGAAGCCTTACTTCAAGGGCAACAAGGGGAAGGGTAAGAAGGGCAAGAACCCTCCTGGGGGTAAGAAGAAGAGTTCCTGACTCTTTTTTCCCCCTCCTTGGCCATTCCAGACGAGGGGTCTGTTCTGGAGGACTCCGCTCCTCCAGTTTTAGATTCCGGTCCTTCTCCCGCAGGATTCAGTTTCGGGTTAGGAAGCGATTCTCCCGCCTGGGAGGGTCTCGATCTTCCTCGTCCCGATCTTCCTGTAGGAGGTCGTCTGTCCTTCTTCCTCCCAGAGTGGAAGGAAATCACAGAGGACACATGGGCCTTGTCTGTGGTCAAGGAGGGGTTGGGCATTCCCCTCTTGCGGGATCCGCCCTTGGCATCAAGACCTATCTTCTTCCCTCCTCCGGGGGATCCAGAAAAGGCACTTGCCATCCAGGAGGAAGTAAGGACCATGCTTTTAAAGGGCGCGGTCGAGGAGGTGCCTATGGTGGAATGCACTCCAGGCTTTTATTCCAGAATGTTTCTGGTTCGGAAAAAGTCCGGAGCTTGGCGTCCCATCATAGATCTAAGTGCCTTCAACAGGCACGTAGATTCTCCTCACTTCAAGATGGAGACTCCACGGAGCATCATAGCTTCGGTGAGAGAGGGGATGTGGGCTACTTCAGTAGATCTGAAGGATGCCTACTTCCACATTCCCATCAAGAAGTCGGCACGGAAATTCCTCCGTTTCACTTGCAACGGGAAGGTTTTTCAGTTCCGGGCCATGCCTTTCGGGCTCACGACAGCTCCTTTGGTTTTCACCAAGCTGCTGCAGGTTGTCGTGGGGTTTCTGCACTCCAGGGGAATAGATGTTCACATCTATTTCGACGATTCCCTCATGCTCCACCTAGTGCGGGAATCTTTGGTGCAGAACACCCGTCTGGTCCTGAAACTTTTGCTCAAAGTCGGCTTCATTCCTTCCAGAGAGAAGTCCGAGGTCTCCCCTTTTCGAGACTTTGTCTTCCTGGGAAACGAAACCGTTTCAACACGGTTCAGGGCATTGCCCTTCCACCTTTGGAGAAGTTCGAGAAGGCCAGAGATCTTGCTCTGACCTTCATCAGTTTGGTCACACGTCCAGGTGCGTTGGTTTCTCAGTTTTTCTGGGTTATCTCAACTCCCTGGCAGATGTAGTCCCCCTTGGGAGACTTCACATCAGACCTCTCCAGATGTTTCTCCTCGCGAACTGGGTTCCTGCCAGCAGGGAATGGGAGGCTTGGCTTCCTCTCAACCAGTCCGTGAAGGAGTTTGCACGGTGGTGGACTCTCAAAGACAATGTTCTACAGGGGGTTCCGTTGTCCAAGCCAGCTCCCACCATGACCTTGTTCACGGACGCGTCCATGACAGGTTGGGGGGCTTACCTCGATGGCCATTGCCGGTCGGGGGAATGGTCTGGGGATCAGCTCTCCGAGCACATCAATGTGCTGGAGATGAGGGCTGTTCTGTTGGCTTTGCAGGCTTTTTCGAAAGATTCTGCATTCCAAGGTGGTTTGTGTGGCTACGGACAACTCTACAGTTGTCGCGTATCTGGAGAGACAGGGGGGGACAAGGTCCCACGTCCTTTGTGCCCTCGCTATCCGTGTTCTTCTTCTCTGTCAGGAAATGCAGTTGACTATTCTAGTCAAGCATCTTCCAGGCAGGTTGAATGTTCTGGCGGATACTCTCTCCAGGCGCCGCCAGCCGGTTCTGACAGAATGGCAACTAAATCCCTCGATCTTCGAGGGCATTTGTCAGGTGTGGGACAGGCCTCATATAGACCTTTTCGCCACTTCCCTGAACAATCAGCTGCCAACCTTTGTCTCTCTCCGGTGCCAGACCAATTGGCTTGGGCTGTGGACGCGCTATCTCTGGATTGGGAGGGGATGCAGGCTTATGCATTCCCTCCATTCAACCTGGTGGGCAGGGTTCTACAGAAGTTTCGGACGCATCATTGCTCCCTCCTTCTGATAGCGCCCCTGTGGCCGAGACAACCATGGTTTCCGGAGCTATTGTCGTTTCTGGTGGATGTTCCTCTGGTTCTTCCACTCAGATCCAATCTCCTGCGCCAGCCTCGGTCACGGACGATGCATTCATGTCCCGAGATCCTCCACCTTCACGCGTGGAAGCTATCTCAGGAGGCCTCGCTCAGGCAGGCTTTTCTTCGGACGTGTCAGCCCGCATCGCCCGATCAATTAGGTCTTCCTCTTCTGCCGTCTACCAGTCACGCTGGAAGATCTTCTGTGATTGGTGTATCGGCAGGAAGATTGATCCGATCAAGGCTTCTGTCCAGCTGATTGCAGATTTCCTTCTCTATTTATTTAGGGAACGGCAATCTCGCCTCTGGTACTATTGCGGGGGATACCGCACGGCTATTGCCAGTGTACTGTCTTTTCCATGATAGGCGAGAGGTAGGTTCTTCCACCTCGTTGTCTGCTTTGATTAGGGCTTCTGCAGTCTGACAGGCCTAGGGTACGGCATGTTAGCTCCACAGTGGAACCTAGCTCTTGTGTTAGGGGGGGGGCCGATGCGTTTCACCGGTAACTCGATCTCGTCTATTCTTGCCCATTAAACAGGGTCAGCAGGATAATCTCCTCCCAATCCATTTCCAGAATGGATATGTCAGGTGATCAAGATTGCTTATGAGCTATCTAATGATCTTATCGATCGGGCGAAATGTAAGGTGAGGGCTCATGAGGTTAGAGCCCTTGCAGCTTCTTTGGCTCTCCTAAATGGGTCCTCATTCCAGGACATCATGTCTGCTGCCTTTTGGCGTCCCGGTCAGTCTACTTTCAACTGACTTTTTACCTCCGGTCCCTGTCCTCTCATTCTGAGGGACTGTTTTCCTTGGGTCCAGTTGTGGCGGCTCAGTCTGTGACTGTTCACTCACAGCCCTAGACATGGTACTTTATTTTTGGTTTTAAACTGTATGGCGGGCAGGCATCACGATGGTACTCCTCTTTTCTATGGGAGGTATTCCATTTTTTTTATCCCTTTCCTTCGGGGGGCAGTTCCTGGAACACACTTTTTATTCTCCCTACTCGGGGCTTGTCTCCTGGATTTGAAGTTTGATATGGGCCTGAGCTGGCTTTACGGACTCTCCACTACGGTTTAAGACGAAATTCGCTTACTAAAGTTATGGTAACGTATTACTGAAATGATTTGAGGTTTTTCAATGTAAAACCAATTTGTCATGATGTAATACTTACTACAATAACTTTATGGAGTCCTCAACCCTTCTGTTTCCTCCCTCTTTCCTCATCAGCACAATTTTGCCCCGGTGGCTCCTTTAAGGGTTTTTGAAGGTAGGAGACAAACTCTCTATGCTTCTCTCGTCGAGTACGTGATGTGGTACTCAGTTAGGGAGCTCGGGTTTCTAAAATTCTTTTTAGTTTGTTGGGGACTACAAAGATGGGTTGTTGGCTTAGCGTATTTGATACTAAAGTTATGGTAGATTTTATCAATCATGAAACATTGGTTTTTACTTTTGTAAAAACCTCAAATTTCACCATTGTTACCCCCACACCCAACAAAGCAAACCCACGTCAAAGATGGTACCCATGCTAAACATACAACCCCCCCCCGGTACACCAACCCCCCCCACACCAACTCCGAAACAAGTTCAACCCCCCCATTATTACCTCCAAACCCCAACCAGTTTTTCCCCAAACCAAATTTACCTTAACTGAAATGTTCCCAACACCTAATACAAAATCCCCCCCCCCCCCCCCCTCCCCACCATACCTCTAAACACACCCTGTTTCCACACCATTATCCCCAAAAATTTTACCCCAGTCAACAAACTTTCATAAAATTTAAACCCCCCCCACCCATTCCCAAAGGTAGACAAACCCCAAACATGATCAAAACCCCCCCACAGTCCCTCCCCTTCTATCCCCCCCCCAAACCCCCCCATTCCCCCCCTTTTTCCCCACCCCCCCCCAAAATTTGACCCCCCCAACAGTCCCCACCCCCACCTTACAATGCGGCCCAAATTTTTTCCCATCCACAAACAAGATTTCCACCCCCCCCAACAAAACCCCCCCCCCCCCCCCCACTATATTCCCCCATAACCCCCCCCAACAACCAGACCCCCTATTAACCCCCACCCCCCACCCACCCCACCCTCCACACATGTGATTCTTGAACCCCCCCCCCAACACCCCCACCAAATTCCCCCCCCCCCCCCTTTTCCCATGGCTCCCCCCCCCCAACCCCCCCCCCCCCCCCCCCACTCCCCCCCCCTCCAAACAATGAACACCACAACAGTCCCCCACCCCCCCCAACCCCCCCCCATTCCCCCCCTCCCCCCACCCCCCACCCCCCCACCCCCCCCCCCCCCAATTCCCCCCCCCCCCATTCCCCCATACCGTACCCAAAAACCCACACCCACCCCACCGAACCCCCCCCTTCCCAAAAAATTTTTCCCACCCCCCCCCAACCCCGGTTCCCCCCCAATACCCCCCAAAAACCCCCCCCACCCCCCCAAAACCATGTCCAACCCCGCCCCCCCCCCCCCCCCCCCCCCTCCAATAAATTAAGACACCTTTTGAATTACATGTAAAAACCCCCCACCCCCCCCCCCCCCCCCCCCCCCACCCATCATACACCACCCCCCCCCCCCCCCCCCCCCCAAACCCCCCCCCCAAACCCCCCCAACCCACCCCCCCCCCAAACCCCCAGTTCCCCCCCCCCCACAGAAACTTATCACCATTGTCACCCCCCCCCTACCCTAATATCCCCCAACCATACATAAACATTTGTAACACCCCCCCACAGGGTCCCCCTGGTACCAACCATCCCCCCCAACAACACAATGTCTTGGGCCCTTTTTCGCCCATGGTATCCAACCCCACCCCCCACAACTGCACCCCCCCCCCCCCCCCAATTCACATAAACGACCCCCCACCCCAGTCCCCCCCCCCCCCCCCCCCCCCCTACCCCCTCAAATTAACCCCCCCCCCCCCCCCCCCCAATCCCCCACAAACAAACCCCCCCCAATGTTTGCCCCCCTTAACCCCCCCCCCCATATACCCTTCAACCCCAAAAACCAGGCCCCCCTACAGCCCCAACCCCACCAAAAAGTCCCCCCAAACCACCCCCCTCAAGAAACCCACCCCCCCACCCCCCCTCCCCCCCACCCCTCCAAACCCAAACCCCCCCCCCCCCCCCCACATTTACCCCACACCCCCCCCAAAACCCACACCCCAACACCAAAAACCAAAAAACCCACCCCCCACAAAACCCCCCATCAAGTTCCAAAACCCAAAAAATACCCACCCCCCCCTCCCCCCCCCTAAAAACCCAAACCATTTTCCCCCCAATCACCACCCCCAACCCCCCCCCATCCCCCCCCAACCCCCACCCCCACCCAACCCCCCCACCCCCCCCACCCCCCCCCCCCCCAAACCCCCCCCCACCCCCCCCCCCCCCCCCCCCCCCACCCCCCATCCCCCCACCCCCCCAAAACAAAGACCCCCCACCCCCCCAACCCCCCATCCCCCCGTCCCCCCCCCCCCCACCCCCCCCACCCCCCCCCCCCCCCAAATACCCCACCCCCCCCAAACCCCAAACCAACACCCCCCCCCCCCCCCACAACCCCCCCCCCCCATCAACCCCACCCCCCCCCCCCCCCCCCCACCCCCCCCCCCCCCCCCCCCCCCCCCCCCCCAATACCCCCCCCAACCCCTCCCCCCCCCCACCCCCCCCCCCCCCAATATGTTGAACCCCCACCCCCCCCCCCCAGGTCACCCCCCCCCACCCCCCCCACCCCCCCACCAACCCCCCCCACCCCCCCCACCCCCCCCACCCCCCCCCCCCCAACCCCCACCCCACCCATCCCCCCAACCCCCCAAACCCCCCCCCCCCCCCCCCCCCCCCCCCAACCCCCCCCACCCCTCCCCCCCCCACCCCCCCCCCCTATTACCCCCACCCCCACCCCCCCCCCCCCCCCCCCCCCCCCCCCCCCCCCCCACCCCCCCCAACCCCCCACCCCACCCCCCCCACCCCAACCCCACCCCCCCCCACCCCCCCAAACGCCCCCCTACCACCCCCCCCCCCACCATCCCCCCCCCCCCCCCCCCCACGCCCGCAACCAACACACATACCACCCAAAACCACCCCACGCAATCTGGTAAACCTACTCTTATCCCCCACCCAACACCCCCGCCCCCCCACTCCAACAAATTCGTCCCAACCACCGCAACCAACGCCCCTTACCACACCCCAGCTCACCACAGCACCCTACACGAACCCCCAGCCCGCACCCCAACACAACCAAAAACCACTGCCACCACCACACAAACTTGCCTCATATATCCAGACCCCTTACCGCCTACACCAACTTTCATCTATACAACTTCGCTCTATCTAAACACACAACATCAATCATTCAACACATTCCCACCACCCACAGACCAAAAATACAAGATCATACTAGCAAAATCCACCCACATATCACCAAGCACATCACTCAGAACACCCACCACACCATCCACGACCGCACAGCTCACATCACCACCATAACCTATACCTCAACAACCCACCCTCGCAACCGCAATACTGGGATGGGAGATGGGGCCGGCCTA